>NC_068374.1:11114394-11424894 GCF_023724105.1 Carassius gibelio
AGGAAGTAGAGACGCTGATTTGATTTCTTGGCCAGTTCTGCTGTGTTTTCAGTCCAGGAGAGGTCCTCTGTGATGTGCACACCCAGGAACTTGGTGCTGCTCACTCCCTCCACAGTCGCACCATTGATGGTCAGAGGAACGTGCTGAGTGTGTGCTCTCCTGAAGTCTACAACAATCTCCTTTGTCTTCTCCACGTTCAGAGACAGATTGTTGTCACTGCACCCCTTGGCCAGGCGGCTCACCTCACTCCTGTAGTTTGTCTCATCTTTGTTGCTAATGAGACCCACCACAGTCGTGTCATCTGCAAACTTAATAAAGAGGTTGGAGCTGTGTGACGGTGTGCAGTCATGGGTCAGCAGAGTGAAGAGGAGGGGGCTCAGCACACATCCTTGGGGGGCCCCAGTGTTCAGTGTGATGGTGCTCGATGTGTTACTGCCGACCCGTACTGCCTGAGGTCTTCCAGTCAGAAAGTCCAACAGCCAGTTGCACAGCGAAGTGTTGAGCCCCAGCTGACTCAGCTTGTAGATTAGCTGTTGAGGGATGATTGTGTTGAATGCTGAACTGAAGTCTATGAACAACATTCTGACATATGAGTCCTTTTGGCCAGATGGGTGAGTGCTGAGTGGACGGCAGTGGAGATGGCATCATCGGTCGACTGGTTGGACCGATATGCAAACTGGAAGGGGTCCCGGGAGGGGGGGAGGGCAGACTTGATGTGGTGCATGACTAGCCGTTCAAAGCACTTCATAAGGATGGGGGTAAGTGCAACAGGACGGTAGTCATTGAAGCAGGATGGAGATGGCTTCTTCGGGACAGGGATGATGGTGGTAGTTTTAAAGCGTGTGGGAACAACAGCCTGACTCAGTGAGATGTTAAAAATGTCTGTGAAGACATCAGTGAGTTCTGCTGCACAGTCTTTCAGTACACGCCCAGGGATGTTGTCAGGACCCGGAGCTTTGCGTGCATTGATCCTGCTGAAGGATCTCCTCACGCTGTCTGGGGTCAGCGTCATCACCTGGTCGCCGGGAGGAGGTGGAGTCATCTGTGCAGTGGTGCTGTTTTGTTGCTCAAAGCGAGCGAAGAAGGTGTTCAGCTCATTTAGCAGAGAGATGTTGTTGTCACAGGTCCCTGGTGGGGGCTTGTAGTCCGTAATGGTCTGTATCCCCTGCCACAGGTTCCTAGTGTCTCTGCTGTCACTGAATTGATGAGCTATCCTCCTGGAGTGTTGTCTCTTAGCCTCTCTGATGCCACGGGACAGGTTGGCCCTAGCTGTTCTCAGACCCACCTCATCTCCAGCTCTGAAGGCAGCGTTCCGTTTCTTCAGGAGTTTGTAGACCTCCCCTGTCATCCATGGCTTCTGGTTGCCCCGGACAGTGATGGTTTTTGTGACCGTTACATCATCAATACACTTATTGATGTAGGCAGTGACAGTCTCTGAGTACTCCTGGAGGTCAGTGGTGTTATTGCATGTGGCAGTCTGTTTAAACATGTCCCAGTCAGTTGTGCTGAAGCAGTCCTGAAGAATCTCTGATGATCCTTCTGGCCACACTTTAATCTGTTTGTAAACGGGTTTGGCGATTTTAATGAGCGGTCTGTATGCAGGCATTAGCATAACAGTGATGTGGTCTGAAGCTCCGAGGTGGGGGAGGGCTTTGTAAGCTCCTCTCTGTGTGGTTGAAATCCCCAGCTATGACGAGAAAAGCATCGGGGTGTGCTGTCTGCTGCTCACTGATGTGCTGGTACAGTTCATTTAGTGCATCGTTCCTGTTGCTGCTGATGTTGAATGGGGGAATGTACACCGAAATGAGCAGTATAGCAGTATATTCCCTTGGCAGATAGAACGGCCGGCACTTAATAACCATAAACTCCACCAGGGGTGAGCAGTGTTTGCTGATCACAACAGTATTGTGCCACCACGCGTCATTGATGTAAACACAAAGCCCGCCACCACGGGTTTTTCCTCCCGCGACGAGAGCTCTGTCCGCTCGATAGCACGTCAGCTGGTAGAGCTGAATAGCGCCGTCTGGAACGCTTTTGCTGAGCCATGTTTCCGTGAACACAAAAACACAAAAGTCTCTTACAGTCCTCTGAGTTGAGCGTAGTAAACGAATGTAGTCCAGTTTATTGTCCAACGAGCGCACGTTAGCCAGTACGATGGTGGGGATAAATGGCTTGTGTGGGTTAGCCGTTAGCCTAGCCTGGATACCTCCGCGCTTATCCCTCTTCTGCTTCCTCTCACACCGGTTGTGGCGCCTCCGCTGCGGGCGAGATGCAGTAGTGGGGGTCGGTGATGGTGAAGGCCTCCGTAGCAGATCACGATCCCGCAGCTGTTCCGCGTGCATGGAGCTTAACTGTAAAAATGCGGTTCTGCCAACATCGAGCATAAACTCGCGACTGTATTTGCGCTTACAGACAGGTAGACGCGATGACAACGTACAAAAACACTGCGACTCACAAGACAAAAAACACGAAAACACCGTTTTGTCGGGACAGAGAGAAGCCGCTGCGTGTGGACGCGCCGCAATCTTGGTTCATCTCAATGTAAGTATAATCAGGGAAATTTGTTTAAAAGTAAACTGGGAATACAGTACTATTATTTATTATATCATTAGATTATTATTTCTATAATGTTACTGCACATCAGCAACTCACCAGTCATGAGTCATAGCTCATTACCATAAAGTAGCCTTGATTTCAACTCTCCTCGACGCTCTCAATGGCCAAGTCGCACCGCGCCGCTCCTCGCCACTGCTTGACGCTGGCTTACATTGAAAATGAATGACTTCCGGCCACTTTGACGCTCTCGACGCCGGCGGTGTGAACGCACAGTAAGAGCCAGCATCTCTTTTGTTAAGGCATTGATATTGGATGCCTCTGTGTCAAGTGAGATTTTTCCAGACTGGATAACCACATTCCTGTCATCAATGCACTGCAGTACTTTGAGCCAGACAGTGAGTAGAACAATAGCATTGAATGAAACAAAGTAGTTCTTCAGTCCACTAGCCTGTGATCTGCCCTCGCTGGTGAGACTACATGTCGTGAGTATACTGTCAAGGGCCTCAATGACAGAAGGAAGGTGTTGTGCTACAGGTTTAACAGCCATGATTCTTGAACTCCTGCGGGTATCTGAGAGTCCATGCAAAGAGCAACCTGCTTTCTCTTTGTAGATGGCCCAGCGTTCTGGGCTGGCACTAAAAAGTGATTAAAGGCGATTGATGCAGCCAAAAAAATGTTGCTACATCTGGGCTTGTCTGTGCAGCATATCTGCATATCCTCACATATCTGATGAGCACCACATTCTGCTCAGTTTGGGAAATGTCTGGTGTAGCATCACAGATGACTGAAAAATAAATAGCATCTTCCCTTTCCTTTAAAATTGTTCTCAAATTTCTTCTGCCAAAAAATCAATAAATTCATTCCGAATGTCAGAGCTCAGATAATGTGTCAGCCTGGTTTCTTTTTTTTTTGTCCCTGACTTTTGCATGTGCTCATTTAGCAGTGGATCGTAATGAGACAAAAGCTCTAGTGTGCCTAAGAAATTTCCATTATGGGTATCATCAAGGTCTTTTGTCTTACTCCTGAAAATTCCTTGATGCCAAGTACAGTGTTACATCCAGCATTCTCTGCAAGAGAGCTCTGTTTTTCTCTGCTTTTGCAACTGTGAGTAAATGAAACTAACAGCCATTACTGACTGTTGCAAGTTTTTCCATTTCAGATAGCAGTCTCTATGTGCCATATTCTTCTCATGGACAGGGAATTTATCAGACATCCTACGCCACTTTACATCAGACATTTTATATCCCTTTTGGCTGTACAGTGCACTAAGAGAAGGTCTTTTTTGTAAATGAGAGAAAAGCACACATGGGATGCAGTACAGCGCATTAGAAGATTTGCTGTAAGTTGCCCAGTCTCTCTTCATCTTTTCCCTCCCATTGTCTGCCTTGCTGTACAATAAGTATTCTGGGAATGGTTTTCCCTCAGAATCCTGTGGCAGCAGTACATCATCCTCATCTCTGGTAGACCGTGCCCTCACAGAAGTCTCCCTGTCCCTGTCAGCCACAAACCTGGGTCAACATCCTGCCTATGACTTCTGCCTTCTTCCACCATGCATCTCTCATCCTCATCATCACTGTAACTTTCTTTCCCTTCTACCTTTCCTTCCACACTTCTTCTTCCTTCTACCTGAGAGGGCCCTGGCTCTGTAGGATGCACACAATGCATGTGGATATACATATATACTGTGATATATACAGTATATTAAAATATGCCATATACCAATAAATGACACTAACACTACTGAACATTGACACAAATTACCTATGGTTTTGTTTTACCACCACTTGATTACATACATACGATAGGATAGATTTGTGTGTGTGTGTGTGTGTGTGTGTGTGTGTGTGTTTGTGTAAGTGTGAGCGGCGGCTAATGCCACCTAAGGGGTAAACAGATTTTATACATGCTCCCAACCACAGGGTTTCCAAACAAATGGAAAGTACAAGCAGAGATGTGTACAATCTTTATTTGATGCTCGGAGATAAGAAAATATATATTATAAAATCACACCAATTGAGAGAACAATGCAAAAGTACAATTACATTCACACAAAAATAAATGAATAAATAAATACTGATGTTATACAGCGGTCACCTGTAAAATCGGATCTTGGACACGACAGTCAATATCAATATCCCATGGGATAAGTTAACATTTGGGAATGAGAAAAGAAAATTCAATTCAAACCACCTCAAAATCACACCATCATGCAATTATATAACCCAAACCACAATCCACACAATAAGCAAACAAAATAAATCAAATAAGTCCTCCCAGTCCCAATGTAGTCCTTGATGGTACAAGAAATTGACAAATAAGATCTCAAAAACACAATTCACAAGCAACAACATATCAAAGAAAAATACAATGAAATCAAATTATAACAAAAATATCAGATTCAAGAAAAATATTAAATCGACCAAGGTAACAAAATTAATCATGGACCAAAAGGTGCATTGCACAACCCAAAGGGCATTCGATTAAACTCAAATAACCCAAAGGGTGTGCAAAAGGCGGTCTTTTAGATTAGATTAGATTAGATTCAACTTTATTGTCACTGCACATGTAGGTACAAGGCAACGAAATGCAGTTAGCATCTAACCAGAAGTGCAATAAGCAGTAAGTACAGAATAAAGGTCTATAATATGTACAATAACTATACAGGTAAGTATTATGGACATAATTTACAGATATTAAATACTATAAGCACGATATACAGATAGGTGTACTATGAACATACTATACAGATGGGCTATGTAAAAGTGTATGTACACTATAGGCAGAACTATGAACATAATTTACAGTATTGCAATGGACAGTAAAGTGCATAGAAAAAAAATATTTCAATGTGCAAATGGATTATACATTGTTCCTGGATGAACAGGCAGTAGTGCAAGTAATAACAAGTTACTTTTTGCTTGTTGTGAGTAAATAAATAAATCAGAGTGTTGAAGAGGGGGAGGAGTCTATGTGTGGTGTGGGGGGAGTTGAGGTGTGTCAGAGGGCAGAGTTCAGCAAGGAGACAGCTTTAGGGAAAAAGCTGTTCCTGAATCTTGTGGTCCTTGTCCGGAGGCTCCTGAAACGCCTTCCGGAGGGGAGGAGGTTAAACAGTTCGTGATCAGGGTGAGAGGAGTCCTTGAGAATGCTGCGAGCTCGACGTAGACAGCGTTTCTTCTGGATGTCCTCAAGAGCAGGAAGCGGTGTCCCTGTGATGCGCTGGGCAGTTTTCACCACCCTCTGCAGTGCCTTGCGGTCAGCCACTGAGCAGTTCCCATACCAGACTGTGATGCAACTGGTCAGGATGCTCTGGATCGCACACCGGTAAAAGTTCACCAGGATGGTTGAAGACAACTGGTTCTTCTTCAGTGTCCTGAGGAAGAAAAGGCGCTGGTGAGCCTTTTTGACGAGGCTGGAGGTGTTTGTGGCCCAGGACAGTTCCTCCGAGATGGTGGTTCCCAGGAACTTGAAGCTGGAGACACGTTCAACAACCATCCCGTTAATGTGGATGGGGTCATGCGTGCTTCCTTTCTTCTTCCTGAAGTCCATAATGAGCTCCTTGGTCTTATTGGTGTTAAGGAGCAGGTTATTGTCAGCGCACCATGTGGCCAGGTGCTGTATCTCTTCCCTGTAGGCAGTCTCATCGTTGTCACTGATGAGGCCAATCACCGTGGTGTCGTCTGCAAACTTAATGATGGAGTTGGATCCATGCACAGGCTTGCAGTCGTGGGTGTAAAGGGAGTAGAGGAATGGGCTCAGCACACAGCCCTGTGGTACGCCAGTGTTAAGTGTGATGGTGGTGGATTGGGTGTGGCCTGACCGAACATGCTGAGGCCTGTTGGTCAGAAAGTCCATAATCCAGTTGCAGAGGGAGCTGTTAATGTCCAGGTCTCCAAGTTTTGTGGTCAGCTTGGAGGGAATGACGGTGTTAAATGCTGAACTGAAGTCAACAAACAACATCCTAACATACGTGTTGTTATGGTCCAGGTGTGTGAGTGCAGAGTGCAGCACTGTGCATACTGCATCCTCTGTGCTCCTATTTCTGCGGTAAGCAAATTGGTGTGGGTCCAGTGTGGGTGGGAGGCAGTCTTTGAGATGTGCAAGGACCAGTCGCTCGAAGCACTTCATAATGATGGGTGTGAGTGCTACGGGGCGATAGTCATTGAGGCAGGTTGGGGAGGAGTGTTTTGGTACTGGCACAATGGATGTGGACTTAAAACATGTAGGCACAGTTGCTTGGATGAGGGACATGTTGAAAATGTCTGTGAAGACCCCTGCAAGCTGCTCTGCACATGCCCTAAGCACACGTCCAGGAATGCCATCCGGGCCAGCAGCCTTGCGTGCGTTGATCCGGCTCAGTGCAGTGTGGACATCTGTGGAGGTGAGTTTGAGAGGTTGGTGGTCTGAAGAGGCTGAGATTTTGGTGGCCGTCTCCTTGCTGTCGCTGTTGAAGCGAGCATAAAAGTCATTTAGCTCGTTAAGGAAGGAGACGTCCGTGACTGTTGGTGTGGAGTTGCTTGACTTGTAGTCACTGATAATCTGGATGCCCTGCCACATGCGTCGGGGGTCAGAGTTGGAAAAGTGTTCCTCTACCTTCAACTTGTAGCAGTACTTTGCCTTTTTGATGCCCCTTTTCAGGTTAGCCCTGGATTTACTGTAGGCCTGAGCGTCGTCTGACCTGAAAGCGGTGTTGCGGGCTTTCAGCAGAAGTCGCACCTCCTTGTTCATCCATGGCTTCTGATTAGGGTATGTTGTTATCTGTTTTTCTGTTGTTACACTGTCAATGGTGGAGTTGATGTGATCCAGTACAGAGGAGGTGTAGATATCAATGTCCGTGTGAGAGCCACAGGCAGCCTGTGAAGCAAACATACTCCAGTCAGTGTGTTGAAACCTGTCTTGAAGTAAAGAGTCAGCTCCAGTTGGCCACACTTTGATGGTCCTCACTGATGGCTTCACACGGTTGATGAGGGGTGAATACTTAGGGGTGAGAAACAAAGAAAGGTGATCAGACTGTCCGAGGTGGGGGAGGGGGCTCGCGATGTAAGCTCCATTAATGTTTGTATAAACATGATCCAAAGTTTTGTCTCCTCTGGTGTGGCAGGAAACATGCTGGTGAAATTTGGGGAGTACTGTTTTTAATTTGCAGTGATTAAAATCACCCGCGACAATAAAAGCAGCCTCCGGGTGAGCAGTCTGTTGTTTACTAATGGCTGCATGAAGTTCGTTCAAAGCAAGCTTGGCATTAGCATCCGGTGGAATATAGACTGCGGTTATTATGGTGGAAGTGAACTCCCGTGGCAGATAAAAAGGTCTACATTTAACCATGAGAAACTCTAGGTTAGCTGAGCAGT
This sequence comes from Carassius gibelio, assembly GCF_023724105.1. Taxonomy (NCBI): domain Eukaryota; kingdom Metazoa; phylum Chordata; class Actinopteri; order Cypriniformes; family Cyprinidae; genus Carassius; species Carassius gibelio. Next base: position 11,122,299 of record NC_068374.1, read on the forward strand.
GTCTCCCAACAATGACAGTGTTCGTACACCAAGCTTTGTTGACATAAATGCACAATCCACCACCTCTTGTCTTGCCTGAGTCATCTGCCGTTCTATCTGCCCGGAGCGTGTAGCGTCCTGCTAGCTCAATGGCATTGTTGGGTACGTCGCTGTGTAGCCATGTTTCTGTGAAAACCATGACATTGCAGTCCAGAAGTTTCTTACTGTGGGTGATGCGGAGTCGTAACTCATCCATTTTGTTCACCAGTGACCGCACATTAGCGAGAAAAATGCTGGGTAAAGAGAGCCGAAAAATGCTGGATGAAATGTCTTGAGCGCACAGCTTCTCCGGTCTCCACAGCAAAACACTGGTTGCCATAACGAGGTGCCACACAGCAGCAAAACAACAGCGGGCAGATATCTATAAAATAATTAACCAATTTAGCCATTAGCCCCCCACATACACTAACTAAAATTATATTTTCGATTAAAAAAAAAAACACACACAAAGTACTATATAAACTTACCTGCAGCTCAATTGACTGACCCTCGGTAAGATCAGTGTTCACACTTAAAATGTTTAGACATTCACAGGCCCACGGCAAGAGTCAAAAAAAGTGAATTTCCCACTTATGCAGCCTACTATCTCGCTCAATGCTTAACACATATTAGGTAGCCTCTTTTTCTTCGACACAGTGACGCCACCTGCATACCATGCCAGAGGGAGAACGGAAATAAAAGTAAATCTCCGCGTTTTTAAAGGGGCCGTGAGCTTCCGCCCGGCTCCACCTACCTTAAAGGGTCACCCCATTACATAAGCTTCTCAAATAAATTGCCCTTCATGATGGGAATAATAAAATCTGTATCTATAGGTGTCATTTAACGGCCATAATTTAGTCTAAATGAACACATGCAACTGGATTATTTTAATATATTCTGTAACTTACATGCATGTTGAGGCAAGCTACTAATTGTTACAATTAGACTGCAGGTTGTTTTTGCAATTATGTCATAATGGTCATTATGTGAGAAAATAATTTGTGTTTGATTTGTCATTAATAAATATTTCATTTTCTTTTTGTTATGGTGAAAAAAAGAGCAAGAGAGACAGAGATCCCCACACGACTCCCTGGGAATGATGCTTAGTTATTAACACAGTGTTGCTCACCTTCTTCACTGGGACAGTTTTGGGGAGACTGAGGTGCTGCTGACTCATCTGTTGTTAAGTTGCTAAGTCTTGCTAAACGTTTCCGTGCACTGATTAAATGTTGTTGAAATGTAGGCTAACACTAACCTGCAGCTAGCTAGCATATTTCACTGTAGACAACAGGTTAATACCACTCACAGACTTATCCTCCGCCTCCTGACAGCACACAAGCAGCTGGAGGTCTAAAACTTGACGAACAAGTTTATCATTCCCTGTATCAAAATATGTGTGAGGATAAATGCTGACATTTCATGAAATAATGGGTGTAACACTTACCCTAGGCCTGTCTGGTCAATACAGCTGTCTGAATTGTAGTTTATAAGTATATCCAGTGCGTCAAGCTTGCCCCGGCAGGTAAGGTCAGTGAAATTGGGTTCACCTTAGCAAAGAACAACTCTTTATCAATAATCAATCAAAATATGGATGTTTTAATGGTTTGTGTATGATTTCAGAACTTTTCTTAATTAACATATGTCAGCTCTCTGAACAGTAGTTCAGTTCAATTCAGGTCAAGTTTATTTGTATAGTGCTTTTTACAATACAAATCGTTACAAAGCAACTTTACAGAAAATTATGATCTTATAAGTGGTGACTCAGTTTGTGCACGTTTGACAGGATTTGTAGAAAAATTAATACAAGACGTAGTCAGCCAGACGATGAACATTATTAATATTATTAATTAATAGTTATTATATGATGCAGTCACACATTTAGCAATAATTGTTAGTTCTGTTGTTGATTCAGGGTTAGCATCATCTGAGGGTCAGCATCATCTCTTCCCAGGTGTTCTGGATCCAGACTGGAGCTTGTGTAAATCCTAGTTACCACGGGATGAAGATCCCAGCAGAAACAGAGAAACACACAGAGACATCATTAGCATAGCAGCTGATCCAACTAAGTAAAATTAATTAGTTTAACCCAAGCTAGAGAATAAAAATGCACATTTAATCAGATACAACTACACTCACAATTTAAGAGATTCATTATTCGAATGCTTGGCGAAAGAGATGCGTTTTTAACCCCTTTACGTGCAAACATCCAGTTTATTATTGTTTCACTTTCACAGCACATTAAACATCACTGTCTTACTTCATCTGGACAAACTGTGCATCAATGGAAAGTTTAAAGACTCAAGCTTCGATATTTGACCAATATTTTGATAAAACATTGTTGCAGTGACAGATATTTAGTGATTTATGTCAGGAGTGCAAAATAATAAATCCGTATTATGCCACATTTTGAATAGAAATTCACAACTCACTCATATTCAGTCACGTCAAGAGCGGTTTATTTGTGTTCACATAGACTCACTGAACAGCGTCAATAAGGATTTTTAGACCAAAGATGCATATCTGCGGAGATATATGGATATATTTACTGATGTTTACTTCATATTTCTTCAGACAGAATCGTCATTTCTATTCATTTTCCACGGATTTACGCGATCAGATGATAAACAGCCTCTCCCAGCGATCTCTGTGTGCGTGCAGTAGACACCGCCCCATCGTGTCACATGCTTCCTGCACACTTCCTGGTAGTTATCTGGCCAAAACAACACTGAAACACCTCTGTACACACAAAATATCCGAATAATAAACCCGCGATTACGATAGTAAAGCTTGGTATGAGAATTTCTTGAGATCTGGGGCGTTTTTATAAAAAAAATTGAAAATGTACATCGGAAATGCTAACTTGTGCAGCGATGAAAAAGGCTACAAATAACATATTTTTACAACAGTAAACGACCAAATTCCACCCCTGATCGCTAAAAGAAGTTATTATAAACACTCGATCGGGGTTTAAAGTGAGTTTTGAGTAAAAGTGTACTAATAATTTCATAAATTGTCAGATGTAGCTTGATGCTAACGTTAGCACCAATGCTACTAATAGCAGGTGCTTTTCTTCTTCATAATGCATTTTTGTCTCAATAATTCACGTAAGGTCGTAAGAAAATGTTTTGTTGTATTTTTATAGTAAGACTTTTGATAAATAAGGGCTAAATGCAAAGAGTGACTGAAGTGAGATCGCTGATTTGTTGCTTTGTAAAGCCTGAAAAACCACAATCAAGGCTAATAAAGGTGGAATAAAAACAAAAGAATAATGATAAAAGAATAATGCGGATAATGTGTCATACCTGGCGGAGGTGTGAAAGACTCGTTTGGTGAGAACAATGGAATAACAGATAGGGATTAATCAGGCAGTTTTCACAGCCAAACACACATATAAAACACACATCAGTGTTTACATGTGAGATCTTACAGAGATGACAAGGGCCATAAATCAATCTGATTAGCCTTCTCTAAAAACACACATTACATGGCCTTAGAAAATATTTCATAAAATTCACAGTTTTACAGATTCGATTATGACATTTTTTATGAAGTCTTGGAAGACTTGTGGCCTTAGCTACACTGTGTTTTCAAACTCATTTCCTACATCAACAATTTTTTAAATACATTTAAAACATATGTTTTTAATATTTTTATTTTTGGTTTTATGTTTGAGCTTATATATCTCTATTATCATAACAGTCTGAGTGATTCTGATTCCTAAACAGTAAACTTTAAAGTGTCAGCTTTGTGAACAAAGGTTGATTATGTATCTAGTCAGAAAGAATCATGAGCAGAAACCTTTTTATTTTGGGTATGTCATTTCTGTCTCCATGCCAAAAAAGGGGGGTTACTAGTAAGGGGTTAAACCTGGATTTATTGAAGTAGCTTTCTCACACATGGATTACAATAGTCTCAGACTTGCACTAGTCTAGACTTAAAACAATCGGATTTCTAGAAGTAGGATTAGACCTAATTCAGATCTAAATGAAGTCTTAAATTAAACCTGGTCAGAAACAGGTTTAACCTCAGATTAAAAACTTGTTGCCTCAAGGCTCACGTTCATAGTAGCAGAAAATGGATTACCTCGACTATTTCAACGACAATCAGAGACCACCACCAAGACCAGAAAGAAGGTTGCTGAAAGACAGGAGCAACCCACTAAATGATTTTGATGATTTACATTTTCTTGACCGTTTCCGTATGTCAAAGGAAAATGCAACAGAAATAATTGGTTTGCTGCAGCCCAAGCTTTCAGGTGACTTAGTCAGGGGCACTCCTATTTCTCCTTCCTTACAAATATTAATTACCTTAAAGTTTTTGGCATGTGGAACCTTCCATCGTGAAACTGGGGATTTGTGTGGTGTAGGTGAATCAACAGTGTGCAAAATAGTACACAGAGTCTGCAGTGCTATATGTGAACTGAAAAAGGATTTCATCAAATTCCCAAATGCTGCTGAACAGGCCACCTACAAGGTAGATTTCTATGAATATGGTAACTTCCCTGGAGTCATTGGTTGTATCGATGGCTGCCACATTCCCATCAAGTGTCCCTCTACAGCAGATGCTGAGGAATTCAGAAATCGTAAAAACTGGTTTTCAATAAATGTACAAGGAGTGTGCACTCCCACTATGCAGTTCTCCAATATTGTTGCACGTTGGAAAGGTTCAACCCATGACTCAAGGATTTTCCACAACTCCTCTTTGTACGGTCAGTTTGAAACAAGACAACACTCTGGAATTCTACTTGGTGACAGTGGGTATGCACAGACAAACTTCTTGTTCACCCCCATCTCCATCCAGTCAGACCAGAGCAACAGCGCTATAACCAAGCTCACATGCTCACCAGAGGGCTAATAGAGCGCATGTTTGGTGTATGGAAGAATCGTTTCCAGTGTCTCCGAAATACACTGCGGTTTGAACCTAGGAGGTGCTGCATTGTTATTATTGCAACAGCAGTGCTTCATAATTTTCTTAAACAGTGTGGCTGCCCAGACCCTGATATTGCAAATGATGATGACCAACATGTCCCTATCGCTGAGCTAGCCAATGACAGAAATGGACTTGCTTACAGAGATGCTTTTGCTTTGCAGCACTTCTCATAAATGAGCCTTGAGTGATACATAAATGATTGGCATAGACAGGTAAAAAAATTTCATGAAATTATTTATTTAACTGAGATTTTGTTCCAAAGTCAGTTGACACTGCTGCTGCTTCATGTCTCTCTCTTTCATAGACAACTCAAGATGAAGGATTTTCATTTTGACTTCATGTTCTTCTTTTAAATATTGTAATTTACGTTCATGGAACTCTATGGCAAGTTTCTCATGAATGGTCATCCTTTTCCCTCTTGACCTGCTGCCTGGATTAGAGACTGCTGGATGCTGACTACTGCTACTGCAGGAGACTGGATGCTGCTGCATGTTGGTGCTGGCTGCTGCTGGATTCATTTGAGCATCTTGACTGTTCCCTGCGCCCCCCAAGTCCTGTGTCAAGATCAGGTCATCTTTGTATGAAAAAAATAAATAAATAGCATTACATTTGACTTCAACAATAAAGGTCATTACATAATTTTTGTTACAAGACATGACTTGCATTTAATTATGTTGGATGGGATAGCACGTTACTGTAAATGAGACGTGTTAAATGAGTCTTTGAAAGATTCCTCACCTGAACTGTCCAAATGGTCATCATCTGGAATACCTTCCAGGGGTTGCTGACTTTCAATAATCCCAGCCAACAAGTCCCCCAACTCCTTTGTGTCTGGTGGAACTGGGAGTCCCCCGCCTGTCTTGAAACGCTCTTGACGCGTAGCAGCAGTTGTTTTTTTCAGGTTTATTTTTATGTTTTTCCACAGGACCTTTACAAGATAATATATACTCTGAAGTAGGACTTCTATATAATATTGTTTTCTTTTTACATTTCATTAATGAAAACATTTATAATTGACTGATTTGTAAGAATGGGGCAACAATAAATCTTACCTGAACTTGTTGGAGTGTCCGTTTGGTTACTTTTTCATTTGAGTTGAATTGATTCAATATGGAAATCCATGCCTTCTTCTTGTTTTCTGTACCTGAATCATGCTGTTTGTTTTCAATTACAGGATAATTTGATACAATTTGTTTAAAAAGGGTCTTCTCAAATTCACTGAAGTTTTTTGAGCGTTTTCTTCTGCCTTGATCCATTTTTTGGTTAAGTGTAATGACTCCTGTTCCACACACTCCTTAAGACTAATGAATTACAAGTAGTCCATACCAGGTTTTTATAGCAACTTCTCCTTAGCCACATGTGCATGCCATTAATCTAATCGGGTTTCCAAAAGATGATCTCACTTGTCCTTGATTACCTTAATCTGAAACACTGTAGTCTAGAACTAGTTAATCCAAACTTAAGCAACATCTCAGAAAGTCAGTTGTTTAGTGTGGATTAATTTAAGTAGAATTAGCCTAGTCCTGGTTTATTTTAAGCCATTAACGGGAAACTGGGCCATAAAGCACATTCACACGCAATAGCTTTAGCAATAATGCATTCAAACAAATGTAATCATACAGTGCTACTACATTATCAGTAGGCTATTTGATTTTGAAATCTTGAAGAAATTAATCGATCTGTTTAGATAAAATAACTGACAAAAATGTACTGTAATTAATAAACAAAATAAACAAAATTTGCACAGCTTGATGGGCTAGTATTAACAAAAAATAAATAATAATAAAAAAAATATATAATAAAATAAATGTATTTCCAGCATTAAGGTAATAACATCACTGTTTTTTTATCATCTTGTTCCAGTTATAAGTTTTTAACTATATAAAAACTTGTTTTGAAAAATTTTCATTTTAAAATCGATATAAATTATAAATCAGATTTTTTATTTTTCAGGCCATATGCTATCGCCCAGCACTAAAAGCAAGTAAAGAAGGCTCCCTTTAAAATCACTTATGTTGTCAGTTAATGAAGCGCTTTTTTACATTGTGTATTTTGTTGGATGATTGAAATCTTGCTGTAGCTGTTTACAATTATATCGTCTTTTCCTGAATGTTGAAACGATGGCTTCAATGTGATTCCAGTTAGTTTCACAGGGCTCCTGTAAGTAGAAAAAAAAAAAAACCAAGTTGCAATTTAACTTGACAACCATTATAGATGAATAAATTCTACAGTGACACTTTAAAGTCTGTCATGTCAGAGACAATGTTAATGCTAATTCTTGACAAATTAGAACTGCTATGCTGCTGAAGAACAGGCATCCATTAGTTACAGCCAATACATACACATACTACTGGGAGCAAGATTGACATCCTGTGGTCTTAAAACAGCATGTATTAGTATGTATACACTAATAAACACCTGTGTCTGATTGCAGTAACTGGCGTGGAGAGATCGGATAAAAAGCCACCGGAGAACGGCAAGGTGGAAAAACAGACTGGACTGAGAGCTTGTGCATGCTTCTCCCAATAGCAGCGGGATGAACCACGCCCCTCACTACAGCTTAATAGTTTAGTTAAAAAGAAAAAATGCTATGCAATGATGCATTAAATCGATGAAAAGTGAGTGTCACTTTTTTTGTTTCAGATAAATGCTGTTCTTTTGAATTTTTTTCCTGAAAAAAAAAAAGCTTTGGTGAGCATGAGATGTCTATTCAAAAACATAAAATATCTTACTGAATTTTGAACAATAGTGTATATTTGTGGTTATTAACTGTATGATTCAGTGTTCTTTGTAGATGTAGTCTGACAGGACTCTGGGGTGTAGCAGGTCATTATCATTGAAGAATATAGGAACATAAGCAATTTGTCACAGAGACAACCATATTTAGTGTACAATACCAGTTTTATTACAAGGAACCAAGCTAAAGCAGAGAAGAAATTAAAAGAAGAAAATAAAGAAAACTGTTTCGTAACGTAACAGAATTTGTTTCTAGGTTTTCTTATTTAATATAGCTTACTTGTGGATGTCATAGCCTTCTTAAAAATGTAAGAAGCTTTCCCAGTTCTTCTGCCTTCAGAAATTGCTAAATCTTGGAGCTTCCCCTGTTGCTGAGGTTTTTTTCCTCTCGTCAATATTTGTTTACCATGAGAGATTAAAACACATGATTCAATTTATTGTCGCGCTGATGTAAGTGATGTCACCGATTAACGGTTAACTTACAGTTTATATGTTTAACTTTAGGCCAAATAAATGAGCCTATTTCCAGTCACCCATTTAAAATAAATTAATAAAACACAGCAAACCTTTCACAGACCTGTCAAATGCTCTCATCTAAACTTACCGAAATATTTGAAAACAGCAGCAAAAGTGATTCCCTGCTTGTCAGTTGTTGTGTTAGCGCTCTGTTTCTATGGCAACTCCCTCCGCACAGTGTTTTTAAAAGACCAAACTCAGAAAACACGTTATTAATAAATCATAGCCTACTTATGTACAGACAAGCAGATGAGTCCAGAATACGAACGCAACACGCGTCTGGTGTTTTCCTCCCATAGAAATAACCGTTATAAGGAAAACGCTTAACTTACATGGCTTAATGCATTAAAAAAGTGCTTGTCTGTACATAGTATTATTTATTAATCATGTTCTTACTGAGTTTTGTCTTTTAAAACCGTTTTATTTGGTTTAAGTCAAAGTTTTTTCTCATAGTCTAAAGTTAATGGTGTTCAGTGTAAGGAAAACACTTAAAAATTGTTGTTAAATACGGGCGTTAAATAACGTTACAGTCGTTAAATAACGTTACAGCTAATCACAGTCTGTTTGATTCTGGAGTGTAAAGTTTTAAATCCCGTTATAAAGAATAAATAGATAAATAAATAAAATTACATTACAATATCACTCACCGAAAAAAATGGATCCCAGACTTGGACGGTCTGTTAATACAATTAACCGCACAACAAGACATTTTATTTGATCATTTTAAGAAATAATCACGAAAACAAACATAGAATGTTTAAAACAAAGGCAGAAAGACAGCACAGATGACAAGTTCAGCGGCTGAGGTGATGTGACGGCTAACAGATAGCAACGTCAATCCACCTGTCACTCAAGTGGCCACGCCCTTAATTATGCAGAATTTCAAGGCTTAATATAATTTAAACGGTTGAGTTATAAAAAAATTCACCCCCCTCACAGTTGTCATGAAGGGCAAAATTAGCTATATAGACATAAATCATTTTTTGAACCAGGCTGTAAACATGTTTGTTTTTTGCTGTAAAGTTGGGCATTTTAACATGGGGGGAGTATGGGATTGACTCTCTTTTGCAGCCAGCCTGAAGCGGCCAGTCGATGAATTACAGTTTAAGTCACTTCCTTACTGGCTTCACTCGAGAGAGCGGGAGGTTGCCGCTCGGTTTCACATTAAGAATTTAAGCACAAAAAAAACAAATCTGCCGATAATTTATGGCTGTTAAAACTTAAGGCATGCTGTCAGTACTTGTTTTACATGAATGTATTTTTCGACAATACATTGAGCAGTGTGTAACATTTTACCAGATTTATTCCTACACTTAACTTTTATTTGTTGTCCACAAAGTAATGGTTGCTTAACTAAATGTTTAGTATAGTTTAATATTTGTATAATTATTTTGCCCTCATGTTTTTTTTTTTTTACTTTTGCTGAATATTATCCACTAACCCAGTTTATAATATGTACTATTTTTGTCATAGATTATGATTATCTTTTTATTTGTTATTTTTCATTAAAATTCAGTTGTCTATATTTAGTAGATTGTTTAACACACAAAACGATGATGAGGTAAGCACACAATAGTATAGAAATTCTACATTCATTTAACCCTGGAGAACCCAAGAACCTTTTTCTTCTTTGGAAAATTATGAACTATGCATTAAATTACTGCTACAAGTTCACTGAACACCAAAATATCCACTTTTTAAATTTTAACCCTTTATTCCCTAATTTAGGATTAGGGCCAAATTTGACCCATTGGGCTTTCATTTCAAAGAGTCACAATAACAAACACAGTCAATGCAAACTATTTTAAATTTAGGAAAATAATCAGTCAACCACACAGCTACATTTAACAATGTTTTTTGTTTGTTTTTGTTTTTTTGCTATATTTGTTGCATGTTAGAACTGGATTTCAAATGTACAAACACTTTGTCCAATGGAAACAAGAACACAGGGCCAAAATCACAACTGAAAAAAACTAACAACATGGGTCTTTGCTTATCCAAAAATGTGTTCTGCTAGAGAAAGGAACACTAGACATTGTGGTAGTCTTTGAAACAACTTTTTTTATTGTTGATGCAGAGAGCATTTTTGCATTTTTCACAGTGCATTTCAGTTTTGAGGTCCTTGCACACAGCACATCGACTTTATTAGTCTGTGGCCCTGTACTACTAAGGTTACTTATTAAAATATATTATACAAATGAAATTATTTCAAGGCATTAGCCAAATACAGGACAGTCACCATTCTCCATCAAAGTCACTCAAAGAACCAAAGGGTCATTTTTGACCCGACATTTTTTTTACCCATACACCCAGAGGGTCATTTTTGACTCATCGTTTTTTGAACTAGCTCAGAGTCACTAATTTCACCAAAAACAATATAAAACTTACTTCTAGGCATTCTGCAAGCTAATACTAAATAGATTAACAAAAAATACACAATTTTACCAACCGCTGGTTTGCTGAGAAGAATATTTTGTTTTGGTAGGTTTCCAGCTCAACAAAACAGCATGTGGTGAGCCATCTTGTTACTACCACTCTGGCACTTGTGAGTTCAATATTGATCCACTAGGTGTCTCTATGCAGGGGTCAGAAGTGGCACTCTGGGCTTTTGAAGCTAAATTTGACAAAAAAATATTTGTTGGTTCATTTTGGGTAGCAGCAATTAAAAGCGGCCAAATTTGACCCCGTGGGTTCTCCATTAAAAATAAAACTGAGTTGGCAATGGTTTTGAAAAAATAGTATCGTTGCATCCCTACTGACAGGTCACATGACCAGCCACTGGAGGGTCACATGATTGAACCCCTACTGCTGATCCAGACACGGGAGATTTAGACGAGCATGCCTCAGACGTAGACGAAGTTTGCTCCAGTTCCTTGACCATAGCGACCACATTGTTATTCTGAATGTAGAGTTTCAGAAAACCACATTCTCACAAATGCTCTTCCATGTCTTGAGCCTCCTGCAGCAGATGAGTGAGGTCACAGTTCAGTAAATACCTGTGCAGCACAGAATTGTTAATACACATTAAGTTCTCCAGAATCACAGAGCACAGTCACATTAGCGATGGCACTGGCCGTATACTTTCCCTTCTTCTGTAACATGTTGTACTTCATGCATCTATGAAACTTCTTCCTCGGATCAAACTCCATTTGACACCTGCAGTTCCCGCATGTACGGGACACAGTCACCTCCAGTCTGGTTATTCCAGTACACACAGAAATAACTGGATCCTCTCTGACGTCACTGGGAACAATTGCACCAAGACCTGACAAAGGTCTAACCTCCTCAATACTCGTTTGACGTGTGGTGGCTACAAAAAACTCAATCATGAAACTCCTGGGTCTTTCCAAATAAAACCACACCAACTTGAGTTTCCCACAACTGCAGCCGAATTGTTCCACTAGCGTCCTCGAATATCACACTCTGTGTCTCCAGATGTCTGCTCTGGAACTCCACATTGTTGGTCCCAGCCCTAAAATGTGCCCAGTGACATCACCAATCTGACAAAATATTAACAAAAACTAGACAAAAAGGTTTGTCAAGACAAACTTTAGGATTGATCGGTTAACAAATCCCAATTAAAAAAGCTACTCAAATTATGGTGAGCTACAAATTATTATTTACTAATTTGTAGTAATGTATTTTATGTTAAACTCAATTATTCAATTTTATCAGCGAGCATATTTTAAAATCATTATAGCAACAATAAGAATGAAATATTTTAGAAAAGCTAGTTTTGTGAGATAGACAGTAATCAGGTGAAGGTAATCAGGAAATTAAATTGCTACATTATGAGACACAATTACCCTGCTCCTAATACGACTGTCACTTTTGAAGTGAAATGTGAAAATAAATAAAATGTGTTGAGGCAGTTGCTCAGATTACTTTTTATTAAGCTCAACGTTGAGCTTTACAACAAATCACGCATGTCTCTGTTGAGGTAATGATGACATAACCAATCAGCTGAAATCGAGGGTATTTTTTTTTTCTGAATCCACACCATGTGCTCGGGCACACTGTCTCTCTATCAGACTGAATACAGTTAAGGTCTCGAGGAAACCTGAAGATACGATACAAGTAAGATATTCATTTATAATTTTTGTTTTGTTTTTCATGCTACTAAAATACCAATGTCTTGATCATCTAATACATTAAAAAGCAATTCATTAATTCAGAAATGGCTGTCTGTGTGGTATACAAGAATGCCCCCCCCCCCCCCCACAAAACGTAGGTTATATTCTTTTAATCAACATTAATCATCGTCAGTTACAAGACAAGGTATGTTAATCGAAACCATGTTCTACTTACTAGGTTTGTCTGATTTTTAATTAGTAGAGTTTTCCCTTTTAGATCAGAAAATTAAAGGGGGGGGGGGGGGTGAAATGCTATTTCATGCATACTGAGTTTTTTACACTGTTAAAGATTTGGATTCCCATGCTAAACATGGACAAAGTTTCAAAAATTAAGTTGTACGTTTGAAGGAGTATTTTTGTTCCCAAAATACTACTTCCGGTTTGTCACAAGTTTCGGAAAGTTTTTTTCGAGTATGGCTCTGTGTGACGTTAGATGGAGCGGAATTTTCTTATATGGGTCCTGAGGCACTTCTGCCGGAAGAGCGCGCTCCCGTATAGCAGAGCACTGAAAGCACAACAGACTTCACTGATCAGAGCGAGAGCGTCACGAAATGTCACAAAAGGAGTGTGTTTTTGGTTGCCAGGGCAAGACAACCCTGCACAGATTACCAAAAAAAAAAAAAAAACAGCATTAAGGGACCAGTGGATGGAGTTTATTTTTACAGAGCATCAACGGAGTTGTGCAAGTGTTTGTGTTTGTTCCCTGCATTTCGAAGATGCTTGTTTTACAAACATGGCCCAGTTTGACGACGGATTTGCGTATCGTTTATTTCTTAAGGATGATGCAATCCCAACGAAAAAGGGTCACGATCGTGTGTTGGAACCACAGGCGGTGAGTAAAACTGCTTCAAATATCTCTGCCTCCTTGTTAGTGCATCCCCTCCCATGCCGGAGACCCGGGTTCGAGCCCCGCTCGGAGCGAGACGTTGCTGCTGCTGCTCTCGTTCAGTTTCAGCCTCTGGATCTGATTCTGGATCATAAATAAACGGCTGAATCTGACTGTTAGCCATGGTTTGTTTTGGATGATGGTTTTTTCCTCACGGTAATGACACAGTTTCCACATGCTCTCAACGCAAAAGCCTACTGGCATTCGTGATTCTTTAGCTCCGCCCACACGTCACGCCTCCAGTTGGTCGTGTTTTTCCGGGAAAAATCGGTACAGACTATCTTTCTCTTACGAACATAATAAAACTAAAGACTTTTTGGAGTTATGAAGGATGCAGTACTACTCTATAGGTACTCAAGATTAACAGGATATAGAGTGAAAACGAGCATTTCACCCCCCCTTTAAACTACACAATCGGCAATCGGACTGTTTCTGGTATTTTTTCGGCCGATTTTTCCAGAAGTGCGCCCGCATGCACAGACTACATTTTAATCGTTCGCTATCATGTTATTTGTGAGGAAGTATTTCGAGATCTGTGCACAGGACACAGGCAGCCGTTCAGCACTGGAATTGCTGAGTTACATGTCTGAGGCACAGACAGCAGGAAGCGAACAGACGTTGGTGTACTGGCGCACAAATAAGTCTTTCCTGCGCGCACTGAAGCTGTGCGAGCGTACTGTACCTGTCCACACCCTGCACAAGCGTAGACCAGATCAACTTCTCATGTGTTGGATGAGAAATGAAACGGAAACCATCATTTTTTTTATTTTATTTTTTTTATTGGATTAATGAAACACTTTGCATCTTTGTTTTATTTGCATCAACATTATTTGAATTTAACATTTTGGAATCATTTACTTATATAGCATACTTTTATTTAGTCTCAATGGTAAAGACCTTTTTTAAATTTAAAACCAAATTTAAAAACTAAAACAAACACTGAATGCTGATTAAGAAATCTCTTATTGAATGTGTGTTGATTGTGTTGTTTGGACTGTAGAACTATGCAGTTGTTGACTTTCACATGGTCTCAGTTAATCTTTTCATTTAAGGCCAGTTCTCTGTAGTTTCAACCCAATTAAAAAACAAAAGCTACCCACATAGCAAATTTTCTCTGGCCCAGCTCCGGCCCACACAACCAGCTTTTGCTTGGCCCACATACCGCAATGAATGACGGTCCTAGTGTGGACCAGGTCTGGATTCCAGATAAAAGCCATACATGGGCCATAACTGGACCAAGTCTCAGCCAAGTTAATTACCCATAACTGGCCCAGAACTGGGCCAGATCGAAATATAACATTGGAATCAAAACATAACCTTAAGTAAACCATATCAACACCAGTCTTTAACCAGAAAGCCCAAAACTGAGCCACAGCTGAGCATGATCCAATTTTTCTGTGGCCCAGCTCTGGCCCACAAGACTTGGCCCACATACCGCAATGAATGACGGTCCTAGTGTGGACCAGGTCTGGATTCCAAACAAAGGCCATACATGGGCCATAACTGGACCAAGTCTCGGCCAAGTTAATTACCCATAACTCCAATACTCTGGACTAGATTCCACGTCAGCCTCAACACCACCATAACCAAGCCACTTACACACCCCTCCCAGATAAATAGTCACATCAAGACAGTATTCTGAACAAATATTTAATTGTGTTAAACATCAAAGCATTGGCATCTGTTTTTTCATCATGACATTTTTCCGTTGTACAAACTCCTCTCTAAAATGACACTCCTCTGTCAGTTCAGCTAAAAATAAATAAAAACAAAAATAAAACAAGTGCTGTTTTTTTGGTTTATGATGTTTCACTTTAAGTGGTACTTGATCATCAAGTTTCATTGCTTTGCTTAATGCTTGAACATCCATGTTTCTGGTCACAAACAAGATTCACTAAACATATAACACTAGAACATGTTTCATCAACAAGTTTCACTTCACAAAACACTTTTTACGTCCACGTTTATGGCTAGGAACAAGTAGTACTCTTCAAATGACTCTGAAACAGTAATTCTGTCACTGAACAATTTGAACTCTCGACAGAGCTTTTGAACATCCAAGCCTGAATCCTGTTAACCAGTCATATTGTCCTTAAGCACTTTGCTCTTCATCCTTTCTTTCCGTCCACCATCTCTGTCTGGGGCCAGATACAGCCATCTTTTAATGGTGGAATCAATGTCTTTCTCTGTGGCATCGGATGTTAGACGGTTACGTCTCACAGCCGCTGAAAAACACAAGCACACATGATTTAGAATTAACTTATGCATCATCAGGTAATGTGGATATTGAATCAAATGCAATATTACAACAAAACCTGAACCCAGATTTAAATTCAAATTCTGACTTGTCTACTTCAGGTGAAAGATCATTCAATATCATGTTTATTTATATATATATATATAGATATTTGAACTCTGTGAACAGTGAACGCACAGACACAAACTCGCCAGTTCTGTAACTTACTCAGAGAATACATGGTTATGGAGTCAAAATAGGGCCATATATATCTGCAAAATAAAACAATGTTTTGCAAACAAAAAAATATTTTTTGCAAAAATAAAATATGTTTTGCAAATAAAAATAGAGTATTGAGGAAAAAAAATGCTTTTTTGCAAGTAAAAAAAAATAATTGCAAAAGAAAAGTTTACCACAAGAGAAAAAATAAAGTTTAGCAAAGTAAAACTTCAGCAGCAATGACTTTGCAACAGATTCCCCTTTGCGCTGCTCCTTTAAATCCGCGTTTCAGTCATCCGTGCCTCTGCGGTGCAAGCTTTCCTTTGCGCTTCATTTTTTCTTTGCGCCTTGCTTTGTGTCACTGATTTGACGTGGGGGAGGGGTCAAGAGGTTGAGGTGTGTACAAGGGATGAAGGCGCGTCCTTCTCGTTACGTCATCAGCGCGAGCCCCAGACCGAGTGGATCGATCGAAATGGAGGAGCAGAGACATGCGGGTGATGGATCACAGGTATGTGTTATTGATCGCTTTCTTGTTATTATTATTAGACTCCTATATTATTAATAACAGATACTTCAGACCGGCCAGAGGGTGGTATTTAACGGGGTTTTGAAGTAAAATTATTTGAGTAACACATAGGCTATTATGTGTGGAGAGCTTTCACTGAACATCATAATCTCTTTTATTTGATTGAGGTGGGCCTGTAGAGGCTTTTTGCACCTCTTTTGTTGTCAGTTTGTGTTCCTACCTCGTCTCTAAGCCAGCCTTGACTCCTTTACTAGTGGGTGGAATAACCATCCTCTCCACACAGAGTAATCGAAGCCCAGACCAGTTGTGGGAAATTGGACTCCTGCAAAACCCTGTCACTCCTCCAGTCCTATCTGAGGTATTTTAAGAATTTGTGTCTTTTAATGTAATGTTTTCATGCAAGATATTGCCCCAATGTTCATAAACTATTACCAACTTTTAACAGATTGCACAAGACGGCGACTCTGACTGGGACACAGACAGTATCTCTGACCAGCCGTGGACAGGAATTGTAGTTCCTCCAGTCGAATGCCCCTTACTGAAGAACTTAAGGCCCAAATTCAAACTTTTTTTAACCCAACCTCACACTCTCAAAACTATGGAAGAGACCATTATTTAGTTTTAAATTTTGTGCTGCTTCATTCTTAATTGACACTAAATCAATCATTGAAATGACTTGTTACCAAATGATACATTTACAAGCAAATTAACATCCAAGTCAATAAAAAACAAATTTAAGGTGACATTGCATGCTTGTTTTATTTTCTGTATTGGCTATATTTAAAGCAGAAAATGGCTAGTATAACAACTTGTGTTCTCTTAACACATTCATTAAGATATACAATTTTACATTATGTAACACGTTGTGTTCTCTACACATACACAGTAAATTTCAAAACCATAAGAACATTTACCAATGTATAAAAGTTTTTATTTTCCTGAACATGTACAATTCCATACCTTTAGTATAATTTTAAATTCAGTTTAAACCGTTGTCAAATTGAATGGCTTGGATGGGGTTGATATTGTCTGAATTAAATCAATTACATTTTAACATTAATTTGTAGGGTTTTTTTTACAATATTTATACTAAATCAACTCTGTCAGTTCATACAAAACACAGCTTTCAATTTCTTGGAGAAAGTCTTGCAGAAAGTTGATTATAGCGGTTTCATAAGTCTCTTGTACTGATCCCTTCTCCGACATTTTCGGAAGAATGTTCTGCATGATGAAGTCTGCATCAGCCTGTGGGAAAAAAAGAAAAACAATCATCCATTTTCAGGTACATATGCACATGCAAAAAAGCTACTTTATTACCATTTTCTACTATTATTTTTTTTGTAAGGAACAAGTGTTTGACAATTATTCTTTAAATTGGCAAATAATAATTTTCCTATCTATAACATTCCTAAAATGAAATACAAGATATAGGCATATTTTTTTTTCCAGTTACTGATACCTTATCATCATCATCCACCACATCAGGGAAAAAGAACTGGTGGCAAAGTCCTGAATGGTTTTCCAGGATTGTAGACTTCAAGACCTTTTCAGATTTGCTTCAACAAAGGGACCAAACGTAGAGTTGCATGAAGCACAATTGATCTGGAAAAAGAACCAGAAAATTATTGCATAATATAGACAGTGTTGTGGCTAATCCATATATCTGGTAGGCAGCAAAATTAAAACAATTAAAAAAATTTGATCATACCATGCAGAGAGATCAGTTTCTTCTTCCTCCACCTGAAAAAACATAAATATGTAAACTGTGCGTAGAAATAAAGGTTTTATGAATTTGAAGCAGGAGGCTGCTGCTGCTGACCCTGAGCTGACTGAATCTGACCAAGGCTTTGGGTCAGAAGACCTATTCAATTCTGTGCAGCTGTACAGACATCAGAATATTCTCTCTGTTAAATAGGTCATCACAACATCATATAGGATTATCTGGATCAGGTGTTTTAAACTCAGTTCCTGGAGGGCCACAGCTCTGCACAGTTTAGCTCAAACCCCAATCAAACACATCTGATTCAGCTAATCAAGATCTTCAGGATTACTAGAAACCTCCAAACAGGTGTGGGTTGGAGCTGGTTTGAGCTAAACTGTGCAGAGCTGTGGCCCTCCAGGAATTGAGTTTCACACAAATGATCTAGAAAAAGTGCATTAACAATGTATCATAAACATCACAGCTTTTAAACATAGTCTATAGGGATGTGACCTACTGTATATAAATAAACTTGTTCGGAATCAAAAAGAGGTTTATTTCAAATTATGTTTACACATACAAGGCATTTGTTTTGTATTTGTTTTTTGTTTACAGTATATTTTGAGAGACACCTTTGGCATCGTTTATAGTCCATAATACAACTAGGGCGTGGAGAATTATAATAATTATTTATTAATTATAAAACAACGTGAAAGGTGTGCATATTGAGAGAAATGTACAGCCGCCGACGCAACCCGCATTAATTGATCTCTAACTTACTTAACTTGAGCAAACGCGTTGATACACATAGTTACATATAGTTATCGGTCTATCTAGCGAACTTGAAGAAAGCGATCAATAACACATACCTGTGATCCATCACCCGCATGTCTCTGCTCCTCCATTTCGATCGATCCACTCGGTCTGGGGCTCGCGCTGATGACGTAACGAGAAGGACGCGCCTTCATCCCTTGTACACACCTCAACCTCTTGACCCCTCCCCCACCTCAAATCAGTGACACAAAGCGAGGCGCAAAGAAAAAATGAAGCGCAAAGGAAAGCTTGCACCGCAGAGGCACGGATGACTGAAACGCGGATTTAAAGGAGCAGCGCAAAGGGGAATCTGTTGCAAAGTCATTGCTGCTGAAGTTTTACTTTGCTAAACTTAATTTTTTCTCTTGTGGTAAACTTTTCTTTTGCAATTATTTTTTTTTTACTTGCAAAAAAGCAATTTTTTTCTCAATACTCTATTTTTATTTGCAAAACATATTTTTTTTATTTGCAAAACATATTTTTTGTTTGCAAAACATTGTTTTATTTTGCAGATATATATGGCCCTATTTTGACTCGATACATGGTGATCATAATACTTTTAAATACTCAACAACTCAATACTGTTTATTACTTATTGTCAACTTAATTTAAAGGTTGGCAATGTCAAAATTCAACATATTACAGTATACGGATCATAAGTAGGGTTGCGTATTGCTTGAAATTTTCCGGTTCTGATTATGGTTCCATTTAAATGAACTATTATAAAGTGCTGCTACCAGACCCGGAGATCGGCTGAATGGATTTGAAAACGGTAAAACTCAACTTTTTAACTCTAGGGAAGTTTATTAGCCTATTTTCAAAAATTAGCCTATTTTCAAAAAAAGTGGAGTGTTCCTTTAAGGATGGGTGCAGGGACAGATGAGCAAATGGTCTTTCTCCCAAATCTTCCTGTCAGATTAGAAAGTTTATTGTTTTGTTGGATGTCATGCGTGTTGCGAGAGTTCATGAGTTTTGGATTCACAAGGAATTGATTTCATAAGGAAATAGTTTCTCTCCTTACATATTGGGAATAAATGGCAACTTACCAATCACAACATCTCGTATCTGTAGGCGTAGGAAGCTAATCTTTCCATTCAATCCTCTCATGTTAACTTTCCTCGCCAAGGAGTTGGTAAACAGACCATGCATGATTCTCCAAACAGACTCCTGCACGTCCGCCCCACCTTTAAGAGCCAGAGTGTTTACCTGAAATCATTTATGTAATTAGTTTTAAGCAGTGGTTTAATATTTTAGAATTTCAATCACTAAATACAAAGATTATTATAGTTGAAATTGGTCCAAAAATTCTCTTAAAAAAAAAAAAAAATATTGTGTGCTCACGAGAAACTGTCTAGGTGCTCACACATTACAATTTATGGCTAATCTAGTGTAAACCATTTCCCTTTGTGCGTCACTGCCATTTTACTGTGGGAAAAAGGAGAGCAGAGATGCAAATTAATTAAGGAAGATGGCTCTCATTAAGGCCCTGTAAGAATGGATAAGTTTTTTGTTCGTTCAGTGTCAAAAAGAAGTTTGAAATTATCAGCAGTATCCACCTTATTTTTCACCTTGTGCTGAAAACTTTGAACCATTATAATCAGTTCAGATGTCATTATCACAACAAAAACATGTTGCATATATATATATATATATATATATATATATATATATATATATATATATAGTCTTACACAATGGAAAGCAGTTTTACAGTATTAAAAAAGAAAAATTGTGTCAGTGTTTAATTTCATCAGAAGTACAAGTCTAAAGCCCTCAAAAGCATATTTATCTAGCAGATGTGTCAGTCTGACCATTGGGCTGAACAAAAGATGAGCATTGCTATAGATGACTTCTGTTATGTAATGGGGAAGCTCATGAGTCAGCCAATGCTAAACAACTGGCAGCTAGGTTCAGGCTACATATCCAATAAAATCCAAATCTTCACGTTTCACTGTACCAATGTTTTCTTTTCTTTTTTTCTTTTATGAACCATTAACCCTATACATTTTTATAAACATGCAGAACAATGCAAACGGAGCCGCTGTGTGCCCCATACAACATCTAGTCATAGTTTTTACAAACAATATGATTACAACAGTGTGATCAGAACATCCAGTGTTCATTATTGTGTGGGCTTTCATGGCTTTGCTTAAAGCTAATGAGAGAAAAAGAAACGTATTTAGAAAATAAAAGCCAGCCAACTAGGATTTAATGTTATTAAAAGAAATGCTCACATACCAATTGCTTATGGAGGTCAGGAGTACTCCGCAGATTGCCCTCCATGCTCTGTAGAGAAGTGAGATCTTTGAGAGGCAACAAATTTCGATCTAGGCCTATCTCTGTCTCCTGACTTGATTGCATACACTGGAGGGTCTTCATGATAATTCGCATTTGGTCCATAAGCATCTCCTGTTTTGTTAATATATTACGAAGAAGAACTAAGAGGAAAAAAGAGAAAGACAGGCAGATTAGGTTTTTTTGTTGTCCAAATTTTACTTGCCAGACACCTATAGAAAACATAAAATGTCTACATTTAAACAAAATTTTAATTCAGAAACCTATAAATTGCAATTATATACCAAAACACTATTGGTGTTGTCATTATTTAATAAGCAACATTACACATGCATTCACATTTGACACAGCAAGCAAGGGAGCACTAAATAGCTATCAATTTTATAGAGGAAGTGTTTTGTGCAGATGACTGTGAGCATGCACAGATCAGGGATGGGCATTTTTGGCAATTTCAATCATCGATAGGTTTCAAAATAGATTAATCGAGTACTCAGGGGGAGGGGCTTGTGCAGGGGAGGGACAATGCCGTAATGGAGATAATAAAAATCTGTTAAGAAAATGAATGTTAATATAAAAATATGACATGCAAACATGTCTATCAAAGATGAACACATGATTATAACAGTTAGATTATGATTATGATAACATTGACTTTAACATTACAACTTGTATCTGTACAAAAGGATGCATATGCCAGTGAACTAAGTTATGCACTAGCGAAAGAGAGTGAGAGATGCAACAGAGAGAGAGAGAGCAATATGACTGGCTCAAATAACTCAATCATTGTCGGGCAGTACACTAGAAAATGAAACTAAACATGTAATATTCAGTGCATTCAGCATGTTAATAAATGTTAATATGCCAATGCATCCTATATTAGATTAATTAGATGTAGCCAACCCAGACATCACTATGTGAATTCGAAACCATGCATTTCTCTCTTCTCATGTCTATACTTTGAACCTCATGCTGTTGCAATCTAAACAATAAGAGCTCATGGTGCCACCCAAAGTGTTGCTGTAACTAATCAGAATTTTTTCCCACGAACATCGTTTTCATGATTGATCATCGCTGTCACAGCCGAGTACTCGAGTACTCGATCACTGTTGCACATCTCTAGCACAGATTGCGGAAAATCACTGGCAATGTGAATTAAGCAAAATCAGACAATCCTGAGGCTAATCCCATGACACACTATCAGTGCATTCCCTGTGTGAAAAGGGCTAAACACTAATATACTCACACATTTGGTGACTGGATGTTTGCTCGATGTCCGTGGTCTGGTGTGGCTGAGGGAGCGTCGAAGGTTCGGAGTGCTTTTTTTTATGGATCTCTTTACTTTTATGGGCTGGTCTTCTGACCTCAACGTTGGCTTGGCTTAAAAGGGTCTCAGTGCTTGATTTACTTAATGTACAACTCTCGGAGAGAAAATTCCAGCCCGATGATAACATAGCAATGCTGGTCTGCTGACTTGAGTGGATCTCAGGAGTGCTGTGGCAATCTGCATACAAGTCAGGACTGTAGCAACTTGGGAGAAGATTGGGACTCTTTTGGCCATGTGGACGAAGGTGAGGACTGCTTTGGCCATGTAGGCTAACATCAGGACTGCTATGATCGCGTGAATGAAGGTCAGTTCTGCCTTGGCCACTAAGGTGGAGGTTGTCTACTGCAGGAGAAATCTGTTCCCTAGAGATCACTGGAGCATTAGGTAAGGCATACCTCCTGCAAAGTACAAAACATCTTAGTCCTTTAACAGCTGGGATAAAATGCACTGTAATTTAAAATGGCTGATGTTTCTTACTTTTTTTTGGACGTTGTTGCTTTAATTCCTTCCATCTCATCATTGTGGAGGGCAAGAGTACTGTGGAAGATCTTAGGGCAGTTTGGCTTTCCTGGGTCTAATTTGTTGTCATGTCTAGCAATTTTCGGAGCATCGGGTATAGAATACCTTCTGCTTAAAAGTACATAAATGTCATTTATCTGCTGTGATAAAATACATTATCATTATAAAAAGCAGAAGCTTCCTACCCTTTTCTTGATTTTGGTTCTTTCAGGTGCTCTTCCATCGCATTATCATCGTCGTCGTCTTCTCCAGGGAAAAGAATGTTCTTGGGTCTAACATCACATTTATCAATTTCAAGATAGGCTTTTATTTGTAAATGTGGTGCAAAACATTAAACAAACAAACCAAAACCAAACCTACATTCTTTTTCTTTGAAATGTAATTGGTGAGTCTCCTCCATCGGTCTGATCAATGTCTGTGTGATCAACAGCAAGTGGTAGTTTGCGTCTAGCTTCCTTGTAGTCATCTGGAAAAACAGCATCACAAAAATTAATTTACAAAGTAAAACTGTGATTTTAACTATTACTTATTACTTTTAACTTTTTATAACTATTCAATTTGAAGAAAGTGGTGGCAAAACAACTCACGTGACGTGAAAATAATTCTGGCCTTATGGGGCTTCCAGTCATCTCCAGGACTCTCCTGTGATTTCACAGCTTTTGTTATATCTATCTTATTTGGAGGCCACATGCACTCTCCATTTTTAATCCAGACTGAAGGCACAACTTCAACCTCATTTGTCTTGTCAAAGACAACAATGTGAAACATCTAAAGAGACAAGAATGATATTCCTTAGCCAACTATTATACACAAGCATCTTCAGAGTTATTTCTCTTGATGCAGGAGTGGAACAACAACAAATTTGTTTCGGAATGGCAATCTCACATACTTCTGCAGCTTCTTTCCTGTCATGAAACACTTGACATTTGTGGAGAGGTTGGAAGCCACATAAATTCCCAACTCTTTTGAATCAATAGGATATTTAAAGAAGTGTTCCACCTGTTTATATTCTTTGCCCACAAGGTATACTGCACCTTTATCCTCAACAATGTTTTGGACTAAAACCAACTTATTGTCAATTCTGACACAAGAATCTCTCTCATTGAGCTTCACAACTACATCATCAATCGCGAGAACTTTAAATTGATGAGCTTGTTGCGAGAAGCACTCTGGTACTGGCCCATCCGTATGTTCTTTATCCAATTTTTGAATTGCCTCTTCTACATCACAACTGTAGTTGCTATTTTCTATCTCTGACAATCTACGCATCACCTGAGTCAAAGGATTGCATGGCCCTCGTACCAGTTTTTTGAGTTTTCCTAAGAAATTTTCAAAGGGAAATCCTGATATTAGATCTAGATTGCCATGGATTTTGACATCTTCACTGAGGTGCACCAGCCCATGAATATTATAAACCAAAAACTCTTCACCATAAAGCTGGCCAAAGTGTTCAACAAATGAACGCAACAGAGTATTTGCAAAGTCATTCATCTCCATACAAAATTCTGGACTTGCCAAAATGTACACAACTACAGACAAAAGCATGAAGTTGTCATAGATTTGAGTCTGTAAAACACCATTCAGCACAACTGGACCAGTGTATAACAAAAATTGGCGTAGCTCTGTTGCTTTCCACCTACATCGATCTGCCAGTGCCCGAGGCCTTCGAGCAAACTCACTTGGAATGTAACTTCTCAGTGCAAGAAGTCTATCTGACACCATGGAAGCTTGAATGGATGATATGCGACAGTGCAAGGGACCGATGGTGCTGATCCACAAGTCTAAAAGACGCCGCATTACACCCAGACAAACCAAGTGCATGTAATCGTGAGGGAAACAAGTGACCATGTCAATGCCAATGTCTGTAAGAGGTGAGTGCTGAATGTGGTGTTCTTCATCAGTTGCTTGCCTAAAACTCTCATCAGTTCTGCGCTTTGCATTCACCTCAGGAAATGTCATTCGATTTGATTTCCAGACACCTGTTTGATGACACTTGTCACATCCATGATATGCAGTGTGTGACTTCACACCTCTGATGAAGGCTCGGGCAGGGGTATCGCACATAACTGAAACAACATTCAAAAAGAATGTTTTCTGCTTGAACAGAAACCCATCCCTCAACATTTTTAGCTCGTGAACCAGATCATGAAGATAATCAGCCAAAGAATTTGGCTTTGAAGTACCACAAAAAAGTCCAATCAACACTGGTGCCTTAGTGTGACCTTGCAGCAAACCAAGAATCGGCCAAAACTGTGTACTAGTACTCTTGAAGAGTGGTAGTCCATCAAAATTCAACTGTAGCTTGAAGACATGTTTGTCTGCCACAGTATGCCAAAAGCTATCAAGGATTTTCCTAAATGAATTCAGAATTCCACAATAATGAAACACACCACCAGCTATACTCCTAATGTTGTATCTTGTTTTTGTTTTCAGCAACGTTCTTCCATCCTTAGGCAGAGAGGAATGATGGACTTTGAGAATGGTAAGAAGTGCTGACAAAGCAATTAATGAAATTCCAAATTCAATTGCCCAATCTACTAGTGAACACTGCAAATCTCTCTGACTACAAGGATCTTGAAGATCAGACTGGTCCTCAACAGAAACTGCAGCCTCTTCATGTACTTCCTTATCCTCAACATCTGCTTCAATATTCTGATGGTCACTTCCTTCATCACTAATTTCCATGTCTGATTCCCCCGAAGCATCAACACAAACACTTAACTCAGAATCGTCCTCCACCTCCCCCTCCCTATGTTCCACATCGTCAATCAATTCACTGACTAGTTTTAGTGCCCTTCTTCTGGAATTGCTCCTATCATTGTACTTCCATACCTTATCCATACTGTGACTTTACAGAATCCTTTTTGTTCTTCCTCATAAAAATAAAAAATACATATTATTTTGTTTTTAATAGACTATAATGAAATACCAGAAAAAGATAAGTTTTTTTCAGCCTCTGCTTGCATTCTGAAAAAAAATTCACAATACAGTAACAATACAGTTGTAATCGCGAAAGCAAACTAGCTTTAACAATGAAATGATTAGCAGTTTGATGATTAACTAAAACCACTAATTAAAAACAATTAATCATCATTAAAACTCAATACATAGATTGTATTGAGGATGCAGTATACTGAATATTTTTGATGCCTAATTACAAATTTTTTAGTTCATTTAAAAAACATATTATTACTTATTATATTCAAAGTGAAGTAGAATAAAAGAACAATACCCCTTTTTCGAGCATTTACTCAATTTCAACATGACAAATTCTAAAATATTGGTTGAACAATTTTATTTTTATTTTAACATTTAATATACAGTATGGGCCAAAAGTTTGGACACATTACTATTTTTAATGTTTTTGAAAGAAGTTTCTTCTGCTCATCAAGCTTGCATTTATTTGATCAGAAATACAGAAAATAAATGTAATATTGTGATATATTATTACAATTTAAAAATAATTGGTTTTCAATTTATTATACTTTAAATTATTACTTATTTCTCTGATGCAAAGCTGAATATTCAGGATCATTACTCGAGTCTATCAGATGATCCTTTAGAAATCATTCTAATATGATGATTCATTATCAAAGTTGGGAACAGGTCTGCTGCTTAATATCTTTCCAGAACATGTGATACTTTTTTAGGATACTTTAATGATTAAAAAGTAAAATAACATAAAAATAAAAAAAGAAGCAAATGTTTTCAAAATATAAATCTTTTGTAACAACAATATACACTACTGGTCAGTAATTTGGGGTCAGTAATTTTTTTCTTTCTATTTTTGAAATAAATAAATATCTTATTCAGCAAGGATGTGTTAAATTGCTAAAACGTGATCGTAAAGAAGATTTTTATTTTTATAAATGCAGTTATTTTTAACCTTTTATTCAGCAAATATATTAGGCAGCAGAACTGTTCCCAACACCCAACACATAATATGATTTTTAAAAGATCATGTGATAGACTTGAGTAATAATCCTGAAAATTCAGCTTTGCATCACATAAATAAATGATAATTTAAAGTATAATAAATTGAAAACCAATAAGTTTAAATTGTAATAATATATTAAAATATTAAATATATATTTAAAAAAATTCTGTATTTTTTAATCAAATAAATGCAGGATTGATGAGCAGAAAAAACTTCTTTCAAAAACATTAAAAACAGCAATCTTTCCAAACTCTTGGCCCGTACTATATAGTTTTACAGAAATTTGTTCCAACCACAAATATCATAACATGCAACCCTAACTTGCATCATCTGCCAAAGATGATTACATTTAAGTGACATAAGACAATGACTGACTTTTTGGACATGTTAGTTTATTGTATTTAAAACTGCGTTTAAACAATTGGCGTGCAAATTATAATTAGAACAGTTTCGATAGCATGTTCACACATCAATTAATTAAAGCTTTACTAAAGTCCTTTTATGTACTTAATTAAACTTTAATGATACAAGTTTTCACTTACCAACTCTGCTGGCTTTCCCCGCAAAGACAGTAAAACAAAATGGACACAGCGGTTCCCGTTTTTTTCCCCGAAATCCCGGTTCAGTGCTTGACCGTTTCTGAAGTCTGTGCAAGACTGAAGCGCCCGCCCACTTTTTCGACCTACTGGTTCCGGGAGTATTTTCATTCACTTTTCCTCTTTGGAGATTTGTTGCTTTAAAGCGTTATAAACCATGAATCATAACAACCAGCTAAAACTTGAATCACAACGTGTACAATATTCGATCCGAAATAAAAAATATTTGAACATTTGTAAAAAATACAAAAGTACGAGACTATGTGTGTTAAAGCCAACTGGGTAAAAAAACTACAATCCCATGAAGCACTGCATTTGATAATTGCGCCTTTCGGCCAATTTCGCTCTGATAGGTCAGCTTCGCATTTCCGGGATTTTGAAATCCTGATTGGCGCAAATTGGGCTAACTGACACTAATCCACTGATTCATGCGGAAGCTGTGTTTCTAGAAATATCTGTCATAAATGGCAACACGTTTCTATCATTTCTCAAATATATTTAATCTCTCCAATCACATATATCTTCAATTTGTGATCATCTTAATTAACCAACTGGTAACGGAAATTATCATAGAGTAACTTTGAATATTATAATACAATATACAGTTTTTCTCAGTCACTTTGGTGCATTTTTCAAAACAGAAATGAAATTCTCAAAACTACTTGTACAACCTCCACATCATCTAGCCATTAATACACATCATAAAACCAGTTTCTCATTCTTTTGAACAAGTTGCGATTGCTTTTGTACATTCATGCAATTGATTATGCATGTTTATCGGCAGTTTCCTACATTACCAGTTGCTCATGTCATGTTGCTCAAAATGTATTGCATAGTTTTCTGTGCAACAGTCTTCCCTTCAAAACATCTAGTCTTTAGTTCATCATATAAGTCATTAAATGCAAAATGGTTAATCTAGTTGTCAAAAACTGCCTAGCACACTTTTTATATTTATTTTTACACATTATTATTAGACTTTTTGTACATTTGGCATGAATTGTCCAAGTGAATCTTGACTTATGAAGAGAATGTATATGATAAACCAATGATAAACCCTTTCTCTGAAATAGCTCAAAGGTTCATCTCATGAATCTTCAGTTGAAAAGCTTATACTGTATAGACAGAGGACAACACAAGAGTTACACATTCTGAAAATGGACTTATTTTCATATTTGTGTCCATATTTGTTTTTCCTTTTCTATATCACAATGACATTGTAAAGGTTTTTTTTTTTTGGGTAACTGGGAATTCTATCCAGTCTCTTTCAGTCAATATCCCACATACAGTAATGTGTAAATGTGTACGTTTGAAATGGATATGGCATACATAAGCATATGGCATATTGTTCAATACAGAGGTTTACATCAGATCATCCCTCCAGAGTAAACTGTTATATTGACAACATGACTAAGCAATTTGACTGTCTTATCCGTACACTATGACACAAGGACTTGTCATTCTGATGGCACTGATATGTTCATTGACACAGATATTTACTTTTGAGAGATGAACTAAGGATTTTGAGCAGGAGACTGGCTTTTGCAGGTAATCCATGGTGTTTTGCTATTTGTACGGGTTGTTTTGAGAAATGCACTTTATGTTTTGCAAATTGTGAGTTTGATTCAAGAAATGTACCAAAGCGACTGAGAAAAACTGTAATATTGAATGCAGGATTTAATCATATATCTCATAGAAATTACAGTGGAAAAATTTTAAATTATGAAAAGTCCACTGGTGTACAGGACATGGCATAAAAAAAATGTGGTCTAAGTAGTTATTTAGCAATGTGCAGGAACTGAAATCAAACAATTACAGTTTTATCAAAAATATAAAATTTGAATCAAAAATATTTGAAATGGATTTTAAATGTGGGTCAAGATCGGCTATACTTATGTGGCCCACATATCTATATTTGACATCTGGCCCATGTCTTGGGTGCCGTTTTTAACCCAGTGCCATCTCTACCAAACCCGGGCCATGTTTGGCCCACATGCTGTATGCCAGTTCCGGATAGATGCCAGCTGTGCCAGACGCATGCCAAATCTGGTCCAAATTTGTTTACTGAGTAGTACATAAAGTCAAATAAAATGTCCTGAAACCTAATCATGTATTGTTTAATTGGATAGGGCTACATCAAACTGTAAACTGAATGAGAATATGAAAGCAGTGAATGCAAAACATTGTTTTAAGTCAGTCATATATAATATCAGGATACTATTCTACAATATAAGGTATAATATCATACATCATATAATCGCCTGTCATGAGGCATCAATATAATTTTACATATAAACACACATAATTAAATACGCAACATGAGCTTATGTTATGCATTTTAAAAATATATTTTCAAAATGTATTTCAATATATTTTACAGTGTTTCACATATTTGTGAATATATTACCTTTCTGTATGGGAAAACATTGGGATTTTACTCAAAAATATTTGAAAAGGATTTTAAATGTGGCTCAGGATCGGCCATACATATATGGCCCACATATCTATATTTGACATTTGGGCCAAATACTCCATTTGACATCTGGCCCATGTCTTGGGTGCCATCTTAAATCCAGTGCCATCTCTGCCAAACCCGGGCCATGTTTGGCCCACGTTCTGTATGCCAGTGCCGGATGAATGCCAGCTGCGCCAGACACATGCCAAATCTGGGCCAAATTTGTTTGCTGACTGGGTAAATGCTGATGTCGGTACCATCTATTTTTGTATTGAATGTAGGCTGCTTACTGTGCAGTTACTGCCGTAAATTTTCAGATGGTTACGGTTATTGTTTTCAATAGCCAAAAACATCTTGTTTAGACACACTTTCCTTCTTTCTTGTTTGTTGCTTGAAAAAAAAAAGAAAAAGAAATCTGTATTGAAATTGGACAGTTTGTTGGTAAAAAAATCGGTTTTGGAATCAGCCATGAAAAGTCATGATCGTGCATCCCTAGTTATGTTCACAAGTAGCCATTCAGACAGGCATTCTTCAGATATTGGTAGAAACTGATTTTGGCACTCCTATTTGCTCATTGTGTTTACTCATGGTTTATGAGGACACACATCACTATTGAATGTGACTTAGCAGTAGAGTATAGTTCAACAACACTTGTGTGTGTTTACTCATGGTTTATGAGGACACACATCACTATTGAATGTGACTTAGCAGTAGAGTATAGTTCAACAACACTTGTGTGTGTTTACTCATGGATTATGAGGACACACATCACTATTGAATGTGATTCAGCAGTAGAGTATAGTTCAACAACACTTGTGTGTGTTTACTCATGGATTATGAGGACACACATCACTATTGAATGTGATTCAGCAGTAGAGTATAGTTCAACAACACTTGTGTGTGTTTACTCATGGTTTATGAGGACACACATCACTATTGAATGTGACTTAGCAGTAGAGTATAGTTCAACAACACTTGTGTGTGTTTACTCATGGATTATGAGGACACACATCACTATTGAATGTGATTCAGCAGTAGAGTATAGTTTAACAACACTTGTGTGTGTTCACTCATGGTTTATGAGGACACACTTGACTATTGAATGTGTTTCAGCAGTGGAGTATAGTTTAACAACACTTGTGTGTGTTTACTCATGGTTTATGAGGACACACCTGACTATTGAATGTGTCTTAGCAGTAGAGTATAGTTCAACAACACTTGTGTGTGTTTACTCATGGTTTATGAGGACACACATCACTATTGAATGTGACTTAGCAGTAGAGTACAGTTCAACAACACTTGTGTGTGTTTACTCGTGGTTTATGAGGACTGATGCAAAAAAATTAGACTTCAATCCTGGTCAGACGGTGGGGTGGTATTTTAGTATGCAAATTTATTCAAAGAATATAGGAAATGAGAATACAACTCATTACTTGCAGACAGATTACTAAGTATTAAAATCAGCTTCAAATATAGAAAATACGAATCCCAAAATTAATATAGTTTTAAAAGCAATCCATGTATGATGGATGCTGCCCAATTAAAAGTAATACAAAATGCATTATAATATTAAAAAGTAATCAAGATGTTAAAAATAATAATACAAAGTATACAACAATACCTGTATATCCAAAGTCAAAAGTTATACTAATATTCATATAATAACAAATAATATAATAATAATCATATCTGAGATGAATAAAACCTGAGAGAAGTTCAAAGTATTCAAGTGAGCCCGGAATCAAAGATAAAGAAGGTGAGAAAAGACTAAGTCCAGCTAGAAGGGTCTAGGCTGAACTCAGTCTGAGCGAGAGGAAGGAGGGGTTTGCACCTCCTTATGTAGTCCCTTCAAATCTGTATCAAACTAATGCCACGTCTCTGCAGCCACGTCTCAGACAGATATCAAAACAGTCGTCATCCTTCTCCGAAAATACATACTAGCCCTTGCAGCCTAATTTCAGTTCCCTATTTCGTAAGGTCAGCAGATTGTATGTTCAAAGTCCAACTGTCCTACCTCAGAAGATTAATCGTCTGGTTCTCTTTTGTTAAGAACCCACAGGGGGGGGGGGTTCGAATGACTCCAAATAACAGACGTGTGATGGAATATAAACGTCTCTGAATCATGCTGTTTTTAGAAGTATAAACATTTCGTGGAAATCTTTTATCTTTAACTTTTCTTATTTCCATATTGATATAGAAGTCTTCTAAGTCTAAAGTTCAGCTGAGGCCTTCAGCACAGGCTGTCCTGTACTTTTAAGCACGTAGCAAATGCACACATGACAGAAGTCAGAATTTGGGTTACATCAAGGACACACATCACTATTGAATGTGACTCAGAAGTGGAGTATAGTTTAACAACACTTGTGTGTGTTTACTCGTGGTTTATGAGGACACACTTGACTATTGAATGTGATTCAGAAGTGGAGTATAATTTAACAACACTCGTGTGTGTTTACTCGTGGTTTATGAGGACACACATCACTATTGAATGTGACTCAGAAGTGGAGTATAGTTTAACAACACTTGTGTGTGTTTACTCGTGGTTTATGAGGACACACATCACTATTGAATGTGACTCAGAAGTGGAGTATAGTTTAACAACACTTGTGTGTGTTTACTCGTGGTTTATGAGGACACACTTGACTATTGAATGTGATTCAGAAGTGGAGTATAATTTAACAACACTCGTGTGTGTTTACTCGTGGTTTATGAGGACACACATCACTATTGAATGTGTCTTAGCAGTAGACTATAGTTTAACAACACTTGTGTGTGTTTACTCCTGGTTTATGAGGACACACTTGACTACTGAATGTGTCTTAGCAGTAGAGTATAGTTAAACAACACTTGTGTGTGTTTACTCGTGGTTTATGAGGACACACTTGACTACTGAATGTGTCTTAACAGTAGAGAAAAGTTTAACAACACTTGTGTGTGTTTACTCGTGTGCTATCAGTATACTGAAATTGTGTCCTCATAAACCACAAGTATTTTAACAATAGTGTACTGCTGAATCACATTTTGTAGCAATAAGAGAATTTCACTTCAGGTCTTGTTATAAGGAGTGAAAAACTAAATTGAGAAAAGTGTTAAACCTCTTTAGCAGAAGTGACTTCACTTTCCATTATGGCTGCAGCGACAGGCTCATGGACAAACTGGAAAACAGAAAATAAGATATTTGTATAATAATAATAATAATAATAATAATAATAATAACAACTGGATGATATTAGTATAAATACTTGAATATCATTTGGAAATATTCTACCTTGCTCAGTTCCTGCCCACAGTGAGAACGCCATGGCAATTCTTGTCCTCCATAATTATATGTTATCTCTTCATCTTTATTTATGTCTTTTATAGCAAATAAACAAAGATGAGGCTTTTAGGTGTTTTTGCAAACATACCCCGACCTAAATGAAATAAAATCAACAGAAAACTGTTTAAACTACATGAAGGTAGGGTAGGCAATTTCGTAAAGGCTAGCAATAGCAAGCTAGCTTTAAAAGCATAAGATTCCCACCCTCCCAGTATAATCACTCTGCAAAGCCACACCTCCTCCAAAACAAATTAACGCACTCATGCAGAGCAGAGACTAACCAGTGACATGAGAGATGACTTTGGTGGAGGATTAAATGCAACGCTGTCAGATTACCTAATTCTTCATTCACCGGTGAGAAAACATTACAGTGCAAAGTGCATTCGGACCGAATATCTTGATTGGACGAACATTCTATGGTCCTACGCCTAGATGATATTAATACATATAAATAAATAATGTTTTTGAACCAAATCACCTACCCTGCCTTTGACCAAAACACATTTAAACAATACCATTAATACAAACTAGTGCTGCACAATAAATTGAAATCGTGATTTGACAGAAACTGCAATTGTCATGCGTATCTGTCAGTGAAGCTGGGTTCTGAGATCAGCAGTAAATCTCCATCCGAAAACCAGATAAACTCCAAATACACCCCGCAGAAGAAACCCAGGTTATGCCCATCACTGCAGCTGAATAAATAGAAGATTTAACTGCTTTCATTGTACAAAAGTACACTTTTCTTAACTTTTAAACATCAAAACGCAAGTCTTATATTGTCTATAATATAATACCTTTAAAGTTAAGAAACAATCACCAAAAAGATCCTGAACTTACAGTACTTAATAATACTTAATTATAAAAATGAAAATTGTCATGTACTCATCCTCAGGTTTCAAACATGTATGAGTTTTTCAAACATTTATGAGTATTGAACACATTAAGATATTTTGAACAATTATAGTAACCAAACAATTGTTGATCGAACTGACTTCCATAGTACAGAAAAAATAAAGTACACAAATCAGTGGAGCTCAACAACTGTTCAGTTACCAGCATTTTACAAATCATTTTATTTTGTGTTCAACAAAGAAACTTGTACAAGTTTGGAACAATATGAGGGTAAGTAAATGAAAATTTTAATTTTTGACGTGAACTGTTACTTTTATATAATTTTTAAACACTACAAAAATATTGCACCTACATTTTCCCTAGAAATGCATAACTACAATTTCTTTCAATGAGGCCGCTTTAAATACTTCCTCACTCCTCATTCCATTCCTAAACTACTCCTTGATCTACTTCTTTTTAAACATAACAAACAAAAATATTGCCGCTAGTTTTTCCCCACAGAAACTTCTTAGACTGATACTGCTGTACTTCCTCACTCCTTATTACTTTCCTAAATATAAGAAACAAATACAGTTAAGCATAACTTTAAATTATACACAAAATAAATACAAAAATAATTCACTTAAACTTCTAAAAATTAACATTCAATAAATATTCACTGACATTTCTCAATCTGTGTTGCAACTGCAACCTCTTCATCCACTGCATCTGTATCGAACACTTGGTCCACAAACAGCTCCAACTGACACCTCATGCTTCTTAGCAATTGGAGGTACTTCACCCATCTTTGAATCTTGAGTTACTTCTCTCAATATAGAAACTGAAGCAACTTCTTCCTGTACAGAGCCTGCACTGGGTGCTTCTACCGGAATAGTAGATGAATCGATTGCAGTTTTCTCCAGAGAAACAACAATGTTGTTTTGTATTTTGATTTTGCATTTCTCCGTGCTCATCTTGATTGTCTGCAAGTAAGTGCAGAAGTTTTTCTTCTTCCAAATATCGTTTCAACACACTTTTGGACAAACTGACATCTTCACTGAAAGTACTTGCTAGGGACACTTTCCCTTTTACAATAGATTCAAATTTGAGACACTTTTGCAAAAGTGCACATCTCTGACAGCGATGAAACTTTCCTTGTGGATCGAAATCCACTTGCCAAGCCTGGCATTTTTGGCACCTTCAAGAAATAATCTCAGCAGCATTGATTTCACAGATGAATGTTTTCACTGCATCTTCTTCCACTGTGAAATCTTCATTAGGAAGTAAAATGCCTTCCACCTCTTGAATCTCTGTATTATGTGAACTAGGGTGGCCATTCATGCCATTTTCGCAGGACATGTCTTGGCCAGGATTTCTATATTGCCTAAAACATCCAGGTTTTGGCTTTGGTTTCCTGTTTACATACTTAATGACGGTAATGATCACTTGACCAATAACCTGCAGACATTGTACGTAAATCAACCAATCGTGGTGCATGAGAAGGTGGTATCTACAGAGAACGGTCAAAGCGATGCAAATACGTGTACATTTTATTGTTGGACTGAAAAGCAGAACTGAGCAGACTGATCGGTGTATGACATCACAGTAATGTGAAAGCGATTCAAAAGCACGAGAAGCCATTGGTCTGTGCAGTGCAAACAAAGCCAAAACGTGTATATTTTTGGCAAAAAAAAGTTAACAGCTTAAGTCATTTTTTGGATTAATGCGTATTAGAGATGCAAACCATTTAAAACGATTCAGTTCGATTTGGTGAACTGAATGATTCATTCGCGAACCGGATATCCAGACTGCTTTGATGTGAACTCTCTCTCACAACAGACACGGAAGAGAAGACAATGCTGAATAAAGTCGTAGTTTTTGCGATTTTTGGACCAAAATGTATTTTCGATGCTTCAAAATATTCTAACTGATCCTCTGATGTCACATGGACTACTTTGATGATGTTTTTCTTACCTTTCTGGACATGGACAGTATACCGTACACACAGCTTCAATGGAGGGACTGAGAGCTCTCGGACTAAATCTAAAATATCTTTAACTGTGTTCTGAAGATGAACAGAGGTCTCACGGGTTCGTAACGACATAAGGGTGAGATATTAATGACATAATTTTGCTATCTGGGTGAACTAACCCTTTAAGACTTCTTTTATTCCTTTCTGAAAATTTGTCTCAGCAGCTTTGTGAATAGGTTTTAAGAAAAAACCCTCAGCTAAAAACTTTTACTGCAATTTAGGAGAAGTCTTAGAGTTAAGATAAAATGTTTTGTGAATACGGGCCCTGATCATCACTGTTTTGTGTGTTAAACACAATCTGCTAAATTACATTGTGAAAAACTACATTTTAATGAAAAATAACAAATGAAAATATATATAATCATAATCTAAGACAAAAATACTGTTATAAACTAGATATTGGATAATTCAGCAGCAAAAGGTACAAGAATCATGGGTGCACAAAAATGTTATAAAATCTAAACATTTAGTGGGGAACATATAAAGTTGATAAGCCTAGGGCTAAATCTGGTCAAATGTTATGCATTACTCTTTTGTATTGTTGTAAAATATATTCATGAAAAACAAGTAGCATAAATATATATATATATATATACATACTATAAAATAAACTGACATTTCTTCACAGTAATAAAGGCAGAAACATGTGATAGATGGGACAGAACAAGACTATTAATAATCTAAGAGTATTATAATATGAAAGGGTATGGCTCATTCATATTTCAATGAGCAATAGTTAATATTTCACTTTATTTCACAATTTGTGCAAAATTTGAACAAAACTGACATTTTGAGCACCTTACAACAACATTGTCTGTAAATTAATAGATTTAGCATATAATAATCTTATAAATCATAGTTTCGCATCTAAAATAAACATTGCACAAATACAGAATATGTCCCACATTACTGAAAGATAAAAAAAAGAAAAAAGAAATCAACAGTAATATAACACCCTTATAATTAGACCAAATGCTAAATGTCTGTCATATTCTACAATTACAATATGACCGATTCATTCATTATTGTGATAAAAGAAAGAAATCACTGCTTTTTAACTTTTTCAGCTAAAACATAGTTGTCTCAAGTAACTACCTAAACACTTAAATTACAAATTGTACTAAACTCCACAAATACACATTATTTCTTCCTCTTTCCCTTCACACTCTTTTGAAAACCTTTCCAACACTCTTCAGTCACATCTCCAAGCACTACTTGTCTTCTTTCCTGCACTAGTTTTCCAACAGAACCTTCTGAAGTACTAGAACCTGCTTGCTTTTCTTCATATCCTTCTCTTCTGTTTGAACTTCTGCAAAAACTTCTTTCCTCATCCTATCATCAGTCATAGTGGTACTTCACTCTTGTTAGACGAGCTTGCACTGCACTCCATAGTTTGTGGTACAGAAGATGAACTTGCAGTGTTGACATCTGCCACAAATACCACATCCAGAACACGCGGTCCACAAAACTTTACGTGGAGGTGACTAGATCCCTCACCGAGCAATCTCAAAATCAGAAGATCAGGATCTGGAGTGCTGATGGCACATTCAGAAGTGAATGAAGCAGAAAGTCATCCAGAACAAAACACTGTTCATTCTTCTTCAAATGTCTCAATACCTTGCAATACAGACACAACTCTGGATGAATGGCAAAATGTGTCACATTGCTGACATCTGGTATGTGATGTTGCCAGATTTACTGAAGATAAAGGATGCTGTCTTGGGCACAACTAGTCTACCTTCACCGCTGATATGACAATTTCACCTTCCTTTTGGTCAAAATTGTCTTGACTGTGCTGTTGTAGACAAAGAAGTACATCCTCCTTATTCTACCATAAATTTATTAAAGCTTAATGTTTTATTACTAATATGCATTGATAAGAACTTAATTTGTACAACTTTCCAAGTGATTTTTTTTTTTGCACCCTAATTCAAGATTTTCAAATAGTTCTATATCAGCCAAATCCTGTCCTACTCTAACATAACGCACATAAACATAAAGCTTATTTACTCCGCTTTCAGACAATGTACTAATCTCAATTTCATAAAAATAGACCGTTGTATGACTGTATATATCACAATATCACAAATATAATGTATAACTACTTTACTCTGCCTTAGCACACCTACCTGCATACTTAACAATACAACATTTAACAAACCATTAAACTCTTCCTGAAGCAACATGTTATCATTTGTGCAATTAGACATAATCAGATACAACATTTCTTCAAAAATAATACTTCACTCATTTAATTCTCAAGTACACAATTTATCTATACATGCCATCATATGAAACAACTTACCATTTGATATTCACGGGCCTCTTGGAAAATATGCAGCACTGTCACATCGTTCACAACATCATGAGAGGACTCGTCAAATACAAAGTTAAGATGAAGCACACATGGATGCAAAGATGCTGTGCTCACAATTACATCAGCTTCACCACTTCTCTGACGTCTTACAGGTGTTCTAAAAATACAACAAAACATCATTTACATAAATTTTTTCTCAGACAAACCATCATAAAAATAATAATAACATTCATTTAAAAAACATTTACTCATTTCAACATTGTCAAACACCTGTATTTCTCCTTACTCCGAAACACATTGTGTTTGAAAATTGAACACCACTACACGACTGTTTCTTTCTCTCTCCTGTATTAAGGCTGTAAAATATTTGTGATGATCAGCCCCTTCCAAATTTCAGATACTTCATGAAGAAATCCTTCAATTTCTACCTTTCCCCTCTTCATGATTTTCACAACAGCAATAATCCTGTGCAAAACAAAAGAAAAATATCAAACAATACAACCTTATTCTACGATATACAAAGACATACAAACAAGATGCCCAGTGACTTCATGTATATTTTACACTGAATCTTAAAAGGCATAAATATTAAACAATCATTGTAAACATACATTCATTTCACTTTATTACTGTTATATGCTTCAATAAGACAGTGACTTATGGCAAACCCACTACTATGAACAATTCAATATTATAAAACACACATTTTTAACACGCTTTCTATCCATAACACATTATTAAAATGGATTCATTGTTATACTTAATTAAAAAGCACACAAAAAATAAAACAGTTGGCTACAATGACTAACTATCTTACATAACCTTTATTAACAGAAACGAATGTCTTACTTAAAGGGTTAGTTCACCCAAATATAAAAATTATGTTATTAATGACTCACCCTCATGTCGTTCCAAACCCGTGAGACCTCTGTTCATCTTCAGAACACAGTTTAAGATATTTTAGATTTTGTCCGAGAGCTCTCAGTCCCTCCATTGAAACTGTGTGTACGGTATACTGTCCATGTCCAGAAAGGTAAGAAAAACATCATCAAAGTAGTCCATGTGACATCAGAGGGTCAGTTAGAATTTGTTGAAGCATTGAAAATACATTTTGACCGACTGAACTGCTGTGAAGAGAGAACTGAAGATGAAGCCAAGACAGATAACGAACGAAAGACTGACTCGTTCACGAGTCAGGAACTGTTTCTGTCAGACGTGTCTGATTCGGAAAACCGAGGAGCTGATGATATTCAGGACCGTGCACAGACCTTTTGAGGGGCGTGTGCTGAAACTGCACCCTCCCATTTTTTATATCAAGATTATTTAGTAATCTGAAGGTAATTCCCCCGCACCAGTCTCACATTTTCTTGATCTACACAGTTTCGGTCCGTGAACGTTTTGATAGTTTGTTTTTTCGATTGAAACACAAAACAAAATAACGAGAAACCACCTGTTTTTCGTTTGTCGTTTCAAACCAAAATCAAAGAAACGGTAAAAAAAAGAGCCGTTCTCCCGTTTTTGGTTCTGAATCTAAAAACGAAAAATGACAAAACCAAAATCAAATAACGGTCCGATTTTGGTTTTTTGAAATTCCTTTTTCCATTTTTTCGTTTGAAGATCTACATTGAAATACAGACAGGTTGGCCACGTGACCCGGAAGTAATAGTAAATATGGCCTATCAAAATAAAAGCCAAGCTTTTTACAAACGTTTTATAAATTGGTAATATAGGTTAACCTAATAACTTATTGTGTGTGCAGAGTTGTTACTGTTAGCACTATATTATATAATTAAATTTATATTTAATGTGGTTTCCACCGTAATGGACAGCGATTCAACGTGAATTCCCACGTGACGTCATGCGCAGGCCTAACTAATAATGAGGGAGATTGGGATTCCGCCATCAAAATACCAGTCCCTATCTCGTCTTTGCCATTCGATTGACACCCTCGTAAAACTTGTGTTGGTCCTCAAATATAATTTTATCCTAACGCATCATATCTATTTTCAAAAAGCCCAAGGAAACGCTGTTACCTCCCTCACGTTATAAAGTGTTAATATAAATGTATTGAACTGGCTAGTTAACTAATAGTGATAGTAGTTTGTTTATAATACAATAAAAAACGACATATGTGAAGGTTCTCAGTCCTCCATGTAACGTTAATAATCCAACGAAGTTTAAAATCAAGGGCAGTTCAAAACGATTACAGACACCAGTAGGTGTCGCACTGTGTCTGCTTTGTGCGAGCTACTGTCATGGAGATATTGCTTTATGTTCTGTAATTAAAACACTTTCCATTATTTTCATTACAACTGTGCTTTCACAAATCACGTTTCCTAGCACAGCTGCTTAAGGCATTAGCCTACTCAATAAAATGAGCTCTTTCTCCTCATGTTTGATTGTCTGATTTACATGTGCTATTATACTGCGTGAAGTTTTAGTTGACTGTAACACTCACAAATTTAAAAACATGTCTCACATATAGGCCTTCAGTCCAGTTGGGTGTGTGGTTCTACTGTGTTATAATAGACAACAAGCAGTATGTCATGAAAGTGAACATAATTTATTTTATTAAAATATTTATATTAATTTATTATTTGCATAAAATAACATAAAATACATACAACAAAAGGAGTTCTGCAAGTGAGAGTAATAGAAAATAAAATTGAACAATTTATTAATTGCATAAAATAACATAACAGATGAACATAACCAAACTTAACCATTTGACTTAACTTAAAACCTAAACCTAAAATAAAAACTAACTAAAACAATCTCCTAACTAATAGTGTCTTTCAAAACATTCACAATCTCCCCCATCCCTGTAATTTAAATTTTTTTTTTCTTGGAACATCTCGTCCCTGTATTTTGGGCAGTGCGGCGAGGTAGTTGCCCACTGCTCAACGCAGACCCGGCATCCAACGAGGCAGCGGCAGCACGGTGCCACAACTGGGTTTTCCATCACATCTGCAAGATTCAGAATATTTTTCAACAAATATTTCAACAGTTGTCTCAAGCAATTTTCCTCTGTCTCATTTCACTTGTTAGTGTTACAGTGTGTTAATAGTTATATATTCCCATTGACAACAATAATTACATTTTAATAAAAATTGTAGTCATAGTAATGATATTTCTAAACATTCCCATGTATCCCCTATATATCTCTGTAGTTCTAAGCCTCTTTTTCTATATTGTATGACAGTAACATCCATATATATATATTTTTTTTTTGCTGGTTACATCTTCACTGAAGCTACATCACACTTATATTGATACAAATATTAAAATCCAATATGCCATTGCAACAGGACAGTACCCACCCAGCCACAGCCTGTTCATCCTGCTGCCTTCTGGGAAGAGATATAGAAGTTTCTGCTGCCGCACCAACAGACTGCAGAGCAACTTTCCCCCCCAAGCTATCAGACTCTTAAACTATAGTTCATCCTCAGCACTGCTCCACTGATCATAGTTTATTTATGTTTACCATTTTTATAATTGCTTCTATATTAGCCTGATAATGTCTGCTATGTACCAGAAGGGAGATACAAACTCAATTTATACTTTATACTATTATATATATTATATTGTGACAAAATATACCCATCTACCTTAAAGAAGAATAAAGTGAATGTTTTGGAAAGGCAGAGTCAAAAGTTATGACCTTAAAATGATTGAAATGTTGTGGAAGGATGAGGAAGCAAGCAGCTCATGTGAGGAAACCCACCAACATCCAAGAGTTGAAGCTGTTCTGTACAGAGGAA
Source organism: Carassius gibelio (assembly GCF_023724105.1). NCBI lineage: Eukaryota > Metazoa > Chordata > Actinopteri > Cypriniformes > Cyprinidae > Carassius > Carassius gibelio. The sequence goes on from NC_068374.1 coordinate 11,164,396, forward strand.
TGGGCAAAGATTCGTCCAAGTCAATAAGCAGGACATATCAAAAGTTACTGGAAACGTTTTGTTGCAGTTATTCCTGATGTAATCAGCGTTGACAGCCTGTTTTTAGTAATGTAATTATGTTTTGGGGTTTTCTTTTGAGGACCTTGTAAAATGTTCTTACCTTGGGGCTTAACAAATGTTCTGCAGCCATTGATTGTACATGCAATGCCCTTGAAAGCATGTATGTGCTATATAAAATTTTAAGACTTTTATGGATTCTCTTCACTGGCATGACACAATCAGAGTTTTGTATGTTATACAAACTGGAATGTGTATAGAGAAGAAAGATTCACAAAGTATATAGCACACTGGTAAATCATTATTTTGGCTAGATGGCCTACATTAGGATTAGGACATGTCTGATGTGAGTTTGTTGTCTGAGCTGCTATAAGAAGCTGATAGCAGTGCAGTGTTATAATCAGGTTAAAACAGAAGCAGGTTTAACTCTGGGCTGGGTGAATGATGATGATGATGATGATAACTAGGCAAATAAAAACAAAATACAATGAACAACAATAAATACATCTGTATCAGTAATCTTGATTTAAAACCGTTACCAAAGACACCATACAGTCAGTCATTTAAATACTGCCACCTGCTGGTAGAAAGGGGGAACAGTTATTCATTACGGTGGAAACCACATTAAATATAAATTTAATTATATAATATAGCGCTAACAGTAACAACTCTGCACACACAATAAGTTCTTAGGTTAACCTATATTACCAACTGTATTGAGCCAAACAATGCGCTCATTAAACGTGACTGGTGATGTCTGGATAGGCACGATATTAAATAGCTGTAATAAACTACTGTTGCTAACATATTTATTCCGGTCCAGGTTTATATAAGGCTATTTATTAATAGATTTTTCTTCTAACGTTACTCTGGTATAACGTTAGCTCTGCATAATATGACCGTTCTAAAAGCTTGGCTTTTATTTTGATAGGCCATATTTACTATTACTTCCGGGTCACGTGGCCAACCTGTCTGTATTTCAATGTAGATCTTCAAACGAAAAAATGGAAAAAGGAATTTCAAAAAACCAAAATCGGACCGTTATTTGATTTTGGTTTTGTCATTTTTCGTTTTTAGATTCAGAACCAAAAACGGGAGAACGGCTCTTTTTTTACCGTTTCTTTGATTTTGGTTTGAAACGACAAACGAAAAACAGGTGGTTTCTCGTTATTTTGTTTTGTGTTTCAATCGAAAAAACAAACTATCAAAACGTACACGGACCAGTTTCCTATCCTTGGCTGCCTCTCCTTCTTTTTCTTATTTCTCTCTTTACGGGGCATTGCACTGCAACCACCAAGTAATCAAAATTTATTTAAGTGCAAAAAAAGTTTTTTTTGTCAGTATTATTTGTAGGGTCCTGTGTTTGTGAATTGCTCTTGTGTACTCCCTCTTTTTTTTTTTATTGCATTTATAGAGAAAAAAATACTTGACTCGTACATAAACGTTAACCAAAATAATACAAATTAGCTTATAAAACTTATTGAAACTGAATTTTTTTTTTTTAGCTTTTTTAGCTTTTCTGTTTGGTTTTATAAGCTAATTTGTATTATTTGGTTAACATGATTATGAATGACATTGAGAAGAGGGGAAGGTGAGCAATGAGTATTTTTGACAAACTTTTTTGAAATATAATTTAAGTAATTATGTCCAACTCAATTCCAGATTATAAGAAACTATAGCCATACCGTCACTAGAACATATCCAACATGTATCCGCCTACCTGGCAAAAAATTGATACTGTGGTGGACCAGGGATGTTGGTCTCTTGAAGGTCTCTTATTCACTACACTTTCCCTAAAATAAGCCAGCAATGAAAAAATAAATAAAAGTTGGAGTGAAAAGCATTTCTGAAGGATCACGTGACACTAAAGAGTAATGATGCTGAAAATTCAGCTTTGATCACAAAAATAAATTACAGTTTAAAATATATTCAAACAGAAAACAGTTATTTAAAATTGTAAAAATATTACACAATATTACTGTTTTTGAAAATAATAATAAATTATGAATAAATGAAGCCTTGGAATGAATCATGAATTACATTCTGCATGATAAAATATAAAGATTTCACAGTGATATTCTGTAAAAAAAAAAATTAGTTACTACTATATTACTGTAGTAAAACCATGTTTTACTACATTTTATAGATGTGAGGACGAGCGGAGAGTATACTATGACATGATTAGCCTAAATGTTAATAAATTAAGTGTATAAGCAATCATAAATCAAAGAAGAAATTTCTTAGAAATATATGTTATCTAGGTGACGAGGATCACTTGTCGCACTGTGTAAGTTCCAGTACGAAACAGCACGGGGGCGCACCTGTTATGATTTTCCGATGGTAACAAATTATATGTTGTTGTGTTACTTATCAATATATAGTTTTTGACCAGCGAATGTGTGCAATTGTGAATTTTTTTTTTTTTTCGTCATTAAAATTACATTTTCATCTACAGGTTACAAACTAGTTTTCGTAGCTATAGACGGAGCTCTCAGTTTTTCCTGTGGTAAAATGCATTTGGCCAAAATTGCATTTTATAAAAGATGAAATGCTACTATATGCACAGGCTATTTAAGTGTTGGCTATGTATTGGCTATGACTAGATGGCAAATGCTAGCCCTCTCTCTCAGACGACGTCCCACATGTCTCAGTCAGTGAGTCAGTCAGACATCAATTAAATAAAATATTAGCCTTTATAGACATAGTGTTTAGTAGTACTTATTAAAACAACAAGATATTTATTTACCCTTCGCAAAACTTTGTTCAGCTCAGCTGTTGTCTACTGTGCAGCTGCTGTGGAACTTCAGTTGATTCAATGAATATAGAGGGGGCGGAGTTATCAGCTTACTGACAGCTTGAGAATCGAATTAGATTTACACAAGCTCGTTTTAAGAACTTTCATTTGTGAAATATTAGTAAAACAGACAGACAGACGTAAAGGGTGACCAATAGCATTGATAAAAAAATAAAATAAAATAAAAAACACCACCAAAAAAAAGGGCACTTTGGAGTGTAAGGGCAAAAAGGGCATGTGCTCTGCACAGGTTGAGCCCTACCTGTGAACGTGCCTGATGATACTGCGCATGTGTGATTCAGCGTGAAGCAGACCGACACACAGAGCGTTTGAACCGAACTGATTCTTTTGGTGATTGATTCTGAACTGATTCTGTGCTAGTGTTATGAGCGCGGGTAAACCGAAGGCTTGAATCAAGGGCAATCATCGCCAATGACGTCATTACATCGAGCGCAAAAGAACCGTTTTCTTCAACCAGTTTATTGAATTGAACTGTCCGAAAGAACTACTGGTGATCCGAAAACTGATGCAACCGGTTCTTGACTCAAGAATGTATGTTGCAGTTTATTTCTGAATATGTTCAAGGTTATTACATTTAAAGTTGCATACTAAATATACTGTTGGGTAGTCTACAATTATTATCTACATCAGTGGTTCCCAACCTTTTTCAACTCACGGCCCACACAACCAATGCGTAATTAACCGTGATTTCTTAGATCAATTTTGGGATTTCGATTTTAATCACAATTTTGACACACAGAGATATGCTTTACAGTCATAAATACATTCAGGATGAAAATAAATTTTTTGGAAAATTTTTTCCAAAAGAAATCCAAGAGCTTTATCAAAAAGTTGTAACGTCTCTAGAACAGACATGTCAAAATAATCACTGTAGTAAAGGTGTAACAAAATTTCTAGACTTATGGCAAAAAAAATGAATAAATAAATCCCTTGTCCAGGGACTTTTTTCTTTTTTTTGCCATGCATTGTTCATAGAGCTCATTAATTGTAGCGGTTCCTTGGGTGTTAAAATAGATTTGATATATATTATACAGGTTCACACGTACTCTGTTTGCAGTGAGTATACAGTATGTGTATGCAATGTAGTGATGTGTCGTTCGTGAACGAATCGTTCTTTTTGAACGAATCTTTTAGGTGAATGAATCGTTCTCGTTCACATAATCCACTGACTCATATTTCTCGTTCAGTGAAGTTCCTCCCTCCACAGCAGCGCGGCGCTATAAGCAGTGCATGCGCAGCTCAGTGAACCGGGTAACAACCATTTCATCGAGTATGAGATGTGACAGAGTATGTGATTTGTTCAATGTAGTGAACGAATACGCCCTTCAATGAACGAGTTTCATATGAGTCTGAACTAGATCTAGAGATCTTATCGTTCGTGAACGAAATTACTGAACTGGTACCCATGTCGTTCGTGAATGAGTTGAATGATTTAGTACATCTCGTTCGTGAATGAAATGACTGAACTGAAACACGTCGTTCGTGAACGAGCTGAATGAACGGATACATGTCGTTCGTGAATGAAATTAACTGTTACATAGCTTATCTCGTTCGTGAACGTAATGAATGAGAGTAAACCGGGTTAGTCTGCCATTTAGCATGTCAATCTTGGAAAATGAAAAGGTACAGTACTGTGCACATACGCTTGTTTTGATATTTAGCAACTCCACGTTTAATCCCTGATTTATGAATGTGAATATATAATATACAAACTGTCTGACCAAACAATTAAAATGCTAATTAGGCAAGAAAACCTTGTGCTTTGTTCATCTAAACAACTCAATTAGACTTTATATATTGAATGCCATTATACACTCATTTTAATAAAGCCAGATCAGTTTTTGTAACAAGTGAATACGTTCGTTGTCTAAAGACATAACATGTAATAAACTCTTTTTTGCCACCTGCTGGCATATTTTGTGTAATAGAAGAAATGATAACTGAACGAATCATTGAACGATTCTGAACGAATCATTTTGGTGAACCAACTGAAAATGAATGAATCTCTAGAAAGAGTCATAATTTCCACCACTAATGCAATGCAGAAGCAGCAGCGAGAGTGCGTTATTGTAATGCAAAAGCACATTAAAATAATGCACAAGTGTGAATCCCTCTGTGCGCACGCAGATTTCCTTTGCTCTGTCACAAAACCAGACGTGCTTGCCCGGAGAGAGTGTGTGCACTTAAAACTTGTCTCCTCTCACTTAAACTGTGTCCTGTGCACTCACAACTCTCTCTATGATCATGTGCTAGATATTCATTATTTTCACAAGTTTTTATTTCTAGCCTTTTACTGCGTGTAGTGTGAACGCTCTGATCCGTTAACATGGGCTCGGAAAAAATTGCATCACATATTATTATACAGTTTATGCATAATAAACTTTTATTTAAAACGACTTACAAAAGAGGAACAAATTACTCCAGAGTCAGTCACAATGTCAGGTTTATTTTATAACAATAATCAAGTGCTAAGATTATCACAAATTAAACAAGATTTTGATGCACATCTTTCTTATTAAATTGTTGTATTCCACCTCTTACTACACTTGAAAGACAATCACTTAAGACACTTTGCTGTAAACCTATTCCACATAATAATATTCATTAAAACTGTATGTTAACACGTAGGAGCTTGCTGCATGAATCTGTGAGTACAGTTTACAAATCCAAGGGAACGGATTGCGAAAGCGTGCGCACGGATAATTAATTCGTGGGTACAGATTCTAAAACCGAGGATACGGTTTACAAAATCTGAGCGCACGGATTGAAAATTCAGTTAATCCGTGGGCATGATTTGTTAAACCGAGGGAACAGTTTAAAATTTTGTGAGTACGGTTTATGAACTGACAGGACGGATTGCAAAACCAATTATTTTTTTACTCCTACAGGTGACGTGCGGGGCTCCATACATTCGAACTAGAAAAGACACAGCTCACATTTGACTAAAAGGTTTTTGTCTTTATGCTTAAGAGCATATGTCCACTTTGAGAAACTCGTGTTGCTCTTGCCTTGACTCGCCATGACTGCCGCACATACTTGAATAAACGGAAACACGCCCACAGTGCGTCTGGTGTTAACAGTTGGCATCCACCAATCAATGCGTCGCTGCTGCAAACAGGTTAGGCTGTAGGCTACACTTCAGCCAAAATTAATTAATTAAAAATAGTAACGGACAATGCACCATGTGGTAACGGTTACAGAGATAACTTATTTAAAAAGTAATGTGTTACTAATAACGTGTTACTGCCTAACACTGGCTAAGTCTGAGGTACATCACCTCCATTATAACGTAATACATAAAAGCTAAATTTAGCAGTTATGGCTCCACCTAAAAAAAAAAAAAAAAGAGTTCTGGCTGCACCTGTCCTGGCAGGATTCTCCTCTCGTCAGCTCTCCTCTCGCACCGTTGCTATGTGACAGAGCGCTAATCGGGAACCTCTGGTGGCAGATTAAGGAAAACATGTGAAGGCGGAGGATCTCATACACTTTGGAGGGCCTTTCGTGCACTTCGGAGACCTGGTCTTTGAAGTCCATGGCCTTCTCAGTGTGCAAAAAAAAGTGGAAAATCACCTGAGGTCTCATTAATAAAACACTCTGTAGATTTCATCCTAAAAGTGTTCATAGGTACAAAAACAAGATGTACGCCAGAACCTGCACAAAACTCTTTTTAAAAAAAATCCCAGTCATGGGAAAATTGTGCATACGTACATCTCCATCTCGTCTCCTCCCCGAAATAACCATATAGGGACGAATGGAATTCACTGGAAAACTGTTTTTTTTTTAATTACATTTGATTTTTTTATGTACAAAATCTGAGACAGTCCAATAAAGATTTATACCCAAACGAAGGGCAGAGACAACAGAATATCCCCAATTCAGAAAACACACACACACACACAAACGGTACACACACTCCCACAGAACACATTATAATATGTTACATGTTTCTGCTGGAATATGACTGTCAATTTAACAAACAGTTCAATTTGAGTGTTGAGGTGGAGATCAATGAGTTTATATCATTTTTATATATATATATTTATTTTTATTTTTTTTTGGACAAAATATGGATTTCTCTCAATATGGACACTCGTGTTTCACAAATCTTTTTAGGATCCTATCGGCCCATCTGGTGGCTGGAACCATAAAATGCAATTTTATATAAAAAATACAGTGCACCTGACACTTTTCCCGAAGTTAAACATTACTAAATAAACCATGCATATTTTAACTTCTCGGTGAGCAGGAAGAGTTCGTGATCTGTGACGTCCCACGCTCATAATCTCCAGAGCAAAGACACTGGAAACAGCACTCACGATGGTCCTCCTTGTGCTCCACTGACAGACATCATTTCTCCTGCACTTCTAATACCACACTGGATAAAACATCACCTTAAATCAACCACACATGTTTATCAATGTGAAAACTGATCAAATCTTGCATATCTGAAGTAGTTACGCTCCAAGCTGTTGAGGCAATAGACTGGATTTTCCTCTTATTTATCTACACTATAAACCGTCTTGTTTCAGTCTCTACAAACATTTCTAGACAGCAACAAATACAAACTATTTAAACTCTGATCTGACAAAATGTCTGCTTTAAAATAGAAAACATTTAATAATTTATAATATGAATTAAACCTTTAGTGGCGAGTTTAAAATATTCCAGCGGTCCCCAGAGTGAGTTTTTTAAGGCGACCGGTATTTTAGAACGTTCCCCTTACTGTTTCCATGGTGACGCATCAGGCTTGTCACATGACACACCGCGTCAACAATATTATTATTTCAAATATTCACAAACTTACCACGTCATGAACAATCTGATATTCAGATTCATAAATATGTGTACATGAGTGTGTATCAATCTCTCCCGATATACAATTAATGAGTGGCCAGTGAACTTGGTGAAGATTAGAGTGAACTTCATAGTTACTTACACCATGTGTTTCTGATATGAATAAAGCACATCTGCAAATTAAATTTGAAAGGATTGTTATTGTTGCTTCCATAGACATAAGCGTGTTTTTTGTTTTGTTTTTTTACTCTAAATGTATTTTTTTTACTAGTATTTATGTATATTTAAATGTCTTAAACCTAAAATATGCATTATGTGGTTAATAACACTGCATGGTTGTGATAATAAGAGTCTCTCTCTGGCTCAGTTTGGATTTGACAGTTGTGTGACGTCACCGAACGTTGTAAATCCCGTCTGTGGGACCAGACTCCGAGGGGCACGGAAATAAGAATCACATGTGTGGGACCGTACCGCTCAAAAGGTTAAAAAAATTGTCTATAATTTAATTTAATCCAAACTGTGTATATATTTAATTTTAAAAGCCAAGAATAACAACTAAGTTAGGTAAAAAGCCCAGAACTGCTTTCTGACTGATATGACACAAACAATGATAACCATTTGTACATTCTCTAACATGCATATTTTAGATTCACAATTCATTTAAAAGCCTCTGGTCTGTATACATGGTAAATATCAATACATCCTCCTGTTTTTACACTCTATTGCGCTCTATTTGCGGCAGCATGTATATGTAAATTCATTCTCTGCAGCAGGAGGGGCTTAGAACGGGAGTTATAAAGGATCGGGTTTCGACTTCAACACGTGCAGTTCTCATGTTTATTCAACGAAGTCAAAGCCTTTTGGGAAATCTGTTTGTGTTTTGATATTGTGGCGGGTACCACGAATAAATAAATGTATGGGAAACACAATGAAACTTTCATTTTACTTTCAACTCTTTCATTTGGTCTGGGTGTCTGTCTTTAAAGTGTTTTGTTAGTTTGGCGTGTTTCCTCTTTTTGATGTCGCCACGTCTCAGTGCTTTTATGTAAAAAAGCTCATCTGCACAGCTTTCGGAGAGATCAAGAACCGGGTTGACCAGGTACTCGGTACCACAGGTACTTAAAGAAACCTGCTACCATAACATTTTTCTGAGATGAACAGCTTGTCTGCGTACTGTAATGAACACGTGGTTGTCAGTAGACTGATGATACTGTGTTTTAAGAGGAATCAAGAGAAAGTACACATTTCTAAGAAACAGAAGAACAGAGAGTGAAGCCTCAGAATTATATCAACAGTTTTCACTATTTAAAAAAAATCTTGATTGTTTGTTTGTTAGTTTGTTTATTTGTTTGATGACATTTGTATTAAAATCAGACAAAAACGGTAAATAATTATTTTTATAATAATATTAATTTATAGTAATACAGGGAACCTATTACAATTAAAACAAAAACAAAAACAAAAAAAAAAAAAACTAATGTTTTGTCCCCATTAAAAAATAATAATAATATTAATACTTTTTACAATTATTTATAATCTGACCACTGAAATTTCTGTTTCAATTTCAGAAATCTGATCACCTTACCATATATATATATATATATATATATATATATATATATATATATATATATATATATATATATATATATATATATATATATATATAAATAAATAAATAAAAAAATAATAAAAAATATATAAATATATAATTCATTCAGTATCTTTAAAAAAAATCATAATCATGTTAATTAGAGGTGTTGCTATATACCAGTATTGGTAATAACTGTAATATTAAAAAAATTAATGGTACACATGTGATTATTTAATGTATTGCTCAGTGGTTGCTTAACTCAGGAGACTTCAGTGAGATTCTCATATATCTCTCATATTAGTATACACACCATTTCTGATGTTTCTCCTAAAAGTCCTTAGAAGTGGAAGTAGACACAAATGAGACGTGAAGTATTTGAGAAAATGTGGTTGCTCTTAACCTCAGGAGACGTAGTTGTGATTCTCATGTATTTCTCCTTTTAGTCTCAAAAGTGTCTCAGATGTTTCTTCTAAAAATCCTTAGGAGAAATAAAAGTAGACACAACAGAGACATGAGAAAGTTCAGAAAGAAAGGAATCCACAATGACAATGGGCGAGAAACATGGGCGCTCTCTTTATTGTCTTGCAAGACTCTGAGACACGTTTTACTGTAAAACAGAGCTTGCTGTTTTTACTGCAGTGGGGTTTTTCACCTTTAATGGTGAGGACAGCAGGAGAAGAGACAGGACACAACTGAACAGGTGAGAACTGAACAGGGGCAGAAAGTACCTTCAGCAGGGATTCGAACCCTTGTTGTCTGAGGTTCAGTTGTGCTTCACGTGGATGTGCTGCTCAAGACTATAGCTCTGACAGAGTTTACTCTACGCTTTTTTTATAACAAATGTATGTAACACTAGTCTACCAATTTTTTTTTTTTTTTGTACAGCACATTTTTGCATGTATATAAATATAGGTTATGATTTTCTCTTTTAAAACACTGTGCATTAAAACACTGTCTGCATAAAACAACTTCAAATATGACAAATGCATGTCTTCGACTGAAATGGTGTAGATAGATGACATTGAAGATAACCAGAGGGAAGAAAGATCTCTACCGTTTCTTTCAATGAAAGAAAACTTTCAAAAACTCATCCACTCTCACAATGGTCTTCTTTAAAGCATTAGAGGAGATCTCAACAACTTTAAGCACTGTGTTCAGATATTTCTCCTTAACTAGACTCTGAATCTCTCACATCAGTCTCCCCAGAGCTTTAGCTCCTCAGTATTAGCTCAAACATTTCTTCCATGTATTAAGTATAAAATTAGTCAATTATTTTGTTGCAATATTTAGCAAAATATATTTAGAATATGAAAAAGGGTCAGGAACAATAGATAGAGATGATAAATGTAGAAAGCACTGTATTGATATATTTCTAAAAAACAAACAGTAGAATGCCTCATAAAACAGTGATAAAGGAGCCGCCAGTAACTTTTAATGGACCTTCAAAGACCAGGGGCCGTATGTATAAAGCCACTCAGAGTAAAATTTTAGTCTCGCGTCTGTCAAAATTCTAAGAATGACGTCATTTCACTTTTATTCCTAGAGTTAAGAATAAGTGTGATTCATAAAGGTTCCTAAGTGTTAAGACTAGGTCTCCGCTCCTAAATTATTTAAGAGAGCTGGAGAGGTCTCCTAACCAGTTAGGAGTAACAAGATGGCAGCAGAGAGGAGGAGGCCGCGCAGTTTCCAACAACGTAAGAATGTGTTGGAATTATATGATGACAGAGAGTTGATCAAACCATACAGGCTTGATCGACAGGGTATTCGTTACTGACCTAGTCAGAAATTCAATAACTTCTCCCACTGTAAGAAACTATGCTTTAACTGCTGAAATGAAAGTTATAATGACTCTGCGTTTCTTGGCGACTGGAAAAATGCAGCAATGCACCAGTGATGACTTCGGCCATCACAGTCCACAGTTAGCAGGGTCTTAAATACCACTGTTGCTGCACTAACCATACCAGACATAGTGAGGCAGTTCATTGACTTCCCAACTGACCTTCGAACTATACGGCAAAAGCAAGCAGATTTGATGAGGATTGCGGGTTTCCCTGGAGTTGTAGGAACCATCGATGGCACCCATGTAGCAATCATTGCTCCAACTGTAAATGAGGAGACATACATCAGTCCACAGCATCAATGTTCAAGTCGTATTTAATGCCAATTACAAGATCCTCGATCTTGTGCCAAAATGGCCAGGGTCAACGCATGATGCTCGGGTTCTTTCCCAGAGTGGCCTCACTGGAGTGGAACCCCAGACTTTCAGTGATTTTTTTTTTTTTTGTCACCATTGTGACTAGTAAAGAAGGCATTTCATTTGTTCATTCTCGGGAGTGGGGATAAACATACGTTTGTTAATTTGCTCACACACACACACACACATATGCACACACACAAAGGCACACATGCACAAAAACACACAATATGCTCATACACTCCCCATATTCACACATATTTATTGTTGCAGCCATTCATTTAAAATATTTGTTGCATATCACTTGGAGTACCCTTAGTTTTAGTATATTTTGTCTACCTGTTACAACTTACCCCAGTATGTGTTACAACCTACACCAGTAGTGGGGTAGGTTGTAACAAAGGACCACCTTGTATTTGTCATCATCTCACAAAGTCTGTGATATAGTTGAATAAATTTAAATTGTTGCCATTTGTAGTATAAACATGTGGGTACTTTGCCTAGAAGTTTTAGACGTGTAGCCAAAAGAAAAAGGTAATTTTAGGCGCTGAAGAAAAAAAGTGTTACAACCATACCCGGTCTCCCCTACTTGAGTGTAAAGAAGTAAATGACATAATGAAGTGCTGATTGAGCATTAGTGATGAACACCTGCTGTTAACAAGCAGAATCACTGAATGAAAGAGACACAACTGCGACTGACTTCCAGCCGTACAGCCTTCGATGAGATCAACTATATATTAAATCTGATAATACCTCAGCAGAGGATGATTAAACAACTCCACAAACAGCTTTCCCAGCTTCACTTATTCCTACAGTTTGACTCATTTCTTTTGCATGTCTACAGAAGTTCATATTGAGAGTTAACAGAGGTTTATCTCTATTCAATGCTGAACTCTACTGCAGTCAGTCAGAAGAGGGACACAGTCTCGTCTCTCTTGACGTCTGTCTCAGTGTCACATACACAGAGTAGAGCCGAAGATCTTTGCCCGAACCCGTCGGGTCCCGTCGGGTTCGGGCTTAATTTATGACGAAATTTATGAATTTGTGATGTGTTTCGATTAGCGCGAGAAAAATGCGTTTTGGTTGCACCAGCAACTAAAGCAAAGTCTGTGTGGAAAAGTTTTGACCATGTTTATAATGAGAATAATGAGTGAATAATGACGCACCATCAGTGAGTGCAGAAACGCGCTGAAGACATATACAGTGGATTCAATCATTTTCCTCCACAAAAACATGTAGACCTAGCCTAACCTCTGTGAGTAAAGGTTTTTCAAATGATAACTAAATATTCATTGAGTCTTAAATGCATAATGTAGACATTGTAGTATTTACGCTAATGTTGGCATTATTCTTTTATTAAATGTCAGCTGCTAGTGGCGAAGCAAATCCGGCGGAGCCTTTATCCTTAATTTAATTTGTTAAAAAAGACTAGTTTTTATTGGTGCGTTGATCTATTTGCTGAGATGTTACGATGTTACAGAGGACTTATTTTATTTCTTTATTCCAACTTCCAAGTGGTCTAGTCTACGTTAGTTATGAATAAATTATGTTAAAACATGTATAAATGACTCACACTTGACAAAAGGCAAAAGAGCTGTGTGTGTGCACATTTGAATAATATCAGGCTGTAAACGGGTTCGGGCTTTTAAAAAGCTGTAAATCGAAATGTACCTGTCGGGCTCAGTTCCTGTCGGGCCTAACTTTTAAGGCCCAATTACAGCTCTAACACAGAGTATGTTTTCAGTCATATTTCTGAATAACTTTTGTTAATCGATAAACAATATTTTTCCAGTACATCCTCCACAGCAGGCGTATGCAGTGGTGAATCTATGTGATGAAATAAAGGAGTGTGAATCAGTGTCTTGGACATGCAGCATTATTACAGTGGAGAATATTAGTGTGGCTCCAGAAATGAACATGGAGAGAATTACTCTGGTGTCATGTTTGAGGTAATGAGACATGTACTTAATAATTTGTGTCTTTACAAATATAAATGACTGAGTTTGATTTATTTCTGTTATTTCAGCAGTCAGATGTGTTTCATTTGTTGAAGCTGTTGGAGCTTCAGCTGCTCGGATAGTTGTACATTTGGTGACTCCGGTCTCTTTAATAAATTAACTGCAGTTTTACTTCACATTTAAAGCCCTTGATCTTGAGGCCTGTCACTGAATCATGGGTAACATCTCCTCCATCACCACAGCAGTTCAGATCGATTTGTTCAAGGGCAAGTTTTATACAGTACACAGTTTAAGTGTTTTATCTATCTTTATGTTGACAGTCACATGAAGAGGATGAAAAGGGGATCTGCTGTAAAAGAGAGTTTTCTCATGAAATGTCAAGTGAACCACCAACAGCAGGTTTTTGTCAGACCACGTCTGCAGTTTCTTCATCACACAACCAGAACCAGACACTCAGTGGTTTCTCCGCTCACTTCCTTTAAGCCAGAGTTCAGACTGCAGGATTTTCAAAGTAGTCGGGTCACTGTTCTTTTCACACTGCATGACTATCTATAATTTATACTAATTTATTTTCCATTTCATGGGTCCAAATAGACTAAGAAAGCCTTTTTCTGAAATGAAGCCATACTTGCTAATATAGTGGTCTATAACTCCTCCCCGAACTCCCCGCTGCTCTGTATCTTGCTCTCTCATTGGCTGTCGGTCATTGCCGATGTAGTTGTCAGTCAAAACACTTTTCAGTCAGCATGATCTTGAATCGCCGACAGGTCCAGATATTTAGCATACCAAATATCTCACGGGCATCGTTGACTCGTCTGCGATTCTCTCAGATCGCGTCTTTGCTCATTCACACTGCGTGATTGTCACTCGCGTGAACAAGCTCAGATTTGCCTGTGATTTCGGGAATTTGACGGCAATTTCTCAAAACCTGTCAGCGAGCCAAAAACTGGGATAAAATGATACATGATTTAATGTTGACAAAATGCATTCTTTTTTCTAATATTCACGAGTTCACACTGACAGATAATGAGCTGAAATATTATAGTGCATTTTTGTAATCAGTGGGCAACCAGGGCAGATAACTGACCGAGAGCACCCATATTCAGCAAGAATTCATGTTAAACATATTAAGCCTTTTAGCTTGATCACAAGCTTATAATGACTACAACAGTCGAGGGAGATGTTACAGGCTATAGGAGTTTGTCTGTTTCTTTTACTGATTATTTTCAGGTTAAAGCATGATGTAAACAGATAAAGCACATTCACACGCAATCGCTTTTGCAATAATCCATTCAAACAAATGTAATCTTACAGTGCTACTACACAATAGCCAAGCCACTTTGAAACTCCTCTGTTATTAAATTTTTTTTATAGGCTACGTTATGAACATAACATTTCAAACAAACTGAAATACTTTATCCACAGAGTGAAGGCGGATATCAGTGAGTTCGGATCGGAGTGATTATTAAATGCTCTGAGTGCGAGGGGAAGTTGTTGCTGCTCCACTCCGCTCACAGACTGCTGCGAGTGAGAGAGATGTTTCACCAGGCGGCAAGGAAGTCGACCGGAAGTTGAAGTCGGGTGGGGGCTGCCATCTTTTAGCAGAACTTCACTTGCGTTAGCATTCCCATTGACTCCCATTCATTTTGGCGTCACTTTGAAAGCGAATAACTTTACATCTGAGGCTTTTAAAGACTCTGTTTGTCCATTATTTATTTCTAAAGATACACGACAATGTATAAAGCAGTGCTTGAAAATGAAAAAAAAATTCAATCGGTTCACTCCGAGCAAAATCAATATTTTAACGGTTCTGTTCTGCGTTCCTCTGATATTATTACCGTTCCTAAATCGGTTCAGAGCCCTGGTATAAAGGGCTCCATTACCTTCTATATTACATTATGGCCCCGTAGAAACAGTTTTTGTAAAAAAAAGGCTAACGATTGCGTCATAACCACTCGACTCTCTGTCGCATTACCGTACAGACAGGAGGAGAAGCTCGCAGACAATTAACTTAATATGGCATACTGACATTACATTTTAAAATACTATACAAAATAATTAATCAGAATACTTACTCCTGCTCACTCACGACAAAGAACTCCCCGCTCAAGCTCTACGTCTCTGCAAGATTAACGATGGCAGTTTGCACGCACAGCCACTTAGAAGATTTACATCTGTCAGACAGGTTGCTGACGTCGTCAAGCTTAGTTTGAGTCTGCGCGTCAGAAACGGAAGTGCTAAAAAACGCTAAAAATTTGCTTCACTTGTCTCAACTGAGTTGCAATGGGGTCGCTGTGTCCATTTATTTTACTGTCTGTGGTTTCACCTGACAGAAATGAAAACGACCCTGGCAGCAATGCTGATGCTCGGCTCGCCAAGCTTTGCTTTTGTAGGTCGCATGGCAGTAAATAATAAGATGAATTTAATAAAAAACATTAAAAAAACAGGGCTGTAACATAACCCATTAAAAAAACGTAGCCAGGTCTACACCGGACACAAGTGGCGTGATCCAACAAAAGACAGCAGAACAGAGTGATGGATACACTGGACACGATCCCCATCAGTGAACTGATGCTCGTTCTGTTTATGATGAAATGTTCTGACACTGCATTCAGATGATTTGACACTATAGTGTGATGTCATCAAGTTTAGACACACTTTTCGCTGTGGGACACAGATGACAACTCTCGCGTCCGGTGTAGATACAGACAGTGACTGCTCTTTTTACAAATAAGATATATAAGAAAATAAAATAAAAAATAAACCAGCGCATAATATAGATTAGAAAATATATTAACAGGTCCTCCGTCCATGACACTGACTCACTGCGGAGCTGCAGTTTTAATCTGAACAGCTCTTAAAGCTGAGTGGATGGTTAGACGCATGATGGGCTAGTATTGAAAAATAAATAAATTAATTAAAATAAAGGTCTTTCCAGCATTTTCCAACAACTCTCGCGTCCGGTGTAGACACACATAAAGTTTTTGTTTTTCATTCATTTTCCATGACTGAAACAGTCAAATGTAACACATCAGTGAGGCAAAACTGGAGCGAGCCAATTAAAATACATTTAATTAAAAAGACTTGACAAGAAGCTTTTTTAATTAATAATTTCATTGTAACTTTTGTTGCATCTTTGTTTTGCTGTCTTTGTTTTCCGTGCAAGTACGTGTTGTTGATAGAAAAAAGGCCATCGCGCTATATTTGTTATTAAGAAGACTATGAAAAATACGCAGACCTGCTTTTGTTATTTGTGTGCATATGTGTAATTTAGAAATTGTAAATAAATGGTTCCAATAGAATCAATTTTGAATCAAATATTGAGTTGTTTGCTCGTCTGCCAGCAAAAGCGTCAAAAACACTATAAAATTACTTACCATCTTCAATAAGAGCCGCTGCAACTTCATCCCATGCTTTTTCCTTCTCCTGCAAGTCCTTATAAAGTACATTGTGTGGATCATAAAGAACTTGATATTTCTCAACTTCTACGATGAGACGAGTGTCGGAAAAGATTATTGTCTTTCCAGGTGCACTCTTAAGACCACCGCCTGTGACACCACGTGCTGTTGTTTATGATTGTCAGCATGATGTCAGCATGACATCCGTTCTTCTGCCAATATATAGGCCTATTTATAAGAATACGACTACTAATAATAATAAATAAAGAGGTGCTTCCAGAAGTCATAGATCCTCTTCTGACTATTATTAATTCCTCATTGTCATTAGAATATGTCCCCAAAACCTTCAAACTGGCTGTTATTAAGCCTCTCATCAAAAAACCACAACTTGACCCCAAAGAACTAGGTAATTATAGACCAATCTCGAATCTCCCTTTTCTGTCCAAGATACTAGAAAAGGTTGTATCCTCACAATTATATTCCTTCTTAGAGAAAAATGGTATATGTGAGGATTTCCAGTCAGGGTTTAGATCGTATCATAGTACTGAGACTGCCCTCCTTAGAGTTACAAATGATCTGCTCTTATCATCTGATCGTGGGTGTATCTCTCTATTAGTTTTATTGGAACTTAGTTCTGTGTTTGACACAATTGACCACAACATTCTTTTGCATAGACTTGAACACTTTGTTGGCATCAGTGGAAGTGCATTACTATGGTTTAAATCGTACTTATAGGACCGCCATCAGTTTGTAGCAGTAAATGAAGATGTATCATATCGATCACAAGTGCAGTATGGAGTACCTCAAGGCTCAGTACTAGGGCCGCTACTCTTCACGCTTTACAGTAGGTGGCCAGCCTTTCTGGGGCTTACCGCCGCGGCAGTACCGTGGTGGTAACTGTAATTCAGCTGCCTGTTAAAATCATTCGCGAAACTACCGCCAGGTAGCGCAAAGGGACGGATTGCGAAATGAACGTAATTGTAAAATGAGATAAAAGAAGGAAGTAAAACAACAATAACATTATGATATAACATTGTAACATTTAAAAAAAACAGTTTGTTTTACAATTGGTTAATTTTTAAAATGTAGGATAGTCTTAGACTACAGTCTACTAAAAAAAAATTAAAAGACCTTAACACAAAGGATCCTATGCATGCTATTTTTATTAAACAGTAAATAAATATAAGGCCTATATAAGCTAAATGTTTTAATTTCATTTTCATTTCGATTCATTCTTGGTTTAAAAAAATCTTCAGGTTCCATATGCAGAGCAAAATGGGAACGGTCCAGCATTTAGCAATAATTAGTATTAACTCTGTTATTATTCTTGATTTTTCAAACTACCAGCATTTTTGAATTATGCCTTAGGTTTGACCAAAAATTAAGTATTATTTGTTTCAGCTGTTTGATCGCTGGTGCCTCTCGCACATATTCACTGGAAACAGCAGTCGTTCACCAGACATTCGGCGTGAGCACTTTGACATATTGTTAATTATGTTTTTTTTTTTATAGATACTGAAACGCACACAGCCTATTTACCTCATGAATAATAGTTAAGCTTCAAATGGGCAACATCACAACTATGGAAACTTTTGATTTCTCCCGATTGAGAAAGCCCAAGCTTACCTTATGCTTAGCTTTAAATTATTATTATTATTTATTACTAAGCCTATATTATATACTGCAATTATATTTATCCACTAGAATTATATATTTTTAATTATTGTTTTGTTCTGATAAATTTGTTACATTTAAAGGATTTGTTGTAAAATATTTTCTAATAGCCTATTTATTTCCTCTCACAAGCTCTGATTTATTTTTAGCGTGTTTAAAAAAAAAACAAAAAAAAAAACATGAGATTCAAAATAATGCCAGCGAATGAACATGTACAAACTGTCAATAGTCGCAGTATCAGTATTGAAGGAGAAGTGCTGGATTTTTTTTTTTTTTTTTGCCCCGCAATTCACTTGAAGAAGTTCAGATAAATGGAAACACCATACACTATGTAACAATCCTTAATTGAAGGAAGAAATGTGGCAAAATATCTCAAGAGAGAACCTCATATTGTTAAATTCAAAAGTGCTTTCCATATTTGGATCAAAATAGGCTACATTTGTGAACGCACATTTTCTGAAATGTTGCGCGTCAGGTCATGCAAGCCTGCATCTTAAACCCTCTGTCAAACTTTCTGCGTCCTCGAGTCCGCTATGGACCGTTAGGTAGGCGTGACGTAAAAATCGTCATTGGAGAGTGTGTGCAGAGGCTCTAGCAGACGACCGCGCGGACAGGTGCGCCTGGTAAGTTGGCTTCAAAAGCAAAATTGCACATGTGCAGCCAGGCAGAGTGAAGAAGCTCATTGCTACTTGAACCTGTGCAATCCGTCAATAAAAGAATATAAAGAGAGTCATATGTGCAATAATTCTGGGCAATTGCAGAGCTGGCCATCAGCCTGCGCATTCAGAAGTATAAATTGAAGAAGTCTGCGTCCGCGCTGGCCGTGTACGCGTCCGG
Source organism: Carassius gibelio (assembly GCF_023724105.1). Classification (NCBI taxonomy): domain Eukaryota; kingdom Metazoa; phylum Chordata; class Actinopteri; order Cypriniformes; family Cyprinidae; genus Carassius; species Carassius gibelio. The sequence goes on from NC_068374.1 coordinate 11,183,717, forward strand.
ATTGCTCATGTGGAAAAGTATAACACAGGCGTTACAATCGCAACTTCTTTGTGTTACTCCTTTCAAGCTGAATCTCACAAAATTGGTCAGCTCCCGACAGCATCAGGTGTTTTATTTATGGGGAGTAGAATTGTTTGTTTCAATTAATGTAATATATATCATAATAGTTAGGCTATAATATTATAAATCAGGTTGGTTTGTATTGCTTATGTAATATGGAAATTATATGCGTAGACTTGCACTTAGACCATAGTGCGGCTCGCTGGAAAAAAAGGTTGAAAACCACTGATATAAAGGTTGCTGTCCCATTTTAAACAGGAATTGTTCATTTTAAAAAATCGAATTATATTGTTAGTTCTAATTATATTGTTAACACAAGTTCATTTAGAACTTTTTTTTAACTTATAAACTCCTTGAGAATATAAAGTTAGTTTAATTGTATTTAAATTCAAGTTTAAAAAAAAAATTTTAATTGCTTAAATTATTTTTATTAATTAATAATATGTTATCATGTTTATTCTTGTTGTGTTTATTCTTTAGGAAAACAAGGGAAAAAATAAGGGACAATCCGAATATTTGTTTTGCTTTACCTATTTATGTAAGCTACAATTATTCAAATAATAATAATAAAATAATGTCATTAAAAATACTTTAGAGCATAACAACTGAAGGTTTATGAAACATTAGCCAATAAAGCATTTTTTTAAACAACGGAACTTAAAGTTGTGAACTAAAATATTATTTCAACCATACAGCATGTGAATAAATAAAATGCATACTTTTCATAACATTTCATTATTCATAAAATGCGTAATGTTTCTGGTGTTTGGATTTGTACTTCAATATAATGAGCTCCAAGTTTAAGAATAGTCCTAGACTTCTCTCTCTCTTTAACAGCATTAGCTCAATGATATACGTCTTCCTTCCGTTAGACTTCTCCTGCCTTGCTAAATGTTTGGCTCATAATTAATAAGTTCGCCTCAATCTGATTCAGTAAAGTCAAACTGCAGACAGTGAAGCCTCGGAGACCCGCGCGCTGTGAGGCGGGAACAGAGGATTCCACTTGGTCTTAAAGCCTCCCTCAAACATTCACGATCACAAATAAAATGTTGCTTAATAAATACACAATTGTGATAGAGAATAAGAAGCTGACGTATGACTTCTCCAAGCGGTCACATTTACCATGTTTACTATGGTAACGTTAATGTTTAGCGTGCACAGTCTTTTACATCGCTTCTAAATATTTCTGCCTTGTTTAGTGATTATAATCCACATTGGATCAAGTTATTTAAAACACTTGCTGCTAATTAAGAGTGAGTTTTGAGCTCAACTTATTTTAAAAAGTCTTTAATACTGGTGTTAAAGCTGTTATCTTTCTGAAATGATCCGCAGCGCAGACTCTAACATTACTCTAAAATTACTTTAGTTGTAAATTACTAAAGCTTTTTTTTTTACATCGTAAATTTTTTTTTATTCGTTTCTTGTTTTAGGCAAATTAGGCATTAATAATGGGAACGAAATTACAGTGGTTCACATTTAAGCATGCAACAATTTCTTAATCTTAATTTCTCAATTTCTGAATAATGTAACGCATAATTAATGTAATATAAATGATACTGCACACCTTTTAAATGTGTCCAATCTAAAATATGGTTTAATACCATGTAGCTTAGAAAATATAAGCACAGACTCTTTCTCGTTCTAAGAAATGCACATAACTTCATAAATACCAAACTTTCATCTGTGAATATTAAATATTAAATATATTAAATATTTAAACTATAGTGTTTTTCTTTCATTTTTCGTGACTGAAGCATTCAAATGTAACACATCAGCGAGGCAAAACTGACGTCTATTTGCGAAAATGTGCTTTGATGCGCTTGTTTGATAACTTGTGGTTAAAGCGCCACTCAGTGGTCAAAAGCTGCAAATGCACTTTGCGATATCCGTGGCGTTAAAACAGGCGTTTTCGATGTTTACTTAGTGTACATTATACAATCAAATAACAAATTTAAAGGGGGGGTGAAATGCTCGTTTTCACTCAATATCCTGTTAATCTTGAGTACCTATAGAGTAGTACTGCATCCTTCATAACTCCAAAAAGTCTTTAGTTTTATTATATTCATAAGAGAAAGATAGTCTGTACCGATTTTTCCCGGAAAAACACGAGCGCCTGGAGGCGTGACATGTGGGCGGAGCTAAAGAATCACGAGCGCCAGTTGCTTTGAGAGCGTTTGGAAGCTGTGACAGCTGTGAAGGCTGAAACTGAACGAGACCAGCAGCAGCAAGGACTCGCTCTGAACGGGGCTCCGGCATGGGAGGCGGACGCACTAACAAGGAGGCAGAGATATTTTAAGCAGTTTTACTCACTGCCTGTGGTTCCAACACACAATCGTGACCCTTTTTCGTTGGGATTGCATCATCCTTAAGAAATAAATGATACGCAAACCCGTCGTCAAACTGGGCTTTGTTTGTAAAACAAGCATTTTAGAAATGCAGGGAACAAACACAAACACTTGCACAACTCCGTTGATGCTCTGTAAAAATAAACTCCATCCACTGGTCCCTTAATGCTGTTTCTCTTTTGGTGATCTGTGCAGGGTTGTCTTGCCCTGGCAACCAAAAACACACTCCTTTTGTGACATTTCGCGACGCTCTCGCTCTGATCAGTGAATGTCTTTGCTCTCAGTGCTCTGCTATACGGGAGCGTGCGCTCTTTCGGCAAAAGTGCCCTTAGGACCCATATAAGGAAATTCAGCTCCATCTAACGTCACACAGAGCCATACTCGAAAAAAACTTTCCGAAACTTGTGACAAACCGGAAGGAGTATTTTTGGAACAGAAATACTCCTTCAAACGTACAACTTAATTTTTGAAACTTTGTCCATGTTTAGCATGGGAATCCAACTCTTTAACAGTGTAAAAAATAGCATTTCACCCCCCCCTTTAATGACAGTAGGAAGGAAAATGTTTATAGGCATAGATTATATTGCAAACAAACAAAAGTTAAGCATTTAATATTCATATCTATTTATTTAATTGTTTTTGCCTAAAGTGAGAGATCCTAAGCGTTCCATAAATGTAGACATTGACGGACTTTGTGAAAATGAGAGCAACATTTGATGAGAATATATAATTTGTTTCATGTCATAAACTAACAGAAAACAAAGAAATTGGTTGGAAAAAAGACGATAGAAAAAATCAGAAATCTAATTATTTATTGTCTATTTTAATAAAAATAAATTATACTGTTTTTATCCTTTTAAAAATATATTTAGTAATGAAATACATTCATTTGGTACTGTATAGTAATGACATATTTCAAATCTAATAATTACAGTAATAACAGTTATTAATCATTTCTCTCCCTGAATAAATGGATGTGTTTTTAAAAATGTTTTGTTGGGGGGGGGTCAGTGATTTTAAGTTAAGGCCTCTGCAACATAGCTTCCATTCAAACATTCAGGAAAGACATTTTGGTCAAATATGTTTTAAGTTGAGGCTTAGATCAATAGGAATGCCAATGGGCTAAATTTTATTAGCTGCTAATGCCACCAAATGTAAATATAAAGTAAATTTGACCTGTTCCTATTGTAAGATGATTATAAAATGACAATAACAGCTTTTCATTGCAACCTTCGAACTTTGATCAACAAATAAATAAAATATGTAATTAATTCCACATGAAGATGAAGAAAAATCAGTAACACTTTAGAATAAGGTTCCATTAGTTAATGTTAGTTAATGTATTAATTAACATGAACAAACAATCAATAATACATTTATTACTGTATTTATTCATCTTCGTTAATGTTAGTTAATGAAAATACAGTTATTCATTGTTAGTTCCTGGTAGTTCATGGTAATTCTCAGTGCATTAACTAATGTTAACAAGCACAACTTTTGATTTAAATAATGCATTAGTAAATGTTGAAATTAACATGAACTAAGACTTATAAATGCTGTAGAAGGATTGTTCTTGCTTAGTTCATGTTAACGAAAGTAGTTAACTAACATTAACTAATGGAACCTTATTCTAAAGTGTTACCGAAAAATCATCTAAGTGCCCTGGTTAATTGGTGTTAACTATAATTTTAATTCATTCATTCATTCATCGCTTTTCTAAGCACTTAGTATCTGCGCATTCTGTCATCATCTTGTCGAAAGTATGGGTTGTGGACACCACTGTTGTCCACTCCTCTCCCACCATAGCCCGAGTACGCTGAGGGACCCCTATAGCTCGTGTCCTCATCGAAATCAGTGTAGCGCTACAAAAACACAAATAATGTTTTTCAATACTTGCAGATGCTTAATTAATTGATTTATTATTTATTATAGAATAAATTAATTATTAGATAAATACATTATATATTAATAAATAATACATTTATCACTGGCCTGTAATAAGCCCAGTGAATAACATTGTAATTTTGGACTTACCGCTTTGCTTTCTGGACGATCTCTGACAACCAATGCCTGATTTTTTCCACTATTGGTCATCTCCAGATTGTTAGACTTCCAGCCATCATCAGGGTTGGCCCGAGGGATCCTGGGAATTCCTGTAGGTTTATGTAATTCCTTATTTCCATAGCTTGAGCTAAAGTCTACCTCAGATGAGGAGTCTTCCTTCTGATTCCTACAATTATAAAAGGATGCACAAAAAACAAATCTGTACGTTAAGTAACACTTTATAACACTTTTCTTAATAAATCATTAACAAACACTATAAATGCTTAACTGATCACTAGTTGATGTTTACAAATGTCGTTAGACTTTTAATTCAGATGATCATGTACTTTTCAAAAATCTACAAATGATTTTAACAAATGATCACATAATATCTGTTAAAGTAATTTGTAGATTTTCGAGATGTGCATGATCTGTGTAAGCACTTTCATTTACAAGAAATGATTATCTGTTAATCATTATGTAATATTTATTGAGTTTATTAGTAAATATTAGTAAGCACATTATCTCATTTTAAGCTATTTGACTATATATTAACTAATGATCCGTTAAGCATTATATATAGTTTGTTAATGATTTATATTCATGAGAGTTATTATAAAGTGTTACCATGTTAGGTAACATTGGAAGAATGTTGTTTTCTAGAAACTGTTGTGGACCCTCACCTGAAGCTTACAACTATCAGGGCCACAATAAAGATGATAAGCAATGCACCCAACACAGTGGACACCACGATCACCACCAAAAGATATGCTGTAATGAGAATTTGCATTACAAACAGATGCACAAATGTTCCTCAAACCAACCAACTGAACACAACAGAGAAATGCAGCTTGATTCAGATGATTGTGGACGGATGACTTACGATCACTGCAGTTGAACCCAGCGAAGCCAAAAGGACATCTAAAATGAGAAAAAAAGAGCTCTTTGTGATACTGTGCAAACACACACACAAACACACACACAAACACACACATACACAAGCAAAGAAGGATTAGGCTTCTCCTCATCGGAAAAGTTTTAAAAACAGACTATAAATCTATGGCCACATTAAAATTGAACTGTAAGGTCATAAACCTTATTTATGCCATAAATAGCATCATCAGCAGCATTTTGTTTTTCTTTATAGCACATTAACAAAACATATTGATGCTTATTCATCAAAAATATGCATATAATAAGTTATGAATCTAAAACAGGGCTCGGCATGGGGTGCGCGGTCTGGAGCGCTGCATGACTGATGTATCATTTATCATTTATGTATCAATTGAACTTTACTCCAAATATAGTCACAGGAAATGCTGTCCTAATAGTGGTGTATGACTGTTGTATCCGAATATATGTGAACGTGGTTTTAAATAGTTTGTTATTTTATCAGTATGTTTGAAAGTATATTATTTCAATCATTGGCGCTTCCATAGGCTTTCTCTCATGCACACATGGTTTAAAACACCAAAAAGTTATGAGAGAGCCTATGACAAGTTCATATACTCTTTCTCTTGACCTTCATCCACCCACGCACACACGCAATCTCACAGGCTGGTGATATGATGGCAGCAATATTTGCTGTAGACCTTTATCAGGTTAGATGCAATATTATTTTTAACATGAAAAAAAAACAAGGCTGTGAGGGATAGGCTTACAGACTTTACTATGGCACACACTGTATAAAGGTCCTATATCATATCATTTACAGCTATTTTTTATCATTTACATACCCTCACAGCTTCATTTTCATTCCTGTCAAAAACAAATTATGGCTCTAACCTTCCTAAGATCTGTTGCTGCAATCGCATGTGAGTGACGGGTTGCTGGGGAGGGGTTTGTCCCGCTCTCATGTCCTTAAACACGAGGACAATCAGAGAAAAGATATCATTCTGAGTTCCTTTGATCAAAGATTATAAGGTGCACTGGAAAAATGAACGATGTATAGTAATATAGAAGATAGCAATATTCTATTAAAAATGATTTCAAAAGAATTATTTCATGGCGACTTTAATATATATTTTACAGATCTGTCACTTAAATTCACAGGGATTAGACGGAAATTTCATTGGATGAGCATAATGAGTATACTATAGCATAGAGGACCGCAGTGGGCCCGGGACAATATTAATAGAATTTGCATGAAATGATTCTAATAAAACATTTATTTTTCATATAGAATCATACAGATTTGAATTTGACATGTTCCAAGTGCTTACTTTTCACAGATTTTTGAATCCACTGCCTTTTCCCCATTTGGACAAGCTGTAAGGAGATTGAGAGCGCCATTGTAAAAGGGTCTGAGTGTCAACCAGAAGTTGTGTGTACATAACAGTGAGTAATTACGTTTCAAGACATTTACCAAGGCAGGCCTGAGATGTGGACTGTGATCTGACATATCCTTCTTTGCAAGTGCACATTGCCACACCACTAACCAGTTCCTCACAGTTTGTGGTGGTATTGTCACAAGCTCCAAGATCACACACTGAGTTTTCTGTGAATCAAGTAAAAATGTGAAACTTACTAATGTATGCTTCTTTCTCATGCTTTACAAATCATTCATTACTCTGGTACTGCTGGAAAACAAATGACAAGAAGCATTAGACATACCTTTGAATTCGGTGGCGCCTGATATTTTCTTTTCAAGAATTGCTTCCTCAATCTGAGATTCAACCAGTTCTTTTGTGACAGTGGATGACATGTCATAGATATTCTGCACTTCTGCAATTATACTGCCTTGCCTGTAAGGGTGGATGCAAGGAAATTACAACAAGAAGCACACATTCTATCAAACTTATTTAACATGAAATATGCATGTGGAGATGTAAAGCACTTCAACTCAAGTTTTTAGCTAGTTACCATATCGAAGCTTCAAAACTTTAGAACTTAACGGTAAGTCAAAGTGGCAACTTTGTTTGCAGCTATAAGATCAACAGGTTAGTGTTTAAAGCAAATACTAATATTGTAACAATTGTTACTCACCTTAGACTCAAAACGATGGAACGTATGTAGCCATTGCCATCAAGGACTGTACTGAGCTGTATTTGGATTGAAAAATTACAAAGCAATGCTTTTTGACATCAACTGTTATCTGTTTATTTATAACAATCATCCTTTACAAAGCAAGAAAAAAAGACTACACTTCAATCCTTCCCCAATTCAGTCTCTTACCTCTTTCTCTATTCTATTTGATATAATTTGAAACTCCTGGGACGTCCTGTCAGTCATTTCTGGTTTAAACATATCAGACAATGTTAAAGCTCCGGGGAAGATCTTTGCTGCAATTAAATAAAAAAAGAAGTATAAAACATAATTAGTATGTGAAAGGATACCAAATGTATAAAATATGTGAATGTGTTCATTGATTCCAAATTCATAATGGTAAAACAGCAAGGTAGTTATTGTACTCTAACTGTTAAAGTCTGGTCACACCACATGAAAGAAGTCACCAGAATCTTTAATAATTTAAGCTTAATTTCTGTACCAAGGCTGACTGTTTTATGCGGTCTCAAAAACTTAAAAAAGTATTGAAAAGTGAGCCAGTCATACTTTGAACGCAGCCGCTTATTTGATCGTAAACCAGTCCAGGCCGGCAGAGGCAAACATATGTGCCGTCAAACCGTGCATCACAGGTACTCTCTCCGATACAAGGACTTGCATCACAGGGCCCTGTAAAATAATAAACAATAAGGTTATTCTAAGAGGATATTTTGAACCTTTGAGGACCCAATGGGTTCCACATTAGAAAGAAAATCATACATGGTTGTAATGAGGTGATAGTGGGTAAGCTATTGTGTGTGAGTAATTGCTTTAAGTACAACTTTGTCCTATTATTTTAAAAAAAATGGATCCTGCTGGATATGGAGATGTGAGTACCTTGTGTTGTAGTGACAGGACGGTCTGTTGTATCAGTACCCGACCCCTCAGGATCTGACAGATAAAACAATGAAAAAATAAAGTTCCATATGAAAACTATTGTCTGTGATGGAAAAAAGGCTAGAGAATCTGAACCATCAACACAACAGTAATGACAGAATTAGCATTTTTTGTGAACTGTCCCTTAACTTCTTATTGTTACTATTTAGGCTTTAGGTGTGGTGGTGGGGTGTCAGACTTTGAAGATTAGAGTACCTTCTGGTGTAGTGGCTGTGGTATCCTCACTGCCCGACCCCTCAAAAGCTGATGGATAAGACAATGATAAAATATTAATATTGACTCAGTGTACTGTGGTGGGGAAAAGTAGACAATGACAGAATTAACATTTTTGAGTGAGCTGTCCCTTTAAGGAAAATTACTTCTTATATTTAAAAGTTACTGTGATGAACATTGGAAGAACATCAAATATTACCTGGGAACAGTGATAAATTAGCTTGACCTCTCTCTGTACTGCTCTCTCACTAAAACAGCTGGGAAAATACACCATCACTTATATTCTTCCATAGTCTAGTCTGCCTGATGAAAATATCTCATTATCCAATGTGTGATCTGTAAAGCATCCAGAAGTACAGCTACCAAATACATTTTGTGATTACTGTAAATGTGATCAGGTGGATGTTACCAGAAATGTTACTCTTAAGATAAGAATAACCTAAAAATTATTATTATTTATTTTTTCCTTGCTTCATGGAATAACTTTTTTGTGATCAAATAAGTTCTCCAGTTGTGAAGCTTTACCATGACAGGTGAGAAATCATCTAGCTAAACCAATACAAATTGCTTAATGACTTTGAAAGCAATAAAAACGTCAGCAGTGACACAAAGATCAAAAAGTTCACACTATCTTATCCAAAAGGAAGTGCCATCTCAAGGTTACAACATGAATAGCAAGAAATAAAATAATACAATAATACATTTACTAAGAATAAAACATTCAAACTACACTTTCACTATAAGCATGTCATGTATATGTACATCTAATTATGTTTTTTTTTAAATAATAAACAAAACAAGTACACTTGAGGTAGCAAAACTAATTGATTGCCTATAACCATTATACAGTATGTTATTTAATAATAGAGATAAATCTGTCTTTGCACATCAAGTAGGATCAGGCACTAGGAGTAAAGGCAGACACATCACCACCCTGCCCTGCACTTGATGAGGTTAGTGAGTGAAGAATCACATTTTTAAGTTGCTGATTAAAACTCTTATAATTGTTTTACCCAACTGACCAACCTATCAGCAGATGAGGAAGAAAATCTGTTCTGCTTTTATACAGAACAATACAATGTCCTAAAATTATGTAGGATTATTAAATACTCCTCAGTGGCAAAAGTTGGCAAATCTACTTCTACAGGTACAGTAGTACTGTAAAAACCACAATATTGATGTTCATATGTGTCTTCAGCTACAAGTAAAGGAGTTTTTCTTCTTTTTTTTTTAGCTACACATGATAGCACTTCAAAAAGGCTGAATTGTAACATTTGTTATAGGAGGGGAACAAAAACACTCACGGTCTTGTGCGGTCATTACAGCCACCAAGCAGAACATCAAAATGATCTTCACTGATAAAATCATTTTCAGATTTCAGTCCAAGTGGCAGCAGCAAAAGAAGAAAAGATCTTCTGGTGCCAGGCTGCTTAGCACTACTGTCTGTTCAGTGATTAGAAGGTGATAGATAAGACCAGAATAAATGCAGCGATCAGAGGGGAATGTTAAAGATAAACTAGGTGACTCGATGGCAAGTCACGCCTCCCGGCATAAAGGTATTGCAGACATATACAGGTTTATTCATTTGTACAAATGAAAAACAAAGGAGTCTGTTCAATTTTGAATCAATTATCGAGAAAACAAAAAAGAAATTTAATTGGAGGTTAATGAGGGATATCTGAATATTTGGGAGGGTACTATTGCCAAAAGGTGGAAGGTAAATGTGATTCTTTATAACTTCATTTGGAGAGAGAGAAAAAACAACTATTTAATAAAGGAGGCAATTAGTAATCCTAAAGAGCAGGGGGACAAACTGCAAGTCTTACACTTAATGACACTGTCAAAATTAAATGGTTATGAAGAACACATGAAGTCCTCGGAATGTAATCATATATTTAATCAAAATAAAGGAACAAATTAATAAATCGAATGAATACTTTATTCATGATATCTTTCATTTCCCTTCACATGTTTACCACACACAGTAAGAGATGCGATTAAAAGTGAAAGATGATAAAATAAACCTGCGAAATTAAAAGATTTAAGAAAAGAAACCATCAAACCAGAACAAAGTCACATTAATGAAGTCTATATCTCGAACGGCATCCAGAGGCAAAGTCATGATCTAACATTTCCCTAACCCTGCGAAATGTTTTTTAGATTTATTTACAACACAATTTTTGCCCAAAATGTAATTTTCTAAAAGAAAAAAAAACAGCAAGACCTCAAGACAGAAACGAATAAAAAAAAATAAGCAAATAAGTAGTATTTCCTGTTCGTGGTCAGTCAATAGCTTCTTGTGGTGTTTGTTTTGAATTTAAATAATTTCTGCGTTTTATTTCTCTCCTAGTAGCCTATAGTTTCTATAGTTTAGTTCAAAGCGGCTCGCGCTCGCCCCGTCAGATGCGCTGACAGAAAGACTGAGTGTGAGGCTGACAGTGACGCGCTGTTTAATGTGTTTGAGATGTGCTGATTTCCTTGATGCATAACTTACATTTCACAGGTACATTCTCCATCTGTACATGCTAAAAAACCAATTGAAATATTCGCATTTTGCTGTCAGAAGTGCATGAGCTTTTCCACAGACGAACGAGCGCCGATGCGCGCCAAACAGACAGAGCTCAGTGAAATAGATGCACAATAATTCTAATGTGTAAAAAACTTCCCAAATGAGCTTAGCCTACATAAATGAGAAGTCAGCACTCAAAAAAATAAAAACACTTTAATTTGGCATTTATTAACAGTGCTTGCAGATTTTTTTTTCTTTTGGGCTGCGGCTTGACATAGGCTTCCTCCTCATTTTGTTCTCTCTCTTCTCTCTTCTCCGAGGATGACCGTTTCTTGGTCTCTTCAACATTCAGGTCGTGGTCATCATGGTAGCGCGGATCCAGGAGTGTTCTCTTGTGCATAAGCTGTTGGCTTGCTTAGGTTAAAATACATATGATTCCGGTCAGGCTGTAGCCAGTAATGGGCCAGGGCGGTACTGGCCTGCCCACATTACTCACTGGCCCGACCCATGCAAGTTTGATTAAAATAAATTTGTAGTTTATTTTTATTATTCACATTTATTAAGAAAATATACGAATATAAACCTGATTTATTGTTGACTGGTGTGTGTTTAATTTGTTTTCAGATTAAAATGTAATTGTTGAAGCAAGTTGTAGAAAGCCTCCCTCCGGAAAGTAGGCCTAATTGGTTGATATGTTGCTAGGGCGACAGGAAGACTCTCTGAGCGGCGGGCTCTGGCGGCCTTTAGCCAGTGTAATAACATCGTCATAATAATGGCTAAACCATAGACTGTATGGGCTAAACACGTTTCTTCAATGTTTTATTTAAAAAAGGAAAAAATGGCAGTGCCAGTGCTCTCTCCCGGTCAGCCTGACGCTGGTTCACCCGCAGATCTAACTGCAATAGATGAACCACCTTCACAACCCAATCTGAAGATATTTCACTGCACTTTCAAGAATGGAAAATCAAAGAGCTTGTCATCAAAGTGGTATGGACAGTGTTCTTGGTTGGAGTACAGTGTAATTAAGGACGGGATTTACTGTAGGGAATGTGTTATTTATTTCAAACCTTGCTCTGCTGAGAGTTTTCATTATTTGAATTTCTTTTACTTTTAGCCTATATTTTCGGGTTAACTGTCTGCTGACTAACTTGAATAAAATAGACAGGTTATTGTCTATGCTGGTGGTTTATCCAGCCTTTATTAAACTCTGTTGGTTGAACAAGATGATTAGTCAGTGTTTTATTATTGCCTTTGCCAAATATTGCAAAATAAAGGTGCAGCTGTTTTTGTAGTTTGTCTATTCTTTTTTCCACTCTATGAGGTTTTATTATTAAGTCATATTTTTTCTAGGAAAAACTATAGGCCCACTCACTTTTTTAATGGCCCGCCCAAAATACAATTTCTGGCTACGCCACTGATTCTGGTTTACAGGTTGGCTGTCAGATGTCCGTCCTCCTCCGATGTGGCCAGTGTGTCGTCTTTAATGAGACGCAACACAGGGAGAAGAGATGATGCAGTTCTGCTGATCTGTGATGTGACTCTATTGGCACGAAGCATCGTAGCTGTGTTCAGTTTTTAATTATGGTGGATGCTTTATTTTAAACTAAATTATTTATAATTATTATTTTTACTTAATTCAAATAAATATTTAAGAAAAACGAATACTTTTAGAAATTAAGAATCAAAACAATTGTGTCAGGGTGGGAAAGTGATGTAACCAGTGTTGCGGCTTAAAACCGGTTATCACCGTCTATCACAGCAAATCTAAGGGCCGTTTCATAGTCAACGCGAGAAACGCGAGCGGCACGAGCGGCACGAGCGACGCGCTCCCTTTCGTAGTCTAAACAGGGAACGCAAGCGGGGTAGTAGAGTCGGGTGATATTAGTAGACTCGGGTCGCGTGATATTCAGATCACAATGGCAATTGTAGAGGAGTGCATTCTGTTGCTGATGAACTATCGTATAAATGTGGATGAATACGTATAAATTCGCATAATTTTTCCTCTTCGCACGCCATTGTATTCAAACCTTCTTCTTCTGTAAACACAATATACTTGAATTAATGTACAATACTTGCAATGTCGCCCCCACCGACAACGCATAGTATTGCGTGAATCGGCGCGTCGCGTATCAAAAACTAGGACGACATATTTGGCTACGCACCGACGCATAATGGCGGCCGAAACGTAACGATGCGTAGCCTCGGGGACGCGTATGCGTACAGATGCGTTGACTATGAAATGGCCCTAAATCACATCACAGCTACTAGCATTTTATTCAGACTAAAAGCCCTTTAATTCAAGTGAGAAAGCATTTTGTTTGTGTGTGTGTGTGTGTGTGTGTGTGTGTTTTGCTTTTGCACATCCTGTCATGCCAGTGACTTTTGCCTGCAATGGATTCATTTTGCATCATTACGGTTAACGATTAATCGATTAATTGATCGTTAATTGAAACGTCAATCAGTTATGGAATTAATCAATATTTTACATCCCTAGTTGTGTTACATGTGATGCCCCAGCCAAGGCTCTTGTGAAGTCAATAAAACTATATGCACCAATGCTGTCTTGGGGTTATGCACAAATGAGGGGACCTCTGGGAATCAGATTATCATCAGGGCATGTTAAGCAGATCAGTTTATAGCTCCTGAACCTTAAACCATGCTTTCCAAATGTATTTGCAAGAAAACCAAGAGGCTTGGAAGAAATTGACAGATGGAAGGCCACAGAACTGAGACGGCTTGTCCTCTATACAGGAAACATTTTGCTAAAAGCCATTATTTTGAAGCAGCTCTATGAGCACTTCCTGGTTTTTAGTGTGGCATTATCCATCTTCGTTTGCCCGAGACTGGCAAAACAGTACAGTCACAATGAAGAGGAGTTGTTGGTGTACTTTGTTGCACAAGGCAGACAATTGTATGGGGATGAGTTTCTCATTTAGAATGTCCACAGTTTGGTACACCTGGCATCGGAAGCAAACATTTACGGCAGTCTTGATGAGTGCAGTGCTTTTTCTTTTGAGAATTACTTGCATCAGCTGAAAAGACTGGTTCGTTCTGGGCGAAACCCTTTCTCACAGATTGTGAGGCGGCTTGGAGAAAGAGACAAATTGAGAAGGATACATCACAAACAGACAGTGGAAATAAAAACCAGTGGAAATAAACCAACCTAACAATGTCTTTACTCTCAGTGATCTGGAGTGCTGTGCAGTCACCTTTATTTATATTTATATAGTGCTTTAAACAAAATACATTGCGTCAAAGCACTGAACAACATTCATTTGGAAAACAGTGTCTCAATAATGCAAAATGATAGTTAAAGGCAGTTCATCATTGAATTCAGTTATGTCATCTCTGTTCAGTTTAAATAGTGTCTGTGCATTTATTTGCAATCAAGTCAACGATATCACTGTAGATGAAGTGACCCCAACTAAGCAAGCCAGAGGCGACAGCGGCAAGGAACCGAAACTCCATCGGTGACAGAATGGTGAAAAAAACCTTGGGAGAAACCAGGCTCAGTTGGGGGGCCAGTTCTCCTCTGACCAGACGAAACCAGTAGTTCAACTCCAGGCTGCAGCAAAGTCAGATTGTGCAGAAGAATCATCTGTTTCCTGTGGTCTTGTCCTGGTGCTCCTCTGAGACAAGGTCTTTACAGGGGATCTGTATCTGGGGCTCTAGTTGTCCTGGTCTCCGCTGTCTTTCAGGGCAGTAGAGGTCCTTTCTAGGTGCTGATCCACCATCTGGTCTGGATACGTACTGGATCAGGGTGACTGCAGTGACCCTCTGATCTGGACACAGACTGGATCTGGTGGCTACGGTGACCTCGGAACAAGAGAGAAACATACAAATATTAGCGTAGATGCCATTCTTCTAATGATGTAGAAAGTACGGTGTTATGTGAAGTGTTTCCGGTTCCAGTTTACCTAATTAATGCAGCCTAAAAATCCTTTAACGGATTTGGATATTAAAAGCATATTAGTATGTTACATGTATGCCAGGTTAAAGAGATGGGTCTTTAATCTAGATTTAAACTGCAAGAGTGTGTCTGCCTCCCGAACAATGTTAGGTAGGTTATTCCAGAGTTTAGGCGCCAAATAGGAAAAGGATCTGCCGCCCGCAGTTGATTTTGATATTCTAGGTATTATCAAATTGCCTGAGTTTTGAGAACGTAGCGGACGTAGAGGAGTATAATGTAAAAGGAGCTCATTCAAATACTGATGTGCTAAACCATTAAGGGCTTTATAAGTAATAAGCAATATTTTAAAATCTGTATGATGTTTGATAGGGAGCCAGTGCAGTGTGGACAGGACCGGGTTAATATGGTCATACTTCCTGGTTCTAGTAAGAACTCTTGCTGCTGCATTTTGGACTAGCTGTAGTTTGTTTACCAAGCGTGCAGAACAACCACCCAATAAAGCATTACAATAGTCTAACCTTGAAGTCATAAATGCATGGATTAACATTTCTGCATTTGACATTGAGAGCATAGGCCGTAATTTAGATATATTTTTGAGATGATAAAATGCAGTTTTACAAATGCTAGAAACGTGGCTTTCTAAGGAAAGATTGCGATCAAGTAGCACACCTAGGTTCCTAACTGATGACGAAGAATTGACAGAGCAACCATCAAGTCTTAATCAGTGTTCTAGGTTATTACAAGCAGAGTTTTTAGGCCCTATGATTAACACCTCTGTTTTTTCTGAATTTAGCAGTAAGAAATTACTCGCCATCTAATTTTTTATATCGACTATGCATTCCATTAGTTTTTCAAATGGGTGTGTTTCACCGGGCTGCGAGGAAATATAGAGCTGAGTATCATCAGCATAACAGTGAAAGCTAACACCATGTTTCCTGATGATATCTCCCAAGGGTAACATATAAAGCGTGAAGAGTAGCGGCCCTAGTACTGAGCCTTGAGGTACTCCATACTGCACTTGTGATCGATATGATACATCTTCATTCACTGCTACGAACTGATGGCGGTCATATAAGTACGATTTAAACCATGCTAATGCACTTCCACTGATGCCAACAAAGTGTTCAAGTCTATGCAAAAGAATGTTGTGGTCAATTGTGTCAAACGCAGCACTAAGATCCAATAAAACTAATAGAGAGATACACCCACGATCAGATGATAGCAGCAGATCATTTGTAACTCTAAGGAGAGCAGTCTCAGTACTATGATACGATCTAAACCCTGACTGGAAATCCTCACATATACCATTTTTCTCTAAGAAGGAATATAATTGTGAGGATACCACCTTTTCTAGTATCTTGGACAGAAAAGGGAGATTCGAGATTGGTCTATAATTAACAAGTTCTCTGGGGTCAAGTTGTGGTTTTTTGATGAGAGGCTTAATAACAGCCAGTTTGAAGGTTTTGGGGACATATCCTAATGACAATGAGGAATTAATAATAGTCAGAAGAGGACCTATGACTTCTGGAAGCACCTCTTTTAGGAGCTTAGATGGTATAGGGTCTAACATACATGTTGTTGGTTTAGATGATTTAACAAGTTTATACAATTCTTCCTCTCCTATAGTAGAGAATGAGTGGAACTGTTCCTCAGGGGGTCTATAGTGCACTGTCTGATATGATACTGTAGCTGACGGCTGAATGGTTGCAATTTTATCTCTAATAGTATCGATTTTAGAAGTAAAGTAGTTCATAAAGTCTTTACTGCTGTGATGTTGGGAAATCTCAACACTTGTTGAGGCTTTATTTTTCGTTAATTTAGCCACTGTATTGAAAAAATACCTGGGGTTATGTTTGTTTTCTTCTAAAAGAGAAGAAAAGTAATCAGATCTAGCAGTTTTTAATGCTTTTCTATAGGATATGCTACTTTCCCACCAAGCAATACGAAATACCTCTAGTTTTGTTTTCCTCCAGCTGCGCTCCATTTTTCGGGCTGCTCTCTTTAGGGTGCGAGTATGCTCATTATACCATGGTGTCAAACTGTTTTCGTTAACCTTCCCTAAGCGTAAAGGAGCAACTGTATTTAAAGTGCTAGAAAAGAGAGAGTCCATAGTTTCTGTTACATCATCAAGTTGTTCTGAGGTTTTGGATATGCTAAGGAATTTGGATACATCAGGAAGATAACTTAAAAAGCAGTCTTTTGTGGTAGAAGTGATGGTTCTTCGATACTTGTAACAAGAAGTAGAATTTACAATTTTGGCTATATGAAGTTTACACAGAACTAAATAATGATCTGAGATATCATCACTTGGCTGAATAATTTCAACACTATCAACATCAATTCCATGTGACAGTATTAAATCTAGAGTATGATTTCGACAATGAGTAGGTCCTGAAACATGTTGTCTAACACCAATAGAGTTCAGAATGTCTATAAATGCTGATCCCAATGCATCTTTTTCATTATCCACATGGATATTAAAATCACCAACTATTAAAACTTTATCTGCAGCCAGAATTAACTTGAATGTAAAATCACCAAACTCTGCAGTGTCTGGTGAGACCGAGTATGGGGAGAAGATCTTGCTCTGTCATGTCTATGATCGACTTTCATCATGCAACCCTATGACTCAAGGATGATCGGAGTCTACACAGCCAGAGACAGTCACACTCGGATGAAAAAATTATCCGAGAGGCATTTGAGCAGGCAGGCATTTATGACCAAGGCAGACCAAGGTTTGAGAATTGTAGTTACGTTGCTTCATTCATATATATATAACTTTTTTTTTTTTTTGAGCAATGGTTGCTCTAAATAATATTTGAAACAGATGACACATATTGATGTCTGACAAAACAGTTAGCATGCTTTGTCCAAACTTTTGCCATGGTGTTACAGCTGGTACACCGTTGTTGCCTGAGAAAGCTAAAAGGCAGTGCCATGCGTGTAAACATGCAGATTAAAGGACGGTAATATTATAATAAGGTTCTCTTCTTACATCAGTAGGAGAGCAAAATCTGATCTACTGATTTTTTCAGAAGTTTTTTTTCAGAAGTTTTCAGAAAAACACTCACAGTTACTGGGTTGTCATTTTTTTACATTTTCTGGGTTGGTAGAAGTGCCAGGGACCCGATTATAGCTCTTAAATATGGAAGAACTAAGATTTTCATGATATGTCCCCTTTAAAGGTGCAGTAGGGAACTATTGTAAAAAAATATTTTTTGCATATTTATTAAAACTTTCATTATGTGCTGACAGTAGAATATGAGACAGATAATCTGTGAAAAAATCAAGCCCCTCAGGCTTCTCCCAGTGGTCCTATTGCCATTTGCAGAAATGCACCGCTCCCGGTAAGAAACATCCAATCAGAGCCAGGAGGAGTGTCTTAGGAGTGTCAATCAAGCTCGTGTGCGCGCTGATCACCCCCCCCCCCCCCCTGCACACTCACAGCGCGTGCGGCCATTCAAAATCAATACTGTCAGTGTGTCGCAGCTGTGCTAATGATGGATAAACCTCGTGTAACACCAGCTCATAAAATAACGGGTAAACGGAAAAAGACAGATGACGATGAAAAACAAATAAAAAGGAAAGAATTTGATAGAGTCCGAAATAAAACGAGGGGAAAATATCGGAGCGGCTTTTCAGAGGTGGAGGGAGCTACGTGTCCTGAAAGGATTTAAAACCGATGGCGAGTTAGCCACATGTCTGCTCGACAAGTAAGTATCCCTGCATGATTTGTTTCATTTTTTAAGAACTACACAACTAAGATAATTTCAAAACAGGCCTGACAAATTATGTATGGCATGATTTCAGGGTTGTGCTTTGCATATAACATCAACACCAACCAAACATCCGATGAATACGCTTCCTATCCCTGCCCTTTCTAGTAATGTTGGCGACTCATCCTCAGATTGGTACGAAAATTATTGTGAAAGCCTATATTACTAAGTTCACTATGTTGATTCAGCCTCAGCGGTGTTCATGGTGTGTTATTAGATGTTTGGTCCGAATGATTATGATATATGATTCATTGCACAAACATAAGGACAATTGAAAATTAGAGGCAAGTTGGTAGAGACGCAGTTCATAAAGTACATTTTAATCTGTGATAAATGTGTGAAAAATATGATAATGGTTTGAGCTCAATTATTTGATTTTCTACAGTGATGATGATTTTTGGGAGGGTCTGTGCTGCAGTGAAGTTGGGGAGACACCTATTTGTGTTTTAGAAACAAGGTAAGTCATGAAATAATTTTTACTTATATTATAATTTATTCTGGTTTGAAATATAACTTGTGTAGCTCTGATGGTAATCTTGGTTGTAGGACAATAGGAAAGGAATGAAGTATGGTTGTTAGGTTGTTTGTTTATTAAACTTATTCAGTGCAACATAATTAAAAAATAAAATAAAGTATAGTAGATATAGTAGAAACATAAAGCTAATTTTGGGAGATTTCTTTATGTAATGTAGACGTTTGTTCAGTATTGGCTCTGCAGTCAGGCATTCAAAATATTACTGTCAAATTATAAGTAATGTAGAAAGAAAAAACACTGAACTTCTGTAATGGATTAACGGTATTGAGAAAATTCTGATGGATTACAATATTTTTTGTTATGTGTATCTGCATCAATTTTATATAATGTTATTATTTATTTTTTTGTTAGTATGTCATCGCTCGACATTAATGATGACATCGATGAAAATGACTTCAATCACATTCAAAACTCTGTGTAAGCAGTAGTATTTATATATATTTGATCTGAGATTGGACGTGTTGAGTGTCATTGACTAATATTTTATTCACTACATAGTATTGACTGGGCTGAGGACAGGACATGGGCTCCACATGAGGACACAAGAGAAGTTTCAACATCAGAGGAAGAGAAAACCATAGAGGAGGCCAGTGACTATGATGACAGTGAAGATGAGGATTACATCCCACCTTTATGTGTTCGGTAAGTTCCTAAATAAAAGATGTCTTCAAAGAAAATATTTTCTAAACGTTTTTTTTTATTATTATTCAATCAGCACTAGTGGTGCCATTCAACCAAAAATATGTCTGGATGCTCTTCAGGCCATCAGCTTGGAGGACACTGTTCATGACACTCTAGACCCAGAGCTAATAGAATCCCAACCAGTTCCAGAAATAATTAAAATCCAGAGTGAGGAGGACATCATTGATCATCCTGCAGCCATCACTTATCATGTCTGTTTGAAACAGCTCGCAGAGTATCTGTTGCTCCCAATCCCAATGTGTACAGTGAAAGACCCACTGACAATGGTGGGATGTCGGGCCCCTGGACCATTCCAGATCCAGACCAAGTCCAGAGGAGCAGTCATCATGCAATGGGTATGTTCATTTGTGTGTTGTTTAATCCATTGTAAGGGCATCATTGTAACAGTTAGAAAGTAATGTTAAATGTGTTTGTTAATATGTTTTCCAGATCTGTCCAAACAATCATTGTGTGTGGCAATGAAACTCCCAGCCTACTTTCAAGTACGGGATGCAAGCTGGGGACTTCCTTTTGGCATCAAATATATTACTATCTGGCAACAATTATGCCAAAGTTGCATTGCTCTTCAAGTTTATGAATATGGGAATGGTGGAGCGGACAACCTTCTTTAAAATACAGGACACATACTGTGTTGATACCATCAAAGACTTCTGGATCAGCAACAGAGCAGAAGTAGTTTCCAGGCTGCAGTCAAAGGACAATGTTGTAGTACTTGGTAAGTATAATTATAGCACCCCAGCCAATGTTCACATGCATCTCTACTGACACTGTTGTCCCCAGGTTTGACAAGATTTTTGTTTCTTGTGCATGTGTTCATTTTTATGGACAGTCCTGGGTTTTGTGCTCAGTACTGCACCTACACCATCATGGAAAATGACACCAAAGAAATCCTGTCAATAGTCAACACTGACAAACGAGACACGCAGAGGAATTCTGTGATTATGGAGAGGGAAGGTTTTATCAGGAGTTTCGACCAGCTCCACCAGGAGGTTAAACTTGCTGAAGTATGCACAGATGCACATTCACAGATATCTGCTCTCTTCAGTAAGTCCAATACAGTCATACTAATACTCATGTTAAATGTTTGCTTGACCTCTGAGTCTGTAATTTGACAATGAATCAGAATATCTAATTATATTTCTGTTGCCCTCTTATTCGAAAGACCCAGTCAAAGGAAAATACAAGCATAGCGGAGTGCTGCACACTCTGGACATGTGGCATGGTTCCAAAAACTTGGGCAAGAAGATACTTGCTTTAAGTATTTTAATATATAAAAATGTACTTCACTATGGTCAAACTTGTACATTTTTTTCCTATATTTGTATTTGTTCATTTTATTATTTTGTGTATATTTAGGCAGGGCAGCAAAGGGGTTGTTCCATTCTTCTGCAGTGGATCAAGGATGTCTGCAATCATTTCTGGTTCTGCTGCAAGATGTCTGAAAACTATGATGACTTTTGGGAGTAATACTATTACTCACCCAAATATACTATATGCAATTTTCTTTAATAATACTTCAACACTCTGGTGTTGTTGAGATGTGAGATAAAAACAGCAGTTTTGTGTAGAACTTGATATTGTTCATTACTACATGAGAAATGTTTTACAGTTATCAAATTAATAAAAATCCGCTAACAGTGAAACATGATGGATAAAAGGCAACTACTATACAAATTGTATGTTTAATTATTCTAAAAATAATGTGGATTGACCTTCTTCACCATGTCACGGGAGAGCACGAGTGGTCACTGGATGCCTGTCAGCATGGTCCCTTGGAGGAGCACAGAGACAAGGGCTGGATAGAGAAGGGGTCCGTGGCCCATCAGGCTTTATCAGAAATCATTCTCAATGAACGCTGGCTAAAGGACGTACACACGTACTTGCACTTTAGGTATGATTATCCTTATTCATTTTCTTGTCATGTCGCCTGTAAAAAATATTCATTGATTTTATATATATTACTATTGTGAAAAACATTATATAATTTTAAACTTCTCACTGAATTTGTAGGTCAACCGCTGAGCTGGAGTCTTTTCATAATCATATCTTAATGTAAGCCAGCAAGCGCTTTAGTTTCAGCCCTGCTGTATATGAAGCCCGAATCTTACTGGCTGGCCTGGATTACAACAACCATGTTCACGGACCACCCAAGAGAAAGGCTGATGGCTCCATAGAGTATGTACTATGCATAATGTCTTACCAAGAGTGGTAGGTTGTAAATGCACATTGAAAATTGCTTTGTATTACAGACGTCTGCATTGTAATCACCATGAACTGTCAAAACATAATCTGGAGTTACTATCGTGAACAGAATTCTAGCCTGCTTCTATTGATTAGCATTTGTATTTTGGAATACTAATAGACTCACATCACTACAGCAAAGTGTGTGTGTGTGGGGGGGTCAAGTTAATATTTATAATGCTTATCATTACTTTAACATATAAAACAAGATATAGAATATAAATATTTTAATTTGTTTTCATTGTCTTTCAAATATCTAATTTCAGATACCGCAAACTCTATAAGAAGATGTCCAGAAAGTGGAGTTTGTATGCCATAAAAGAGGAAAAGGACTCCCGTTACATCCCAGAAATTCCGAGGGAAATTGTAAGGAAACGTGTGTCATCAGGACGTGGACTCCCTCCACTAATAACCATGAGACCAAATGACCCACGTCAAGCATGGTGTGCTGTCCCACCACACAGGAGCTATTGGAAACCCAAGTCAGCAGGGGCCAGGGTATTTTTTTAATTAGGATTATTTTCAAACATGCACGTGTTTTCTTCTACCTCTGGTTGTAATCATTTGTCAATTAAAATGTCTGACACATCCAATTCTTTATGCTCCTTCAACAGGTCAGACATTGCCCCAGAAATAGTGGCACGTGAAGAAATCATCTTTCAGCAAAAATCAAAATGTTCACGTATTTTATTGTGCAGGAGTACTTAGCAAAAACAGGCAATTTTTTTTACCAATATGCAAAATAAAAGATAATATTTCTAAGATGTTGTTATTCCTTGGCTTAGTGAGCTTCTTCGACATTGCATGACTAGTATTGACCCAGTGATTCTCATCAATCCTATTGAAAGTTAGTGTTTTAAATAGGGCCGGGACTCGATTAAAAAAATTAATCTAATTAATTAGAGGCTTTGTAATTAATTAATCGAAATGAATCGCATTTTAAATCGCATATAAATATTTGACCTGAAAACAGTGAGAAGTAATTTTTTTCACATGGACTTTTAGCATACCATTGAATAATGACTGAATACATAAGCTTAAGCAACAAAATATTGTTTATTTTTGTTCAACCAAGTCTAGCAGACCAGTGCAATTTTTGCCATGAAGTGTAGCAATAGCATATTTAGAAAAAATTTAGAAATAGTACATTTCAGAAATTCAGGAAGCTTATAGGTGCTGGAACCTTCTGTAAAGTGTTTTTTTTTAAGTAAAACACAATACTGTCAATTTGTCATGGTAGGAAATCCATTGTTTCCTCCGTGTCATGTTTTGTGTTTGTATTTGTACTCCCGTAGTCTCCATGTGCTCGTTTGGTTGATTGTTGTCACCTGTGTGTTGATTGTCTCGCTCCAGCTGATCCTCATCTCCACTCAGCTACATAAACTCACTCATCTCTCTGTCTGTTGTCAGATCCTCATTCATGTCTCCGCTTCCTAGTTGGATTACCGTCTCCCGTGTTCGTGTGCTGGATTGTGTTCGTGTTGTCGTCTTCGTGTCAGTGTTCAGGTCTGTTCCTGGTTTCATTAGTGGTGGGCAGAGCGAGGCTTCATGAAACACTGAAACAGTTGAAGCAAAGTGCCGTATTTGTTTCGAGGCTTCGAAACTTTACCGACACCCGTCTCCACGGTGACACCTAGTGGCCAATTGCCCATGTTATCTGAAACAACTGTGACAACAAGCCATTTAAAAATAAATAAAAATATTTTGTTTTCGTTAATGTGGTGATATTTTAAAATCCTATAATAATATCCTATATAATCCTATATCATAATAATAACTAGGTTATTTTGGTCATGAAAAATGAATAAAACAAATAAATCCACAATGGTCTAATTTGTTTTTTTTTTTTTTTTTAAGATTTTTATTCAAAAATATTAATTGCTCTGCTGTGGAAGGGCTTAGCCTACTTCTTTTTTTACTGATAATTTCTCCAGCCTTAGAAAAAAATCCTCTCACAAGGGACACTTGTTGCTGGCATGCATAGATATTTTTTAGCAAGGACATACAAATGAGGAAAAATCACAGCTCTCTCTTTCCAGTAACTTAGTGGATCATGGGTTCTTGGCAAAAATGCATCTTTTAGGTACTTTTTAACTTCTACTGTGGCATCTGCTGTGGCACTGTGTATCGCCTGTGTGGTTTGTTCCCGCCCCTGTCAATCAAACGCAGACTCGGCAAGCGTGCCACCTGTCGGTCGAGACACTTATGAAACGCGCAGAAGCTTCGTTTAGCCATAGTCACGTGACATGGGTGTTTTGAATCACAGTTCGGAGCAGTGTTTCGAAACATCTACGCTTCGGGATCTCGACACTGTGTCGAAACGTTAGTTTCGCGTCAGCCATCCCTAGGTTTCATCCATTGACCGTCTTCACCTTCACCATCCAGCTCTTCTCACGCCACCGTAGACCTTCTTTTCCATTGCCTACATTCTGGACTCTGATATCAATAAACTTCTTCTGATTGCCTGCATTTGCTTCCTCCTCTTTTACGAGCCATCACACAATTACATTCAGAACATTGGAAACACTCACTATTAGAAAACATCTCTCTGTTGCTTCAGAGGCCATAACATACTAAGTCCAACTCTCAATAACCTTGGCCAAAACAATAAAGAGTTCAACATAAACTGTTGCACCAACAAAATAATACACAGTTCAACATAAAGTGTAAAGTCCACGCTAGCTGCTATATGTTTTGCGTTGAGGTGATACTTGAGGCTCGATCTTTCTTTTACTGTCTATGGGCTCGATGTGCTGCAGTCATATGCGAACGCTAGTTGGTGCTCCAGTATAATCGGTCCGCCGAAACTCATCCAGTGAGAAACGTTCCCGGTGCAAAAATAAGTTATTAAAAATGCGGGAATTTTTTTTCTGTAATTAATTAATCTTCGTTAACGCGTTATTTTTTTGTGTAATTAATTAATCTCAATTAACGCATTAAAGTCCCGGCCCTAGTTTTAAATTGATCCAAAAGATAAGTCAGTTATGTACTATGGTAAAGTGTTGATTTTGTTAACACAAATGACCAATTCAATTTTAAACCATTTATTGAAAAATATTTACAAAACTTGTAATATAAATATTGTTTTAAATAATCCAAATTTTTTAATTACAAGAAAGCTTTCAAATTTTAAAAAGCACACCACATCACACCCTCCTCGGAATAAATCCCCTGTATTGTCCATGAGGATATGGAAAGCAGTCCTGGTTTGCCCTTGGGATAACCACTCTGAGACCAGGACCCAGAGTCCCACACTGCCAAGCCACAAACTGTCTATATTTGCAGCATGTTTAAATTGCCTGTTGTCTTCACCTTCATTTGGAAGGTCAACTACAGCACGCAGGTCAGACGCAGGACTCCCGCCTGCAGAATGCATGCCTCCATGTGTGGTAGAGTAGAAATGCAAAAAGGTGGCTGTTGAAGACAGCACTTCCTCTCCACCACATTGGGCTTTTCTCTGCATCTCTGACAGATGCACCATGATAGTTGCCCGGGGACAGGAGGTAATGTTGGAGGAGAAGCAGGTCCCAAATGGGTGAGGACATCCAAGATTAGGCTTGGATCCCGTGCCAAACATTCCTGCAACACGTGTTGTGTCTGTTGTAAATTCAATTGTTGAATTTGCTCCTAGTGATAACAGACAAAATTCTCATTATCTACAGATAAACGGCTAACATTACACTAAATATATCAATGTTATATAAACCAAATAAAATTTTACAATATTATACACTATGATGTGCAAAGGGAAAACATTTATAACTGAGCTAACTTACACGTTCATAAGCAATCCTCTCAAATCTTAAATTTTCCACACGCTCCATGTCCTCTCTGCTGAGGTGCTCGGGAGTTGGACCCACTCGACGACCTCTGCCCTGTCTCCCACGTCCCCTGCCTGATGCTCCACGCACACCACGGTTTCCTCTCCTCCCCACCCGCTGACTCGTCGAACTCGCTGTGGCTGTCAATTCCTCGTTGGACCCCATTGACTTGGTGTCAAAACTCTAGCCGCATAACATACAAGTAAAATGTCACGCACTGTGCAAAGCAACAATTGAAACCTTTTAATTAACTGGCTTGTCATGTTGCTGAACTAATTTACATGCAGACCTTATTTAGCATTACATATCGATAGAATAATTACTTGCATACTGTAGCGTCAATTACCATTATATTATCTTACTAGCTATTTATTACTTATAGACATAGTGCAACATCATATAGTTACAATAAATGTTTTACAAAATACGTAATGTTTGGAGGACCAAGTTTGTAGTCAATGTAAAGCATATTGTTGATGTTTCGTCCCTACCTGTGAATGTGCCATATCCGTTAATCCACCGTCATCAGTGACCCTGCATTGTTTACTAGCCCGCGCGTTCACGGCAGGCTCCGATGTGGGGGAGGAGCTGTGGAGGGAGGGCTTTAGCGCAGCAGAGAGCGAGGGGGAGTGACCTGTAAGCTGTGATTGTTCAAAATTTCAGGCGAAGTCGACGTTTTCTAAAAGTTCCCTACTGCACCTTTAAGCTGTAATTGAAGCAATAACCATATTCTTTCAGTTTTGTGCAGCACAACTCGATATCTACTGTCCACTACACTGAAAAGGTGAGTACACAGACCTATGTTTTTATGTTGTAAACCCTTAAAGGAGCAATTAATGTTCCATGATTTTTTTTTTTCAGATTTCTGTGGTATGCTACACTTGAAACGTCCTCGTTTATATGATTCTCCACTTCATTAACTGTTTGTATGAAGGACACAACTGATAAAAAGGTAGAATATAGTATTTAAGAATACTAATTTGATTACTTTAATTTCTTGATTTTCTGTTTCTCTTTCTTACAGTGAAGACTATACCATTGTCGAGTATCAATTCAGAAAATGTTCCGGAAAAACTCTAAACTGATGCAGACAGACAATAGTCGACATTATTATACAAATGAATAATATATAAGTTACAATTATATATTAAATATTGGATGGATGGCTTGATTTTATATACAGTATAGGCTATGTACAGCAAATTGAGATATGTGCCAGCCAAAGGAGGATGGCCTCTCCCTGCTGAGTCTGGTTTCTCCCAAGGTTTCTTCCTGTACCTTTTAGCTGATAATGCTCATTCATCAATTTGGGGAGTTTTTCCTTGCCACTGTCTCCTTCTCGCTTGTTCACTGGGGTACTGAGGCACAATATTGTCAGTGTAAACTGTGTAAAGTGTTTTGTAAAGAATTTAATAAATGCATCATGATTTAGAATGTACTTTTGTCCCTGTCATGCACTTCTGTTTACTTCAGTGTCCTGTTTGTTTACTGATTGACATTAAAAGTTAGAATGTTAGTTAGAATGAAAGTAGAATGTTAATTTTGTTCCCCACAGAAGTTTTTTTTTTTTCTTTTTTTTTTATATATACACACAGTACAGACCAAAAGTTTGGACACACCTTCTCATTCAAAGAGTTGTCTTAATTTTCATAGAAAATTGTAGATTCACACTGAAGGCATCAAAACTATGAATTTGTCACACCCAGGGGCGGCTATGCTTTGACTAAGCCACACCCCTTCTCAACTTCCACCTCGAGGAGGTCCCCAAAGCCAACCCAATGGCCAAACAACACGAGAACAAGTAAGTGATAAAACAATCTTTATTTAAATATTTAAAAATAGCTTGGGGAACAGGGAAAGGGCAATTAAAACTAAACTCTGACTCAGCCCTCCAGATGGGCTATGGCCGGGAAGAGGTCAGGGAGCAAGGGGGCCACGGGGATCCGGGGCGTGGGACTCGGGGCCCGGCCAGAGTCTTAGGTATCCGTAGCGCCCTCCTTCTTCCTCCTCTTCGCTGAATACAACTCACGGTAAGTACTGGTTCACACAGTTCGTTCTCGGGGTGCTCACTCTCTTTCTCTTCCTCCACAGGCAACGGCTGGGACGCAAAGGCACAGTTAATTCGGCTTGGTTTTGCTCTCACCTCTTCGCTGATTGCAGCTCACAGTAAGTACTGGTTCACACAGTTCGTTCCTTGGGTGCTCACTCGCTTTCTCTTTCTCCACAGGCAGCGGCGTAAGTACAGGTTTCCTCGGTCTCTCCTCGTGTTACCCACTCTCTCTCCTTTTCTCTCCACAGGTATCAACTTGGGCACAATAGCACAGTTAGTTTGCTTTGAATGACTCTCACCTCTGGGCTGAACACAGCGTACTGTAAGTACAGGTTTCCTCGGTCTCTCCTCGTGTTACCCACTCTCTCTCCTTTTCTCTCCACAGGTATCAGATTGGACACAAAGCACAGTTAGTTTGCTTTGAATAGCTCCCACCTCTGGGCTGAACACAGCGTACCGTGCTATCTCCGGAGATCTGAAGCACGCTCACAACATATACTGTACTGAACTAGGCTAGAACCAGCAGTCTCCTTGTCCTCCCGCGACGAAGTGCGTGAAGGCGGGGGTTTATCTGACAGGACACACGGCAATACACAGCAACCCACAGCAATATACAGCACCACGTCAAAATTATAGGTTTTCACAGCACGAAGACTCACCCACCACACTCAGTGTACGAAAAGGACACCCGTCTTCCTTCACTTCGCTTGGTTCGGATCTGGCGATGGAATATGCGGCCTAGCTAGTGATGTCGTCGTTGTGACTACTTCAATAAGTATTCCTTCGGCTCTCCCACCATGCTATATTAGGGGTAGGGCCGCCCTCCTCCTCCTGGGGAGATCTACACAACGCCAGGTCAATATACAGGGCACTTTCGGCTTGCTCTTAGTACTCACATCAATGCCGCTTCCAATCCCCTTTTTCACGTCGTCTCAATTCGCCGTATAATCCGTTCACTTCTCAACCTTTAAGGTTCGCGATGTCTTCACAATCATACAATTCCAGCCTGAGGGAGGGGGAGGGAGAGGGAGAGGGAGAGGGGGAGAGAGAGAGAGAGAGAGAGAGAGAGAGAGAGAGAGAGAGAGAGAGAGAGAGAGAGAGAGAGAGAGAGAGAGAGAGAGAGAGAGAGAGAGAGAGACCAGCAGCGCACCAAGACAGGCACGACACAGTGCTTCACACACACCAGAAAGAGCTCCCAGACTGTGAAGTAACTTGGCCTTAAGTACTGCCTTGTCCAGCGTATCCTCCAATCACCAACCGCTGTCCCTAACTAGGCACAGGTGCATCGAATTCCCTGATTTTCCCTCTTACGGCGCTACCGGAAGTTCCGGTGTTCTGTTTTTCCGGTCCGGGCGGAAACACTTCCGGGCGGAACCAAACTTCCCGAATTTTGGTTCCGCCCCTAAAGATCGTCACCTTGTGACATGTCCATTCATTATTTCTAAAGAAACATGAAAATGTATAAAAGGCTCCATTACCTTGTATCTTATGTTATGGCCCTGTAGAAGCAGTTTTTGTAAAAGTAGGCTAATGATTGCGTCATAACCTGCGACTCTCTGTTGCACAGTAGAGAAATTACCGTATGGACAGGAGGAGAAGCTCGCAGACAATCTTTTACTGTCTATGAGGCTATCGGGGGGACGTGGAGGCATAAAGTCAATGGAGAAGCCCATAGAGAGTCCATAAAAGACACGGGACAAAATTGTTCAACAAGGTTTTGAGGAATTGGAAATAATTCGCTACGTGGGCAGTATGAAGTATTCACTACATATGAAGTAACATTGTACCATGAACTTTAAATAATTATTTACTTCATTAAATAATGAAGTATGGGTAACGGGCAATCTATATTAATGGGGGATGAGGAAATTATCATGAAATTATACATGCAATGGAAGAAAAAAAACTCATCTCAATGTCAATCACGGTTAACGTTATTCCTTTATTTATTTACAGATATAGGATACGCGTGAAGATGAATGTTATCCCTTTCATCCTGGTCCTATACTACATAGATCCTGACCTATACTACATAATCTAATGTGAAACAAAGAAAACCATTTCTATTCAAGTGTTTTTGACTATGATTTATAAGCCCAAACTACATGATTTAACACCTAGCTCATAATTCTTTATACATTGGAATATTATATGGTTAAATGTTTTACGTGAAAAGATGAAATCATGTAGAACATTGAGCAATTTTAAAAGACTATATAAAATGAATATATTGAATTGATACGAAAATGACTCGAGGGGATATAGTATATTGTATACTTACAGTATGGTTCCTTGGCTTATATATTAGGTCTGTTGAATGGGTTATTATTCGGTTTGATGTAGATAGAAGGAAACGAAGAAGATAGATGTAAAAAAAATGGTAAATGTGCGTTAATGCATATGTGTGCATCTGTGCCTATTTGAATCACTTTTAATAATTTTTGAAGATTGTGCTGAGATGTAGACCTACAAGTACTTATTTATCTGTTATTTTTCATTTTATATGGTTGTTTTATTATAATTTTAACTAACTAAAATTACTTAGAACAGGCTACTCAGACGATTACAATCCAAAAGTAGGCTTTATTTTAATGTCGATTTTAGCCACTTCTTTTGTCAGGCCTATAATGTTTTAATGTAAGATGTCATATTGTAATTGCATAGCGTAAGATGTTATATTAATATTATGGTAATTAATATACATTACATTATGTTTTAACTATACTATACGATTTGATTTCCAAAACAAACAAACACACACACACACATTAAAGGCCATGTTGCAGGTTAAACACCACTTTCGATTAATGGGTACATAAATCACTCAAGATATGTATATCATTTTTAAAATGTCTCAAAAATGGTCTTAAAGACCTATTTTTTAAGTTTTTGGTATTAACGGTTTTTTTACGCAACTCGGTGATGACGTCATGTTGGGGAGAAGTCGAGGAAAGGTAGCCTCAGTCTAGTATGATGCAGTGTTCCAGGCAACCCGTAACCCGTGTTTTTCCAACCTTAAACCCTTGAAAGTCCACTGGAACGGCAATCAAATCCATGACTTCCCACCTGTGAACTCGTGTCTCGTACTAGATCGATGTTCTCCGAGTTCTGAGGTCACACAGCAACAACACAGAAACAACGATGACAGCCCATATGAATAATACTGCCTGCAGATGCAGTGTTTATGCAATTAGTACACGTTGAAAAAACGATTTTAGGTCAATGCAACGTTGCAATAAAATAAATAATCTAGTTACAATTCCTTGCGCTCAGAAAGTTTGGCGTAACTTGCCTGTAAAGGTACAAAGTCGTTAGTAGTGATATGAAATAGTGATTACGAGCTCAAAAACCTGCCTGGAACACGCGCAGCATCAGAACTATAGCGACTGACTGGGATGAGGAAGAGGTAGCGAGAGCAAACATGTATGATGGCCCGCAGCTGTGTAAAATGGGGAATTGCCAAGAACTGATGTCCGTCAAAGCCTATGCTTGGTCCGAGGAGAATGAGTTGGTGAAGTGTCCTGGTGAGTTGCTATCATTTAGCATCGCAGCAATGAGGACTGGAGCTAGCTTACGAGCAGCATTGCTCAATTACGACACACACACACACACACACACATATATATATATATATATATATAATTTTATTTATTTATTACTGTCACTGAAAAATAAATGTTTTCTTTATATCTAGTGGCAGTGATCATGACGTTAGTTCAGAGAAGTACCTGTAACCTTTGTCATAGTGTCGTAGAACTGGTAAATTTTGTCTTTGTCATCTAGAAATAAAAGGCATCATGCTAGATATATGGACGTTTCTAAGCGTTTATCTCGTCCTCCGGTGAAAATGTTGTTGCAAACGTAGCCGCGTGTGTGTCGCTGTGTTTGACAGGAGCTTGTGTGGGTGCCATCCCATGTAAACTGCGTTAGAAAGCTTGTGCTGTAGGGAAGAGAGTGCGTTTGGGTCGCTATCTCTCTATCTATTTGTCTGTCTATCTATCTACATACTGTATCTAGTCTACCTATCTATCTATAATCTGCATTCTGCGCTATCTGAATACTCACGTCTCTCTAGTCACTCTCAATGCTCTCAAGGCGGCTTCGGTAAATTCTCTCCCCAACGTAACGTGACGTGATGCAATGCATTGTGGGGGAAAGGAGACCGCTGTAAGATAGTACCTACTTTTTCGTATTATATTCCGTTTTGTGATACCCAACAACATAAAATACAATGGATAACAGTTTAAATATTTATTACCAACAAGCAAATTGCACATATTCGTTAAAAAATTAACCTTGCAACACGGCAATATCATTGACTTGATTGCAAATGAGTGCACAGACACTATTTAAACTGAACAAAGATGACATAACTGAATTCAATGATGAACTGCCTTTAACTATCATTTTGCATTATTGAGACACTGTTTTCCAAATTAATGTTGTTCAGTTGCTTTGACGCAATGTATTTTGTTTAAAGCGCTATATAAATAAAGGTGACTTTGACTTTGACTTTTGACTTGTTAAAAGATGAACAGCAATTCAGATGAGATTGACCAAAAAACAAATTTATGCTACAATACACACATAACATCCAATATCTGGAGCAGAAGCAACATTCACTTCAGTCCACAAGAGCTATTTGGTGCATGTCCACCATGGATTCTAATGGACAACCTTAAAGTTCTAGAACCAGCAGCTCAGCAGATTGTGCCACTCAGTCGATGCATATTCAACGGGCTTCAGAGGAGAGGTTGACCCCTGTGCAGTTTTTAATGCTTTTTTGTAGGATAGGTTACTTTCCCGCCAAGCAATACGCAATACCTCTAGTTTTGTTTTCTTCCAGCTGCACTCCATTTTTTGGGTGCGAGTATGCTCATTATACCATGGTGTCAAACTGTTTTCCTTAGTTCATGTATAGTAAATGAACATACTTTATAGAAGGCCAACAATTCACAAAAAATTCACAAAAAAAGTTTTCAAAGAAAATAAAAATATATCTAACACTAAAAGATTAATACAATGAACCCCCCCCCCCCCCCCAAAAAAAAACAACAACAACAACAACTTATATTTTCATACATAGTCCCTCAAGCATGAAATACACATGTGAGTGATGGTGAATATATTTCCTCCTTATAAAGTTACACTGAGTAAAACTGCCAGGAATGGCCTAGTTGGCATGTAAAATTAACAGACCAAACAATAGTCATGAGCCAACAGCCAAAGTGAACAAAAACTAAATAAAATTTCAAGGCAGGCAAAAC
Source organism: Carassius gibelio (assembly GCF_023724105.1). Taxonomy (NCBI): domain Eukaryota; kingdom Metazoa; phylum Chordata; class Actinopteri; order Cypriniformes; family Cyprinidae; genus Carassius; species Carassius gibelio. The sequence goes on from NC_068374.1 coordinate 11,217,128, forward strand.
AGTGATCAATTGAGCTGGAACGAAACAACTCTTTGAGACTTTAGCAGGTCACACACACCATTAAAGGGCTACAATCATCACAATGCGACTCGTTCAGCGTCTGCCTCTCTCATCCAGCCCAAGGGTTTTTCACTATGTGGTTGAAGTCTGTGTGTTATGCGTCAGCACTGATTGTTCTTGTGGGCGTCTCCACTAATTGTCATCAGCAACAGCTGTCACTCATAGCAACAGCTGTCTAGCATCTTGTGTTTGTGAGAGCATTGTTTCAGGTACCTCGTCTGATGTTTGCTTTCTTGTGTGTTTCTGCGTTGGATGTCCGTGTCTACCTGGAACCCCGTCCACTCTTCGCAAATCGCCACCAGCATCTTCACTTACCTTCGGCTCGCTTCCCCGCAGTTCTTGTGTCACCTTCTCCTGCTGTCAACTCATCTCCGCCATTCGAATCCTTCACTCACCTGCATCTTCCTGGACTGTTTATTCCAACCAAGTATCATCCGTGTCTCATCTATATGTAATGTGTCATTTATTCTATTAAATATTCATTACTCGGACTTGCTTCCTGCCACTCCTTTTACCCAGTCGTTACAGATAACCAACATGAGAATTACAGAAATCAGAACAGAAAACCACCTGCATGCCAAACAATTGAAACGCACTCATCAACTTATTGGATGTGCGTATTTAAAGGTAGTCTTGCATACTATTATAGGAACATCAATCAGAATCTGACCCAAGGTTGGGCTCCTTTCAGCAGAGACACAGAGGGTTTAAGTGTAAAGTATCTTTGTAACTTTGACAGACTGTTCTGCTTTTCTGAAATCCTCATCAGAATCTCTCTGCTGTCTGAAAAATATCATCAGTTTCATTAGCTGGGCTATAGCTTTATGAGCACAATGGTTCAGACTGAAAATGCTGAAAATGGTAAAAGCTAATCACAAGCTTTACCAGCTTTACCAGCTTTACCTGTCCTCCATGTAACGTTACATAGACGCCACGCACAGAAAGAAATGTTACAGAGATAGTTCTCCCAAAAATGAAAATTTGCTCATTATCTACTCACCTTCAAGCCATCCTAGACATATATGACTTCTTCTTTCAGATGAATCCAGTCTGAGTTATATTAAAAATTGTTTTGACCTTTCAAGCTGTTAAATGTTGCTGTGCTTCAGTCCAGAAGAAGTGAAATAAAGCGCATCCATCCATAATAAAAAGTGCCTCACCTGCTCCAGGGGAGGGTGAACAAAGGTGTCCTGTAGCGAATCGGTGAGTTTTGTAAGAAATATATCCATATTCAAAATGTAATAATGACTTTAGCTGTACACGTAAGTAGCTCTGGACGGATGATGTATGAGGTCAGTTTTGAGCGGTGCATGCAGAAGTGGATTTGGTTTCATGTAGAATCTTCGACCAACACTATAAAGATAGCAGGACTGGAAAACCTGTTCAATCTCACTCTCAGCTGCAGACAGGGTGCAGATATTCTTGTATGGTATCACTTGACTGTCAGGAAGAAACCAGCTGAGAAGTTTGTAATTCCCAACAAGGACAAACTGGTGTGTTGGTTAAGTAACAACAATCCCTCAACTAGTGTCAGCACAACAAACAAGTTTTACCAGGAATTCAGAAAATACACCCAAGTGACTTTGGGAAGACTTACACAAAGTTTCTGGATTATAAGGACTACTATCCAACATGGCTAGCTGCAAATGTTATCTTGCCTTTGAGAACTCCATCCACAAGAACTACATCACTGAGAAGTTAAATGGACCGTCCCTGTGGTGTTGGGTCCTCCGAAAAGAAACTATGAAAAATGTGCTCACGCCGAGTCCTTCATTCATGTCAATGACTTCTCAGATGCAGAGTCACTAGCCTGACACTCATAGAAAAGAGAAAACAAATTAAACAAAATAAAGCAAAAATACAGGCTGTAATGCCATGAATTTATACTCCCAAAGGGACAATGTATCCTGGGTAGAGTTCATTTTGTCAGCTAATTTAATTGTAGTTTTAGACCTGTGTTAAAATGTCCTTGTTAGTTATTATTATGTTAAGTCAACCTGAAGGAGCGGTCACACTGCACTTTTCGTTCCATTGACTTCCATTCATACGCATGCGAATGCGTCAGACCGAAAACGCATGTTCATGCGAAAAATTTCGTATTTCACTGTGTTCGAAAGTTCAAGTTTGGTGAACTCTGACCTGCGAATTCGCATCACGTGAAGTCGTGTGACCAGTAGATGATCTATACGTCACTGCGTGACCTCTCTGTACAGAAATAAAAAAATGAAGGAAGTGCTAATTTTAGCCTATTTTATATAATACATATTTAAAAGATAATAAGAAAAAGAAGCTGCATGGTTCCCAGTGTCAATGGAAACGGAAACGATAGTACACTTGAATGAGGACAAGTTCTATAATTTTTTTATTGTTTAGTGAGTATATATTTATAGAGAGAGAGAGAGAGAGAGAGTACAATATAATAAGATGCTTTCGACACCGTGGCAAAAGACACAGTAAAAGCACAGATTAATCCATGTTGTAATAACTGAGGGGAAACCGTTATATCTTGCTTCCGCCCATATTCGGAGCGGTGTCTGAAATAATTTTGCACGTTCAAAGGCTAGTGTGACCGCTTCTTTATACAGTTTAGTTTTAGTCGACTAAAAGTCTCAACATTTTAGTCTAGTTTTAGTCCAAGACGCCCCTTATAATCTCCCTATAGTTGACATCATCAGAACACAAAACATATAAGAATAAGCATGCGTTAACAACATAACTAGTTTAATGTGAGTTAAACTTGATCAGTTACTGTTAACCTTAAAGCATTTTTAGCATAGATTTAGCCAGCTATCTAAAACCATCCAAACATGGTTTTAGGTAGATGTTACATATGTAACATTACATAGACATCATGCACAGAAAGAAATGTTAAATGGATAGTTTACCTAAAAATGAAAATTAGCTCATTATTTTCTCACCCTCCAGCCATCCTAGGGGTATATGACTTCCTTCTTTTAGACCAGTGGTTCCCAACCTTTTTCAACTCGCGGCCCACACAACCAAACACATATGTTTGCGCGGCCCACTTCAAAAAAATTAACTGACCCCGCTATTGTTGGGTTAATAACTTAGTACTCAGAAGCTAGATTTTAAACTATATTTATTGAATAAACTAGGGCTGTGCGATATGAAAAAAAAAAAAAAAAAAAAAACGCGATTTTTTTGATCAATTTTGCAATTGTTCTTTTACAGTCATAAATGCATTCAGGATTAATTTGAAACATATTTCCAAAAGAAAACCAATCAGAGCTTTATCAAAAAGTTGTAACATCTCTAGAACAGACATAAGTCAAAATTATCACTATAGTGAAGATGTAAAAAAATGTATAGACTTGTGGCAAAAAAAATAAATAAATAAAAAAATCCTGCATACAGGGACTTTTTTTCTTTTTTTGCCATGCATTGTTCATAGAGCTCATTAATTGTAGCGGTGCCTCAGGTGTTTGCAGTTTGTATACAGTATGTGTATGCGGTCAGTAGTGAGAGCGCATAAATATAACGCGAAAGCACATTAAAATAATGCACGAGTGCGAATCTCTCTGTTCGCAGCAGATTTCCTTTGCTCTGTCACAAAACCGGTCGTGCTTGCTCAGATACACGCTGCTTTGTGAGGAGAGAGTGTGCACACTTAAAACGTGTCTCCTCTCACTTAAACTGGATCCTGTTCACTAACAAATTCACTCTATGCTCATGTGTTAGACATGAATTATTTTCGCACGTTTTTATTTCTAGCCTTTTACCGCAGTGAGAATGCTCTGATCCGTCAACATTGGCTCAGAAAAAAGGCGCATCACAGACAGTGTGTGAACCTGGAGTTAGGCATATGCACACGCTCAAATCATGATTTTAAGACGTTTTCTTTTAATCGCACAGCCCTAGAATGGACTGGAAATGAACAGAAAATAATTGGCGGCCCACCTGCAATACCACCGCGGCCCACTAGGGGGGGGGGGACCACAGGTTGAAAACCACTGTTTTAGACGAATCCAGTCTGAGTTATATTAAAGGGGTCCTATGATTTTGCTAAAAAGAACATCATTTTGTGTATTTGGTGTAATGCAATGTGTTTATGTGGTTAAAGGTTAAAAAAACACATTCTTTTCCACATAATGTACTTTATTGTTTCTTTGTGGGAGTGAAAGGTGAACTGATGTAGCTGGTCTCAAGGTCACGGATGTCGATCCCCTTGGGGCAAGAGGTCAAAGGTCAAAAAGGAAATCATCAATCAAAAAAGTTGATGCTTCTATTGTAATTAAAAAGAAGGTTAGTTACACTTTACCCCAAATGTGTGGTTTCACCCACTCTACCCTAATACCATATAAAATATCTTCATATAGATGGGGTAGTGTTGGCGCAGTGGATAAGACATGCCTTTGGTGTGAGAGACCCGGGTTCAAATCCACTCACTATGAGACACCAATGTGTCCCTGAGCAAGACATTAAACCCTTAATTGCTCCAGAGGTGTGCGACCTCTGACATATATAACAATTCTAAGTTGGTAAATGTAATATAGATATTGTCATCACATATACAAATTATACGTGTTGCAAAATGACATATTTACACACAATAACATTAGTAATTCAGCTCAATATAACAGTATTATTCTACATTCACTCTTCCTCCTGCACTAAAATGACTATCTAGATAGTGTAAATTTAGCTATGGTCAAACATGATGTGTGAAAAGTGTCATGTCTTAAGTAACTGATAAGAGGAAGTGTGCTGAAGAAGTGTCAAAACAGACTGTTGCATGATGATTAAACTGCTTTTCCAGCTATTCCTGCACAGTTTGACTCGATTTATTATCTCTAGTCAATGCTGAACTCTACTGCAGTCAGTCAGAAGAGGGACACAGTCTCGTCTCTCGACGTCTGTCTCAGTGTCACGTGCACAGAGTATGTCATATTTTTTAATAACTTTTGTTAATCGATAAACAAGATTTTCCCAGTACATCCTCCACAGCAGGTGTATCTATGTGATGAAATAAAGGAGTGTGAATCAATGTCTCAGACATGCAGCATTATTACAGTGGAGAATATTAGTGTACCTCCAGAAATGAACATTAAGAGAATTACTCTGGTGTCGTGTGTGAGTTAATGAGACATGTAATTATAAACTTGTCTTTACAGATAAATGACTGCATTTGGTTTATTTCTGTTATTTCAGCAGTCAGATGTGTTTCATTTGCTGAAGCTGTTGGAGCTTCAGCTGCTCAGATTACTGTAGATCTGGTGACTCTTAACTGCAGTTTTACTTCACATTTAAAGCTCTGAATCTCTTGAGGTGTGTCACTGAATCATGGGTAACATCTCCTCCATCACCACAGCAGTTCAGATGGAAACAGACTTCAGATCAATTTGTTCCAGTAGAAAGAACAGGGCAAGTTTTATAGATTACACAATTTAAGTGTTTGATTAACTATCTTTATGTTGACAGTCGAATGAAGAGGATGAAAAGGGGATCTTCTGTAAAAGAGTTTCCTCTCGAAATGTGAAGTGAACCACCAACAGCAGGTTTTTTTCAGACCACGTCTGCAGTTTCTTCATCACACAACCAGAACCAGACACTCAGTGGTTTCTCAGCTCACTTCCTTTAGTCGCAGTCTCTTCTGAGAAAACTCTCTTCAATAAAGTCTTCTTGTCCAGTAAACAGTGTCTTTACGGTCTTTACAGTTATCAAACAATGTACACAATTATTCACTTAAATTAACACATTTAATTCACATGAATATTACACATAAAATAATTGTGAAAATAAAATGAACTTTTAGCCCGTGATTGTATAGTTGTTTTTGTTAAAGGGTCACTTTTATGCTCATTTACAGATTCATGAATTTGTTAAGGGGGTCAACTAGAAAAGGTTTACATGATTTAATGTTGACTAAATTAATTCTTTTTTTCTAATATTCTTGAGTTCACACTTACATATAATAAGGTGAAGTATTATAATGCATTTTTGTAGTTTGTAGTTTGTAGTAGTTGTCTAGCCAGGAGGCTTTCACCAACATCCGACGGTTCAATACTCACTGCATTGAAACTGATGTAAGACAGAAAGGTAGGGTTGTGTAGCTGGGAAGCTCTTGTCGCCATCAGATGGGAGCTCAATATTCATGGCATGAACAGGCTTCACTGGTAGTCGGATGGAAAGGCCAAGATTGCTTTTAACCGGGAGTTCAATACTAAGAACAGTTTGGTTGTCTAAAAGGGTTGACGCTATGAGGATTACTTGCATAATTGTTTAATAAATCCAAATAGCTGCTTCCTGATAACATGTCAGAAAATCTTGTTGCACTCATTGGATTTTAAAATTAAGCGTACAAAAAAATAAATTGAATTTCCTGTGCCAGTGTACCCCAAATATTGCCATCAATCAGCGATCTGGTCATTTGTCAAATCATCATATTGTCAGCACGTGAGAACGACGATATTATGGTGCATGGGTGGAGTAAGAGAGAGACTCTTTGTTCTTGTCATAGCATAACCACTTGGTGTTTTAAACCCTGCAGGTGCACGAGAGAGAGCCTATGGAATTATTAATAATAAAAAAAATAAATTATATATATAAGCTACTACACTATATAAATACTATTTAAAACAGTGTTGTGGAAATTCTAACTCAATAACACTTAGAGACTGAAAATGAAAAACCAGACAGAGTTTTGTCCTTGTATTGCTTTAATTCTCGGCAGAAAATGATCTAGTTTACAAGCAGCTTGAGTCTGTGTGCAAAGAAATAACACGCAGTCTCACAACCCTTCTTTTATAGCATGTAAAAAGATACATTGAAGGACAGATTGGGACCTTTGTGCTAATCATGTTGCTCAGTGCACATCACCCCATTACACATGCACATCTCATGCACATTACATCGTAGATGCCTGGTTATTCTCAAAAACTCTCCGTCCCTAGTAAACAGTTTCCCCCTAAATGTTGTTTTTCAACCTAAAGCAGTTACAGTAGGTAGACATCCAAAACGCCCCTTCTACCGCCGTCTGTACCTGTAAACTGCTAACACTTTGCATTTTTGAATTATGCCTTATGTGTGACCAAATATTTTTTGATTCAGCTGTTTATTCGTGCTGGTGCCTCACGCACATATTCACTGGAAACAACAGCAGTTCACCATGACATTCGGCTCAAGCAGCGGTACACTTTTGCATATTGCTCATTATGATTTTTTTACGTCGATACTGATTTTTTTACTGATACTACAAAGCCTATTTTACCTCATGAATAATAGTTAAGCTTCAAATGGGCAACATCACGAATATGGAAACTGATTTCTCCCGAGTGAGAGAATGAAAAAGCCCAACCTTACCTTGTGTTTCACTTTTAATTATTATAATTAGGGCTCAAGCCCGAAGGGGCGAAGAGCCCTATTGTTCTTCTAAGGATTATTAGGGCTCAAGCCCGAAGGGGCGAAGAGCCCTATTGTTCTTCTAAGGATTATTAGGGCTCAAGCCTGGAGGGCGAGAGCCCTATTGTTTTCCTTAGGATTATTTTTAGGGCTCAAGCCCAAAGGGCGAGAGGCCTATTGTTTTCCTTAGGATTATTTTTTATTATTATTATTATTTTTTTTTTTTTCCAACGTCTCGGGGGCTTTTGGGGCCCTTAACGTGCTTAAAAAGTCTTGAAAATTGGCACACAGATTGGAACCTGCGGCCATTAGGGCCGGGCAGAGACTGATACACGGGCGTGGCACAGGGGCTCTACAGCGCCCCCTGGAATATGGAGGGCCATATATCATACATTCTTGCTCGTAGACGTATGAAACTCGGTACACATATAAATCTCATCAATCCAAACAACTTTTGTATTGCATATCATGGGCTCCGCCCAACAGGAAGTTGGCTATTTAGGGTTTAGTATTCAAATTTTTCGTCAAAGTTGTGGGGGCTTTTGGGGTCCTTAACATACTCAAAAACTCTTGAAAATTTGCGCACACTTTGGAATCTGTGGCCTTTAGGAGCCTGCAGAGGCTGGGACCCGGGCGTGGCACAGGGGCTCTACGGCGCCCCCTGGAACACAGTCAGAAATGTTGATGTATAGCTCACACATACTTGCACATATTCATATGAAACTCAGTACACATATAGATCTCATCGTGCCGAACAACTTTCGTATTGCATGTCATAGGCTCCACCCAACAGGAAGTCAGCTATTTAGAGTTATGTAAAAAGCGCATGCTCTGGAATTTGAAATACTTGTCATAGGTTTTTTTCTCGATTGCCGCCAAACTCGGTCAACATGATCTCAAGACACTGGGGATGAAAAATTGCCAGGGGATTTTTGATATCTCGAACGGTTTGCTCGTGGCGAGGCGTTGAAATTATGGCGAGAAATTAGAAACAGGAAGTGTCTAATACCATCCACATACATTTCCTGATTTTAATCAAACTTCATCAGATTATTCGTTGTATGACGTCGATCGCATATATGTGACTATTAGGAGTCAAAGTTATAGCGCCACCAACTGGCAGAAGGAAGTGTGTCATTTTCAAAATGATTTGAATTCAGCATCTTATTATTACTCGATTTGCTTCAAACTTCATCAGAATAATGTTAAAACACAGCTGATATAAATCTGCAAGGGGGATATTGATATCTAAAAAATTGTTGCCGTGGCAACATGTCAAACTGGAATACTTCTCAGGTGATTTTGAGGCAAATAACATACTTAGAATTTCACAAAACTCTGAACACACATCAGTATTTCTGATAGGAACTTAAATTGTGAATGGATTTTGGATAGCTTGAATGGTTTTGCCGTGGTGATTTTTTAAAATGACCTTACAAAGGGAATCATTATTGTATTTTTAAATTGCAGCTTCCAAACACGTCAAAGAATTTTTTCATACAGATGAAAAAGTCATTCTGAGGAAATATGCATAGTTTCACGACTTTACAACACTGTATGGATAACAGAAAATTAAAAAAACTGTCAGACATCTCATCTCACTCTGTCCCTCTGTTTGAGTATATGTGCTTCAGACTTCCATTGTCTGAGAGAAATAGCGCCCCTACAGGTTCAATTCCCGGACTTTTACTTTCACTTTTAAATCGGTTAAAAATACAAACAAATACTTAGATTTAATTCACACTGACAAGCTAAACCAACATATCTGATTATTACCGGTTCAGGGCTCATGGATAAATTATTTCTGGCCAGAGATACGTGAGAAATAGGAGAGATGAATCACCGCTGTGATCACGAGCGTCTGGAGTAAAGAGCTCAGAGAAAACGAATTTATTCCTGTTTTAAAGCTTTTAAAAATAAATTATTACAGCGATATCACACAATCAACCAATTAGAACACACCAAGAGCTGAATTAAGATGTTTTTGAACTGTTTGTGTGAAAATGAAATATTTGCAGCTGCCTATCTGAAATCACCGCCTCCGATCAGCGCGTACAGTGTCCAGCTCAAAACAAACGAATTTATTCTTGTTTAAGAGCTTTTTTAAATAAAATATTACCACAAATGCACACAATAAACCCATTGTAACACAACAAGAGCTAAATGCAGGTGTTTGTGACCTGTTTAAGTGTGCAAGACTATTTGAAAGCGCGACTGGCAGAATAACATATCTCTCGAGCTGCAGGTTTCTGGCTTTCGTCGTACGAACGAACACATAACGGACAAGATTATTTCAAAACACATAATAGCTTGGCGACTATAAACGAAAACAGCCACGTGAACATAAACTGGATCTACTGGATTTGAATATTAAAGTGACCACATTTACCACTTGCTTCTGTCTTCAATTTTAATCTATATAAAAAAGGAAACTCATTCGACTTGGCTGCTTTTTTAATGTGTGCGTATTTATTTATTTATCTTTTTATACATTTTGTATAATTTCATAGTTTGTGTATTACAATTATAAAAACAAAAATAAAATTAGCCACTCACATAGAAATAGCTTAGGCCTTAACCTTTTTCTGACAGTTTTAGGGATTTTTAAAAATCCTAAAAAAACCTTATTTGTGCTGCAAATAATAATTTCAAACTCATTTGATACTGACCTATGACATCCTGTGACATTATATTTATTTTAATTTACATAATCTCATGGATGTAACAGTAAATCTGTTCAGCTCACAGATCAATACTAAGCTGTAATACAAGCAGAACTTTCACAAATGCTTATGAGTCATTTAAGGATTTGATAACACTGTAAAATAATGTCTAATTTGTTAACATTAGCAAATTCATTGATAACACTTTATAATAACTGCACTCATTATTAAATAGTCAGTTCATGCTTTATAAAGCCTTGTCCCAATATTAATAGTCAGTAGTAAGCAGTTTATAAATACAGCTATAAATAGCTTGTCCTTGGTTTATAAGCACATTTATTAAAAATGAGAGTAAGTTATCTTCCTATGAAAAGTAAAAGATAAAAATAAACAAACAACAACACAGATTGATACAGAACTCAGAAATTTTATTGTGGATTTATGATAAAGCCTGCAAATGAATTCATACTCCTACTCATACTACTCCATACTCCTTTTTCAACATGATGCCAATATACTGAGATGTTAAATTGTGAATGGGTTTAGGATAGCTTAAATGGTGTTGCCATAGAGATTTATTAAAGTAACATAAAAAAATACAATAGTTATTTTACTATATCTTTAACATTTTTCATTCTAACTCTTCATAATTTTTTATATAAGTAGAAGTCCTCATTTGAAGGAAGCACAGTAAGTTTCATAGCTTTATCATTTTCAAGAGCCAGCATAAAATTAAAACTATCATAACTTATAAATCCAGCTTGCAATTCTTAGTACCTATAATGGCCACCAGAGGGAGAAATAGGATTACTTTTAAATAATTATTGTAGAAACGAGTATGATTTAAATAATTTATAGAAATCTTTCAAATAAAATAATATGTATTTTAGGAATTTTACTGATAAAATGACCCTCACTTAATTAGAATAACAAGCTGAAGTATTGTGAACTGTATATTAAGAATAATTCTTAATAGGCTTTATGGACAGATACGTTTTAAGTGACTCTTGAAGGTTCAGCACCACATCCTCTTTTACCACTGTTTAAAGAATTAATCTTACAGAACAGGTGTGAATGAATTTTGGATAGCTTGAATGGTTTTGTCGTGGTGATTTTTTGAAATAATAGTAAAAAAGGAACCAGTAAAAAAAAGTGCAGCTTCTAAACACTTCAAAAAAATGTACACATAGAAGACAAGTCATTCTGAGGAAATATGCATAGTTTCATGACTATACAACATTATATGGATGACAGAAAATTAAAAAACATACATCTGATGTCACTCTGTCCCTCTGTCACTGTGTGTGTGTGTTTGTGTGTGTTTTAAGTGAATTAGGTGTGAAACTATCAGTGAGCATTTAGTCTCCAGCGCCAACATTTTACAGAACTGCCACTTTCCTGGAGTCTCAGAATTACAATGTGTCAGGTTCTGAGAGATCTAAGATTCCAAAAAAATATTTAATTAGAATACCATGAAGTATTGTTAAATACTATATATTAAGTCTTTATATATAGGCTTAATGAACAGATTAGACTGACTCGTGAAGGACCAGCACCACCTCCTCTTGTTTGATGGTTTGAGGAATATATCTTCCAGAATCCGGGATTAAGATTTAGGAGCTCATTTTTATTCCACCTCCTTTCCTGAAAGTCTGTCTTGCAGAATTGACTAAAAATTAATCTTCACATTAATTCCTAATTCTTTTGCAATTCATTTGTCAGTTCTTCTTGACCTGTTTTTCTCTTCCAGCTTTCCTGGACTATTGTATAGCACTCATAAATGATTAAATAAAAAATAATGGTAGTTATTAAGATTGATATGGTTTGGAATTGGTAAAATGTGCTTGGAAAAAAATCACAATAAAACAATGTTTTAATGTTTAAGTTTGGAATATTAACTGACATGAATGAATGCTATATAAATATTGTTCATGTTAACATAATGTTTATAAATGAAATCTTATTGTAAAGTGTTACTAAAGTTATATATATATATATATATTGTTCTGTGAATGTGATTTTAAAGTCTAGATGATTCGGATTAACCCTTTAACTGCCATATCAAGTTCAAGTTCAAGTTCAAGTTCAATTTATTTGTATAGCGCATTTACAACAGCCTCCTGGCTGACTAAAGTGCTTTAACATAAGAGCAAGAATATTACACATACATAAAAATAGACCAGACAAAAAATTTAAAACCACCCATTTCAAAATGTAGCATAACACAGTAGTCAGTACACTAAGGAAAATAAAAAAGTTTTTAGCAAAGATTTAAAAATAGACAAGGAAGGGGCCAGTCTGATCTCTAAAGGCAGGGTATTCCAGAGTCGTGGCCCAGCCACTGCAAATGCACGCTCCCCTCTACGCTCCCCTCTATCCTTTAAAACCTCACTGCCAGAGGGATATTGTGAATGCATGTGCCCGCTGGGCACAGTTTACCTGATGCCACCGGGGTGGTGATGGCATTGGTGGCTTGAGCCCGCCATCGCTGCTTGCAGCTATATTTAGGGCTCAAGCCCGAAGGGGCGAAGAGCCCTATTGTTCTTCTAAGGATTATTCTTGTTATTAGGGCTCAAGCCCGAAGGGGCGAAGAGCCCTATTGTTCTTCTAAGGATTATTCTTGTTATTATTATTATTTTTATTTTTTATTAAACCTTCCGGGGTGTTTTGGGGGCCTTAACATGCTCAAAAACTCTTGACAATTGGCACACACATTGGAATCTGCGGCCATCAGGACGCCGCAGAGGCTGGGACCCGGGCGTGGCACAGGGGCTCTACAGCGCCCCCTGGAAGACAGTCAGAATTCTTGAACCATAGCTCACACACACTTGCATGTATTTATATCAAACTCGGTACACTTATAGATCTCATTGAGCCGAACAACTTTCACACTTTATGTCATAGGCTCCGCCCAACAGGACGTCAGCTATTCAGGGCTGTTTAAAAAAAGCATGCTCTGGAATTTGAAATACTCCTCTGAGGTTTTCAACCCGTTCGCCACGAAACTCGCTGAACATGATCTCAAGACATTGAGGATGAAAAATTGCGAGGGGATTTTTGATATCTCGAACGGTTTGCCCGTGGCGAGGCATGGAACTTATGGCGAGAAATGAGAAACAGGAAATGTCTAATAACATCCACATACATTTCCTGAATTTGATCAAACTTCATGGGTTTGTTCGTTGTATGATACCGATTGTATATATGTGGCTATTAAGAGTCAACGTTATAGCGCCACCAACTGGCAGCAGGAAGTGTGTCATTTTCCAAATGCTTTGAATTCAGCATCTTATTTTTACTCGATTTACTTAAAACTTCATCAGAATAATGACAAAACACGGCCGATGTAAATCTGTTGTGGGGATATTGATATCTGATATAGTGTTGCCATGGCAACGTGTCAAACTTGAATGTTCTGTTATGGTGAGTTTGAGGAAGACAACAAGCTCAGATTTACATGAAACTCAAAACACATATCAGTATTCTTGATAGCTAGACAATGGCAAAAGCTTTTAAAAGGGCGTGAAGGAGGCACTCTATAGCGCCACCTTTTGTCAAAAGTGGGGGGGTTAGTTTCAGCTACAGACACCAAACTTGGTACATAAATTGTTCTTTTCAAGACGGACAACTTTCTAATTCACAGTCATCAGCTACGATCAACAGGAAGTCGGCTATTTTGATTTGAATGTGTATTTTTGAGATTTTACAGTTGTGAATTAATGAATACTCCTCACAGGGGAAGTACACTATACACACCAAACGTTGTCTACATGAAGAAAAAACATAGAGGAACTTAAATTGCGAACAGATTTTGGTTAGCTTGAACGGTTTTGTCGTGGTGATTTTTTGAAATGACAGTAAAAAGTGAAACATTAATCGTCTTGTATTTTTAAATTGCAGCTTCCAAACCTTTAAAAAACATTTTTAATTTAGAAAACCAGTGATTCTGAGGAAATATGCATAGTTTCATGACTTTACAGCACTGTATGATTAAAAGAAAATTAAAAAACTGTCAGACATCTGATCTCACTCTGTCACTCTGTGTGCTGACTCTGTGTGTGTGTGTGAGTGTGAGTGGGGGAGGGGTGTGAGCTGAGTGGCAGACAGACAGAGAGAGAGAGAGAGAGAGAGACTTAAACATCTCTTTAATCACCAGAAAAAAACTGTATTTTAAATAGTTATTTTTTTGTTGTTGTTGCTAATTGTGCTGTTATCATTACATCTTAAGAAATATCTTAGGCCTTACCCTTTTCTGACAGTTTCAGGGATTAAAAAAAATCCTAAAAAACCTTATTTGTGCTGCAAATAATAATTTCAAACTCATTTGATACTGACCTCTGTCACCCTGTGACATGACATTTATTTGAATTTACATAATCTCAAGGATGTAACAGTAAAACTGTTCAGCTCACAGATGAAGACTAAGCTTTAATGCAAGCAGAACTATTTCACAAATGCTTATAGGTTAATGAAATCATAACAAAACACTTTTAAATTATTTAAGGATTTGGTAACACTTTAAAATAATGTCTCAATTGTTAACATTAGTAAATGCATTGGTAACACTTCATAATAGCTGCAATTCTTAGCTAAGCATTAGTAAATAGTCAGTTCATGCTTTATATAGCCTTCTCCCAAAATTAATATTTTAGTAAGCATTTTATAAATACAGCTATAATTAAATTGTTCATGGTTTATATGCACATTTATTTTGAGGAGATTAAAGGCTGTAATCTCCCTAAAAAAATGTAAAATAAAAAATAAAATAAATAAAATAAACAAACACAGAACTCATAAATATTTATTTCAAGATGCAATAAAAGAAAACTGTACACTTGAATTTATATATATATAAATATTAGTGCTGTCAAAATTAGCGCGTTAACGCATTCGATTAATTTGAAATATTTAACGCGTTAAAAAAAAATTACGCAATTAACGCGGTTGCAGTTTTTTTTTATTTCCAGTTGTGGCCTATGTGTGTTCAACGTGCAAATAAATATAGATAAGACCAAGGAAGGACTTTTAGACGGAAAGTTTCAGTATAAAACTCTGCCGGATTACTCTTCAGTCTGCCACAAGAAACATTACTCTTCATTTAGTCTGCCACAAGAAACAGCAACATTAAAATCATGAACTCAAATGTCATTGTTTAAAAAAAAAAAAAAACAATGACTGTAACAGTGCGTAAATCAGACCTTTCTGTAACGCTAACGTTAATAAGCTTAAACGAAATAACGAAATAATTGTGTAGCGGAGTATTTTTTGTACACAGTGCCGCGAACTGTCAATCACTCCTGAACTGTCAATCACTCCTGTGCGCGTGCATCACTGTCCTCCTCGCAGCTGCAGCAACTTGCGCTCTCTCTCTTCATCAAGCTTTAAAACAAAAAGGGGACAAAAAGATCATATTGTCTTTGTGCATAGGCTATAGATTAATTAGATAAATGAATATCTAAATTTGTGCCTTGCCGTCTACGGTATTTTTTTAGAACTTAGAAAAAAGATGCTGCAGCCAATGAGCAGCCAGCGGGGGCTGCAGGACGACTCAACCTCCGCAGACAGTTTTTAATGTTTATCAGACAATAAATACTCAAGATTTTGCTTTAGTATAACTCACAACGAGTTTCACACACCTTCTCCGGCCACGTTGAGTTGTTGACACTTAACAGTGGGAAAAGCGACACATGCGCTATTCACTTGTATAACTTAAGGGTGAATGGGTAATGTAGTTTCTGCTCTGGGTGGGATGAATTAGGAAGCTTGCATTGTGAAGGGCGCTCTGAAAATCGGCAGTGCAGGTAAAAGATTAAAACCTCTATTAAAACAGATGTCCAAATGAGCGTACTGGTACGCTACAAGCACGTTCTGGGTGCATGGAGAGGTGGCGGTACGCTCAAGAGCTATATTTGGAAGTGGCGGTACTGAGTACTGGTGCGTACCGGCCCACTTAAAGCACTGGCAATGACTATACTTTGGAATTTTTTTTGCAGTCCACTTAGAATTCAACATGGAAATCATTTTTGTTTTTTATTGGCATTGATTGTTTTGAAATTCAAATGGTACTTACATGCCTGTGTTTTTATTTCTGTAATAAATATGGCTTTCAAGCCAACAGTTAATTTGGAGAATATTGATGGTTTATTGCAGGTATGTTGTTTACATGAGAAAATCTGTGTTACAAGTTAAACAAAAATTCCAATAAACAATCATATTTTGAATTTAAATAGTTTCTTTGTCTTGAGTTTACATTAATTATTTACATTTTACATTTACATATCCAAAAAGTTTCAGTCTTTTAATTGCGATTAATCGCGATTAATCGCGATTAATTTAAAAAAATTGTGCGATTAATTAGTTAATTTTTTTTAATCGATTGACAGCACTAATAAATATATATATATATATATATATATATATATATATATATATATATATATATATATATATATATATACACACACACACAATTGCATAAGTTTATATTTAAAAATGTTTAGCAAGTGTACAGCTAATAATAATAATAATGCATTTTATTTAGTTTTAGCTACAGACACCAAACTCGGTACTTAAATTGTTCTTATCAAGACGGACAACTTTCTAATTCACAGTCATAAGCTACGATCAACAGGAAGTCAGCTATTTTGATTTGAATGTGTATTTTTGAGATTTTACAGTTGTGAATTAATGCATACTCCTCACATGGGAAGTACACTATACACACCAAACTTTGACTACATGAAGAAACAACATCGAGGAACTTAAATTGCGAACGGATTTTGGTTAGCTTGAACGGTTTTGACGTGGTGATTTTTTGAAATGACAGTAAGAAGGGAAACATTAATTGTATTGTATGTCTAAATTGCAGCTTCCAAACACTTCAAGGCATGTTTTCATACAGAGATCAAATCATTATGAGGAAATATGCATAGTTTCATGACTTTACAACACTGTATGGATAAAAGAAAAGAAAAAACTGTCAGACTTCTCAACTGACATGATCTCACTCTGGCCACTCCGTCTGTGTGAGGAAAGGGAGGGGGAGAGGGAGGGGGAGTGTGAGTGTGAGGGGGTTGGTGACTGTGAATCTTTGGTGACTGACAGTGTGTGTGGATTGTAGGGAGGGGCTGTCTGGCAGAGAGAGAGAGAGAGAGAGAGAGACCTAATCATTCCTTTAATAATCAGGAAAAAAAATCTATATTTTAAATTGTTATTGTTTTTGTTGTTGCTAATGGTGGTGTTTTTTTCCTTTCATTACAGGTTAAGAAATCTCTTAGGCCTTATCCTTTTCTGACAGTTTTTGGGATTTAAAAACATCCTAAGAAGCCTTATTTGTGCTGCAAATTATAATTTCAAACTCATTTGATACTGACCTATGACAACCTGTGACATGACATGACATTTATTAATCTCATGGATGTAACAGTAAAACTCTTCAACTGACAGATTAAGCTGCAATGCAAGCAAAACTATTTCACAAATGCTTATAGGTCATTAAAATCATTACAAAACACTAATAAATTATTAAAGGGTTTGGTAACACTGTATAATAATGTCTAATTTGTTAACATTAGTAAATGCATTGGTAACACTTTATAATAACTGCACTCATTAGCTAAGCATTAGTAAATAGTTCATGATTATAAAGCCTTTTCCCTTAATAATAGTCATTATTAAGCAGGAATACATCTCTAATTACATTGTTCTTGGTTTAAAAGCACATATATTACAAAGGAGATTAAAGTTTCAGTTGTCTTATAAAATAAATCAATAAACACAACCCAGTTTGATTCAGAATTCAGAAATATTTATTTCAAGATGCAATAAAAGGAAACTGTACACTTGAAAAGGTTTTGAGCGATTCTTGAAGGACTAGCATCACCTTCACTTGTACGATGGTTTGAGGAATATATCTTCCAGATAGTACCGCCGCTCCCTATATGCAGAGTATGCAGTCTTCGTAGAGCACCAACTCCCAGAGGGGGCACCAGTTGCTCAAAAAAAACAAAACAAATATGCGCCATTCTCCCATCCGCGTTCGCGACCACTCAATAGCATTTGAGAAGAAAGACTTGTAGTCACAAAACAATTGTAATGTGTTCATATAGGTGTCAGCTACAATGCACACCTTATACATTTTTTATACATTTTAAAATAAAGTGTTACTAAAGTTATATATATTGTTCTGTGTATGTGATTTCAAAGTCTAGATTGGTCGGATTAACCCTTTAACTGCCACATCCCTTAAAACTTGATTGTCAGAGGGTTACTGTAAATGCTTATGCCCGCTGGGCACAGTTTTCCCGATGCCACCAGGGTGGCGTTGCACTGATGGCTTGAGCCCGACATCGCTGCTTGCAGCTATATTTAGGGCTCAAGCCCGAAGGGGCGAAGAGCCCTATTGTTCTTCTAAGGATTATTCTTCTTCTTATTATTATTTTTTTTATTTTTTATTAAACCTTCCGGGGGTTTTTGGAGGCCTTAACATGCTCAAAAACTCTTGAAAATTGGCACACACATTGGAATCTGCGGCCATCAGGACGCCACAGAGACTGGGACCCGGGCGTGGCACAGGGGCTCTACAGCGCCCCCTGGAACACAGTCAGAAATCTTGAACCATAGCTCACACACACTTTCATGTATTTATATGAAACTCAGTACACTTATAGATCTCATTGAGCCGAACAACTTTCGCACTCTATGTCATAGGCTCCGCCCAACAGGAAGTCAGCTATTCAGGGCTGTTTATAAAAAGCATGCTCTGGAATTTGATATACTTGTCATAGGTCTTTTACTTGATTGCCACCAAACTCGGTCAGCATGATCTCAAGACATTGGGGATGGAAAATTGCGAGGGGATTTTTGATATCTCGAACGGTTTGCCCGTGGCGAGGCGTTGAAATTATGACGAGAAATGAGAAACAGGAAATGTCTAATAACATCCACATACATTTCCTGAATTTGATCAAACTTCATTGGTTTGTTCGTTGTATGATACTGATCGTATATATGTGACTATTAAGAGTCAACATTATAGCGCCACCAACTGGCAGCAGGAAGTGTGTCATTTTCCAAATGCTTTGAATTCAGCATCTTATTTTTACTCTATTTACTTAAAACTTCATCAGAATAATGACAAAACACGGCCGATGTAAATCTGTTGTGGGGATATTGATATCTGATATAGTGTTGCCATGGCAACGTGTCAAACTTGAATGTTCTGTTATGGTGAGTTTGAGGCAGACAACAAGCTCAGATTTACATGAAACTCAAAACACATATCAGTATTAGTGATAGCTAGACAATGGCAAAAGCTTTTAAAAGGGCGTGAAGGAGGCACTCTATAGCGCCACCTTTTGTCAAAAGTGGGGGGGTTAGTTTTAGCTACAGACACCAAACTTGGTACATAAATTGTTCTTTTCAAGACGGACAACTTTTTAATTCACAGTCATCAGCTACGACCAACAGGAAGTCGGCTATTTTGATTTGAATATTTAAATTGAGCTCTGATTTAATGCATACTCCTCACAGGAAATATTCACTATACTCACCAAACTTTGTCTACATGTTGAAAAAACATTGAGGAACTTAAATTGCGAACGGATTTTGGTTAGCTTGAACAGTTTTGTCGTGGTGATTTTTTGAAATGACAGTAAAAAGGGAATCATTAATTGTCTTGTATTTTTAAATTGCAGCTTCCAAACACTTAAAAAAAAAATCATACAGAGATCAAATCATTCTGAGGACATATGCATAGTTTCATGACTTTACAACACTGTATGACTAAAAGAAAATAAAAAAAACTGTCAGACATCTCAACTCACTCTGTCCCTCTGTTTGAGGAATGTATGTGTGCTGACTGAGTGTGTGTGTGTGTGTGTGTGTGTGTCTGTGAGTGGGGGATGGGCATGAGCTGAGTGGCAGACACAATGAGAGAGAGAAAGAGAGAGAGAGAGAGAGAGAGAGAGACTTAATCATCTCTTTAATCACCAGAAAAAAAATGTATTTTAAATTGTTATTTTTTGTTGCTTTTGCTAACATTGCTGTTTTCATTACAGCTTAAGAAATCTCTTAGGCCTTATCCTTTTCTGACAGTTTCAGGAATTAAAAACAAAATTCTAAAAATACTTATTTGTGCTGCAAATAATAATTTCAATCTCATTTGATACTGACCTATTCCATCCTGTGACATGACATTTATCTTAATTTACGTAATCTCATGGATGTAACAGTAAAACTGTTCAGTTCACAGATCAAGACTAAGCTGTAATGCAAGCAGAACTTTAACAAATGCTTATAAGTCATTAAAGGATTTTATAACACTGTAAAATAATGTCTAATTTGTTAACATTAGTAAATGCATTGGTAACACTTTATAATAACTGCACTCATTAGTAAATAGTCAGTTCATGCTTTATAAAGTCTTGTCCCAACTTAAATAGTCATTAATAAGCAGCTTATAAATACAGCTATAAATAGCTTGATCTTGGTTTATAAGCACATTTATTAAAAAGGAGAGTAAAGGGTCAGTTATCTTCCTATGAAAAATAAAAAAATGAAAATAAACAAACAACAACACAGATTGATACAGAACTCAGAAATTTTATTGTGGATTTATGATCAAATCAGCCTGTAAATGAATCATACTCCTCCAAGAAGACACAAGTAGTTCACACCAAACTTTTTCAACATGATGCCAATATACTGAAGATGTTAAATTGCGAATGGGTTTAGGATACCTTAAATGGTGTGGCCATACCGATTTATTAAAGTAACATAAAAAAATACAATAGTTATTTTACTATATCTTTAACATTCTTCATTCCAACTCTTCATAATTTTTTATATACGTAGAAGTCATCATTTGAAAGAAGCACAGCAAGTTTCATAGCTTTATCATTTTCAAGAGCCAGCTTAAAATTAAAACTATCATAACATATAAATCAAGCTTGCAATTCTTAGTACCAATAATGGCCACCAGATGGCGCTATATGATTACTTTTAAATAATTATTGTAGAAACAAGTATGATTTAAATCATTTATAGAAATCTTTCAAAGAAAAATAATATGTATTTTACTGATAAAATGACCCTCACTTAATTAGAATAATATGCTGAAGTATTGTGAAATACTGTGTATTAAGAATAATTCTTTATAGGCTTTATGGACAGATAAGTTTGGAGTGACTCTTGAAGGATCAGCACCACATCCTCTTTTACCACTGTTTAAGGAATTTATCTTACAGAACAGGTGCGAATTAATTTTGGATAGCTTGAATGGTTTTGTCATGGTGATTTTTTGAAATAACAGTAAAAAAGGAACCAGTAAATGTCTTTTATTTTTTTAAGTGCAAGTTCTAAACAATTCAACAAAATGTACCCATAGAAGACAAGTCATGCTGAGGAAATATGCATAGTTTCATGACTATACAACACTATATGGATGATAGAAAATTAAAAAATTACCATACATCTGATGTCACTCTGTCCCTCTGGGTAATGTGTATGTGTGTGTGTGTGTTTGTGTGTTAAGTGTGTGTGTGTTAAGTGTGTGTGCTGAGTTTGTGTGAATGTGTGGGAGAGGGGATGGGCTTGGTGTCAGAGAGAGAGAGAGAGAGAGAGAGAGAGAGGGAGGGAGACTTAATCATCTCTTTAATCACCAGCAGAAAAAAAAGCAATTTTGTGTTGTTGTTGTTTTTTCATCATTACAGCTTAAAAAATATCTTAGGCCTCAACATCAACTGTTGCTAGCCTACTCCCAAAATTAATAGTCATTAGTAAGCATTTTATAAATACAGCTATAATTAAATTGTTCATGGTTTATATGCACATTTATTTTGAGGAGATTAAAGGCTGTAATCTTCCTAAAAAAAAAAATACAAACACAGAACTCAGAAACATTTATTTCAAGATGCAATAAAAGAAAACTGTACACTATATATATATATATATATATATATATATATACAATTGCATAAGTTTATATTTAATTTTTTTATCAAGTGTACAGCTAATAATAATAATAATAATAATAATGCATTTTATTTAAGGCGCCTTTCAAACCACTCAAGGTCACCGTACAACAAGTAACAACAGTAACAATATTAAAACAAAAAATAACAGCAAATAACAATGTCAGTAAAAAAACACAATAATATTAGAATAGCACAACATATTGTGGAATACTATATTAAGACTTTATATATAGGCTTTATGAACAGATAGGTTTTGAGAGATTCTTGAAGTACTAGCATCACCTCCTCTTGTATGATGGTTTGAGGAATATATTTTCCAGATAGTACCGCCGCTCCCTATATGCAGAATACGCAGTCTTCGTAGGGCACCAACTCCCAGAGGGGGCACCATCCCAGTAGCTCAAAAAAAATAAAACATGCGCCATTCTCCCATCCGCGCTCGCGACCGCTCTGACATTTGTGGATGCATGTTCGTAATTGATGGATGGACATCTATGCCCGGGTAAAAGACATCAGCAATCCGGCACAGAGAAAAGAAAAATAAAGTAAAAAACAAAACAAAAACAGGCATAACCGGATTAACCCTTTAACTGCCATATCCCTTAAAATTTGATTGCCAGAGGGTTACTGTAAATGCTTATGCCCGCTGGGCACAGTTTTCCCGATGCCACCGGGGTGGTGTTGCACTGACGGCTTGAGCCCGCCATCGCTGCTTGCAGCTATATTTCTTCTTATTATTATTTTTTTTATTTTTTATTAAACCTTCCGGGGGTTTTTAGGGGCCTTAACATGCTCAAAAACTCTTGAAAATTGGCACACACATTGGAATTTGAAATACTCCTCTGAGGTTTTCAACCCGTTCGCCACGAAACTCGGTGAACATGATCTCAAGACATTGGGGATGAAAAATTGCGAGGGGATTTTTGATATCTCGAACGGTTTGCCCGTGGTGAGGCGTTGAAATTATGGCGAGAAATGAGAAACAGGAAATATCTAATAACGTCCACATACATTTCCTGAATTTGATCAAACTTCATTGGTTTGTTCGTTGTATGATACAGATCGTATATATGTGACTATTAAGAGTCAACGTTATAGCGCCACCAACTGGCAGCAGGAAGTGAGTCATTTTCAAAATGTTTTGAATTTAGCATCTTATTTTTACTCGATTTCCTTAAAACTTCATCAGAATAATGACAAAACACGGCCTATGTAAATCTGTTGTGGGGATATTGATATCTAATATGGCGTTGCCATGGCAACGTGTCAAACTTGAATGTTCTGTTATGGTGAGTTTGAGGCAGACAACAAGCTCAGACTTACATGAAACTCAAAATACATATTGGTATTATTGATAGCTAGACAATGGCAAAAGCTTTTAAAAGGGCGTGAAGGAGGCACGCTATAGCGCCACCTTTTGTCAAAAGTGGGGGGGTTAGTTTTAGCTACAGACACAAAACTTGGTACATAAATTGTTCTAATCAAGACGGACAACTTTCTAATTCACAGTCATAAGCTACGATCAACAGGAGGTCGGCTATTTTGATTTGAATGTGTATTTTTGAGATTTTACAGTTGTGAATTAATGCATACTCCTCACAGGGGAAGTACACTATACACACCAAACTTTGTCTACATGAAGAAAAACCATTGAGGAACTTAAATTGCGAACGGATTTTGGTTAGCTTGAACGGTTTTGTCGTGGTGAATTTTTGAAATGACAGTAAAAAGGGAAACATTAATTGTCTTGTATGTTTAAATTGCAGCTTCCAAACACTTCAAAGCATTTTTTTATACAAAGATCAAATCATTCTGAGGAAATATGCATAGTTTCACGACTTTACAACACTGTATGGATAAAAGAAAATTAAAAAACTGTCAGACTTCTCAACTGACATGATCTCACTCTGGCCACCCTGTCTGTGTGAGGGAAGGGAGGGGGAGAGGGAGGGGGAGTGTGAGGGGGTTGGTGACTGTGACAGTGTGTGTGGACTGTAGGGAGGGGCTGTCTGGCAGAGAGAGAGAGAGAGAGAGAGACCTAATCATCCCTTTAATAATCAGGAAAAAAAAAATTGTATTTTAAATTGTTATTGTTTTTGTTGTTGCTAATGGTGGTGTTTTTTCCTTACATTACAGGTTAAGAAATCTCTTAGGCCTTATCCTTTTCTGACAGTTTTAGGGATTTAAAAACATCCTAAGAACCCTAATTTGTGCTGCAAAAAATAATTTCAAACTCATTTGATACTGACCTATGACAACCTGTGACGTGACATGACATTTATTAATCTCATGGATGTAACAGTAAAACTCTTCAACTGACAGATAAAGCTGCAATGCAAGCAAAACTATTTCACAAATGCTTATAGGTCATTAAAATCATTACAAAACACTAATACATTATTTAAGGATTTGGTAACACTGTAAAATAATCTCTAATTTGTTAATATTATGCAGTATAACATAGTATGCAGTCTTCGTAGGGCACCAACTCCCAGAGGGGGCACCATCCCAGTTGCTCAAAAAAAAAAAAAAAAAAAAACATGCCCCATTCTCCCATCCGCGCTCGCGACCGCTCACACCTCATGTTTGCGGCTGAATGTTCGTAATTGATGGATGGACATCTATGCCTGGGTATAGGACATCAGCAATCCGGCACAGAGAAAAGAAAACTAAAGAAAATAAAACAGGCATAAAGTTGTCTTGACATTGGACTTTCTAGAGTCTCAAATTTAGGGCCGGTCTCTAAAGTTACATGTGATATTGTTATACACTTTTCTAACGTCAGTAGCATTTGAAGAGAATGACTTACAGTCATAAAAACAACTGTAATTGTTCATCTAGGTGACAGCTATAATGCACAATTAAATTGAATGTTTGATATTTATTACAACAAACTGTAAGTCATATGTAAATTATGCTACTTTTTCACATGGGCTCAAATGCAAATTTGAAGCTCAATAGCATTTGAGAAGAAAGACTTGCAGTCACAAAGCAATTGTAATGTGTTCATATAGGTGTCAGCTACAATGCACACCATATACATTTTTTATAAATATTAAAATAAAGTGTTACTAAAGTTATATATATTGTTCTGTGTATGTGATTTCAAAGTCTAGATTGGTCGGATTAACCCTTTAACTGCCGCATCCCTTAAAACTGATTGTCAGAGGGTTACTGTAAATGCTTATGCCCGCTGGGCACAGATATCCTGATGCCACCGGGGTGGCGTTGCACTGATGGCTTGAGCCCGACATCGCTGCTTGCAGCTATATTTCTTTTTCTTATTATTATTAGGGCCCGAGCCAATGGGCGCAGGGCCCTCTTGTTCCCCTAAGGATTATTCTTCTTATTATTTTTATTTTTTATGAACCTTCCGGGGGTTTTTGGGGGCCTTAACATAGTCAAAAACTCTTGAAAATTGGCACACACATTGGAACCTGCGGCCATCAGGACACCGCAGAGGCTGGGACCCGGGCGTGGCACAGGGGCTCTACAGCGCCCCCTGGAACACAGTCAGAAATCTTGAACCATAGCTCACAAATGCTTGCATGGATTTAAATGAAACTCAGTACACTTATAGATCTCATTAAGCCGAACAACTTTTGCGCTCTATGTCATAGGCTCCGCCCAACAGGAAGTCAGCTATTCAGGGCTGTTTAAAAAAAGTATGCTCTGGAATTTGAAATACTCCTCTGAGGTTTTCCATCCGTTCGTCACAAAACTTGGTGAACATGATCTCAAGACATTGAGGATGAAAAATTGCTAGGGGATTTTTGATATCTCGAACGGTTCGTCTTTGGTGAGGCGTTGAAATTAGGGCAAAAAATTAGAAACAGGAAGTGCCTAAAAACATCCACATACATTTCCTGAGATTCATCAAACTTCATTGGTTTGTTCATTGTAATATGTTACTTGCATATATGTAACTATAAGGTGTCAAAGTTACAGCGCCACCAACTGGCAGCAGGAAGTGTGTCATTTTCAAAATGCTTTGAATTCAGCGTCTTATTTTTACTCGATTTGCTTCAAACTTCAGCAGAATAATGACAAAACATAGCCGATGCAAATCTGTTGTGGGTATACTGATATCTAATATAGTGTTGCCATGGCAACGTGTCAAACTTGAATATTCTGTTATGGTGATTTTGAGGCAGACAACAAGCTAAGATTTACATTAAACTCAGAACACATATCAGTATTAATGATATCTAGACAATGGCAAAAGCTTTTAAAAGGACGTGAAGGAGGCACTCTATAGCGCCACCTTTTGTCAAAAGTGGGGGGGTTAGTTTTAGCTAAAGACACCAAACTTGGTACATAAATTGTTCTTATCAAGACAGACAATTTTCCAATTCACAGTCATAAGCTATGACCAACAGGAAGTCAGCTATTTTGATTTGAATATGTATTTTTGGGCAAATTCCGATGTGAATTAATGCATACTCTTCACAGGGGAAATGTACTATACACACCAAACTTTGTCTACATGTTGAAAAAACATTGTGGAACTTAAATTGCGAATGGATTTTGGATAGCTTGAACGGTTTTGCCGTGGTGATTTTTTGAAATAACATTAAAAAGGGAAACATTAATTGTCTTGTATTTTTAAATTGCAGCTTCCAAACATTTCAAAACCATTTTTTCATTTAGAGAACATGTGATTCTGAGGAAATATGCATAGTTTCACGACTTTACAACACTGTATGATTAAAAGAAAATTATAAAACTGTCAGACATCCGATCTCACTCTCTGGCATTCTCTCTGTGTGAGGGAAAGGAGGGGGAGGGGGAGGGGTAGGGGTGCTTGAGGGCCTGCCTGACAGAGAGAGAGAGAGAGAGAGAGAGAGAGTTAACATCTCTTTAATCGCCAGAAAAAAAACTGTAATTGTGTATTGTTGATTTTTTTTCATCATTACAGCTTAAGAAATCTCTCTATCATTTTCTGTCAGTTTTAGGGACGAAAAAAACCTAATACAATTTGTAGGGCTCAGACAAAATGATTTTATATAATTAGGTTAAGAATTATGTTAATTGCAAAATAAAAACATATTTTAAAAATACATACACGGTGACTTGTATATATTTTTTTATTCTGATAATAATTTTAAACTTATTTGATAATGACCTATGACAGACATTCTGTGACGTGACATGACATGACATGACCTGAATTTACACAATCTTGCTGATTTAACAGTAAAACAGTTCAGCTCACAGATAAAGACTAAGCTGTAATGTAGGCAAACATATTTTACAAATGCTTATAGATCAATAAATTCGTTAAAAATGCTTTTTCACAAAGTGCATAATAATAATAGTTGATATTCTGATGACATTTTTTTCCAAGCACATTTTACCAAATTCAAATCACATGACTAATACACAATAATCACAATACTATAGATTTGGTATTTCATGATTTATGAGTGATATATATATAATTGTCCTCGAAGGCTGGAAGTGAAAAGCTCATATTCAGGAGTGCTGAATTTTTAGGCATGTCTTCTTGTCATGCATTGGTCATTGAGCTCATTGTAGCGATGCTTCAGGTGTTGAAATAGATTTGTTATACATTATACAGGTTCACTGTTTGCAGAGTGTATACAGTATGTGTATGTGGTGCAGACGCAGAAGCGAGAGCATGTTATTGTAACGCAAAAACGCATTAAAATAATGCGCGAGCTTGATTCTCTCCGCTTGCATGCACATTTCCCTTACCTTGTCACAAAACGCGTCCTCTGATACATGCTACTTTTGCTCGGAGAATGTGCGCACACTTAAAACCTGTTTCCTCTGCTCAAACTGTGTCATGTGCACTCACAACTCTCTCTATGCTCATGCACTATATTCATTCTTTTCACACCTTTCTACTTCTAACCTTTTCTGTTCACATCTTTTACCATGTGCAGTGTGAATGCTCTGATCCATTAACATGGGCTCTGAAAAAAATATGCATTACAGATAGAGCTTGTGAACCTGGCCTTGCATACTCATATGAACAGTCTGTCCTGTTCTCGCGCTCCATTTAGGAACGCTTCATTCGGACTGGTTCAGATAGCAACACCAAACGTGCAGTGTGTAATACCTATGATGGCCACCACCAGATGGAGCTATAGGATTACTTTTAAATAATTGTTTTAGAAACTGTATACTGCATTTAAATCATTTATACAAATCTTTCAAAGTAAAATAATATGTATTTTAAAAAGCTAATGAATTTTACTGGTAATATAGTTTTATATAATAATTTCAGAAATGTTTATAGATCAATAAAAGTATTTTTAAAAATGGTTATAGATCATGAAAAGTGTTTTGCAACAATTTATAATAAGCTCTCTTTGGTTTACATTAGTTAATGCATTAACTAACATGAACTAACAATTAACAATCTATTTTTCAGATCATTTATTAATCTTTTTTTTATGTTAGTTATTCCTATAATTAAAAATATTATTGTTTATGTTATTTCACAGTACATAAACTAATCTTAAAATAAAAATGTAATAAAAAAAAAATATTATTAATAATGTATTAAAATATTTTAACTAAGCTTTAATTAACATTTATATAAACACTTATATTGAAAGAGACTGATATGGAAGTAATTTTTACTTTTAAAAACGGCATGTAAGACACAGTTAACAAATGCAGTGAACAGATGAAAGGACAGAACAACAAAGATATATAGTGCCCCCTTTTGGCAACACAAAGTGTCATATTTTATGCTGCGACAAACTACTCCTAGAATTTTTTTTACTTTTTTTGTGGTAAGTCTATCTTGAGTTTTTGTTAAAAGTGGTTTCCATTCCGCCATGACAAAACTGATGTCTCGCCATAGAAAGAGAAGTTGTTGTAACTCAGGCATAAAATATTCGATCTTCCCCAAACATCAAATGTTCGATAAGAGTCTTGGCCTGAACACATCTGAAGGAAAATTTTCCATTATAATGATAGCGCCACCTGCTGGCAAAAGGAAGATTGGCACATATAAATGACCATAAATGGCATATTCCGCTTATATTTACGACTTTAAATGCATATTTCTCGCCGTTCACCTTTTTTACTAAAGCCGCTTGCTGGCGGTGAGCCCGGGGGCGAGGGCCCGATCATCGCTGCTTGCAGCTTTAATTAGGGCTCAAGCCCAAAGGGCGAGAGGCCTATTGTTTTCCTTAGGATTATTTTTTATTATTATTATTATTATTATTTTTTTCCAACGTCTCGGGGGCTTTTGGGGCCCTTAACGTGCTTAAAAAGTCTTGAAAATTGGCACACAGATTGGAACCTGCGGCCATTAGGGCCGGGCAGAGACTGATACACGGGCGTGGCACAGGGGCTCTACAGCGCCCCCTGGAATATGGAGGGCCATATATCATACATTCTTGCTCGTAGACGTATGAAACTCGGTACACATATAAATCTCATCAATCCAAACAACTTTTGTATTGCATATCATAGGCTCCGCCCAACAGGAAGTTGGCTATTTAGGGTTTAGTATTCAAATTTTTCGTCAAAGTTGTGGGGGCTTTTGGGGTCCTTAACATACTCAAAAACTCTTGAAAATTTGCGCACACTTTGGAATCTGTGGCCTTTAGGAGCCTGCAGAGGCTGGGACCCGGGCGTGGCACAGGGGCTCTACGGCGCCCCCTGGAACACAGTCAGAAATGTTGATGTATAGCTCACACATACTTGCACATATTCATATGAAACTCAGTACACATATAGATCTCATCGTGCCAAACAACTTTCGTATTGCATGTCATAGGCTCCGCCCATCAGGAAGTCAGCTATTTAGAGTTATGTAAAAAGCGCATGCTCTGGAATTTGAAATACTTGTCATAGGTTTTTTTCTCGATTGCCGCCAAACTCGGTCAACATGATCTCAAGACACTGGGGATGAAAAATTGCCAGGGGATTTTTGATATCTCGAACGGTTTGCTCGTGGCGAGGCGTTGAAATTATGGCGAGAAATGAGAAACAGGAAGTGTCTAATACCGTCCACATACATTTCCTGATTTTAATCAAACTTCATCAGATTATTCGTTGTATGATGTCGATCGCATATATGTGACTATTAGGAGTCAAAGTTATAGCGCCACCAACTGGCAGAAGGAAGTGTGTCATTTTCAAAATGATTTGAATTCAGCATCTTATTATTACTCGATTTGCTTCAAACTTCATCAGAATAATGTTAAAACACAGCCGATATAAATCTGCAAGGGGGATATTGATATCTAAAAAATTGTTGGCGTGGCAACATGTCAAACTGGAATACTTCTCAGGTGATTTTGAGGCAAATACCATACTTAGAATTTCACAAAACTCTGAACACACATCAGTATTTCTGATAGGAACTTAAATTGTGAATGGATTTTGGATTGCTTGAATGGTTTTGCCGTGGTGATTTTTTTAAATGACCTTACAAAGGGAATCATTATTGTATTTTTAAATTGCAGCTTCCAAACACGTCAAATAATTTTTTCATACAGATGAAAAAGTCATTCTGAGGAAATATGCATAGTTTAACGACTTTACAACACTGTATGGATAACAGAAAATTAAAAAACTGTCAGACATCTCATCTCACTCTGTCCCTCTGTTTGAGTGTATGTGCTTCAGACTTCCATTGTCTGAGAGAAATAGCGCCCCTACAGGTTCAATTCCCGGACTTTTACTTTCACTTTTAAATCGGTTAAAAATACAAACAAATACTTAGATTTAATTCACACTGACAAGCTAAACCAACATATCTGATTATTACCGGTTCAGGGCTCATGGATAAATTATTTCTGGCCAGAGATACGTGAGAAATAGGAGAGATGAATCACCGCTGTGACCACGAGCGTCTGGAGTAAAGAGCTCAGAGAAAACGAATTTATTCCTGTTTTAAAGCTTTTAAAAATAAATTATTACAGCGATATCACACAATCAACCAATTAGAACACACCAAGAGCTAAATTCAGATGTTTTTGAACTGTTTGTGTGAAAATGAAATATTTGTGGCTGCCTATCTGAAATCACCGCTCCGATCAGCGCGTACAGTGTCGAGCTCAAAACAAACGAATTTATTCTTGTTTAAGAGCTTTTTTAAATAAAATATTACCACAAATGCACACAATAAACCCATTGTAACACTACAAGAGCTAAATGCAGGTGTTTGTGACCCGTTTAAGTGTGCAAGACTATTTGAAAGCGCGACTGGCAGAATAACATGTATCTCTGGAGCTGCAGGATTCTGCCTTTCGTCGTACGAACGAACACATCACGGACAAGATTATTTCAAAATACATAATAGCTTGGCGAATATAAACGAAAACAGCCACGTGAACATAAACTGGATCTACTGGATTTGAATATTAAAGTGACCACATTTACCACTTGCTTCTGTCTTCAATTTTAATCTATATAAAAAAGGAAACTCATTCGACTTGGCTGCTTTTTTAATGTGTGCGTATTTATTTATTTACCTTTTTATACATTTTGTATAATTTCATAGTTTGTGTATTACAATTATAAAAACAAAAATAAATTTAGCCACTCACATAGAAATAGCTTAGGCCTTAACCTTTTTCTGACAGTTTTAGGGATTTTTAAAAATCCTAAAAAAAACTTATTTGTGCTGCAAATAATAATTTCAAACTCATTTTATACTGACCTATGACATCCTGTGACATTATATTTATTTGAATTTACATAATCTCATAGATGTAACAGTAAATCTGTTCAGCTCACAGATCAATACTAAGCTGTAATGCAAGCAGAACTTTCACAAATGCTTATGAGTCATTTAAGGATTTGATAACACTGTAAAATAATGTCTAATTTGTTAACATTAGCAAATTCATTGATAACACTTTATAATAACTGCACTCATTAGTAAATAGTCAGTTCATGCTTTATAAAGCCTTGTCCCAATATTAATAGTCAGTAGTAAGCAGTTTATAAATACAGCTATAAATAGCTTGTCCTTGGTTTATAAGCACATTTATTAAAAAGGAGAGTAAAGGGTCAGTTATCTTCCTATGAAAAATAAAAGATAAAAATAAACAAACAACAACAACACAGATTGATACAGAACTCAGAAATTTTATTGTGGATTTATGATAAAATCAGCCTGTAAATGAATTCATACTCCTCCTCATACTACTCCATACTCCTTTTTCAACATGATGTCAATATACTGAGATGTTAAATTGTGAATGGGTTTAGGATAGCTTAAATGGTGTTGCCATAGAGATTTATTAAAGTAACATAAAAAAATACAATAGTTATTTTACTATATCTTTAAAATTTTTCATTCTAACTCTTCATAATTTTTTATATAAGTAGAAGTCCTCATTTGAAGGAAGCACAGTAAGTTTCATAGCTTTATCATTTTCAAGAGCCAGCATAAAATTAAAACTATCATAACTTATAAATCAAGCTTGCAATTCTTAGTACCTATAATGGCCACCAGAGGGAGCTATAGGATTACTTTTAAATAATTATTGGAGAAACGAGTATGATTTAAATAATTTATAGAAATCTTTCAAATAAAATAATATGTATTTTAGGAATTTTACTGATAAAATGACCCTCACTTAATTAGAATAACAAGCTGAAGTATTGTGAACTGTATATTAAGAATAATTCTTAATAGGCTTTATGGACAGATACGTTTTAAGTGACTCTTGAAGGTTCAGCACCACATCCTCTTTTACCACTGTTTAAAGAATTAATCTTACAGAACAGGTGTGAATGAATTTTGGATAGCTTGAATGGTTTTGTCGTGGTGATTTTTTGAAATAATAGTAAAAAAGGAACCAGTAAAAAAAAGTGCAGCTTCTAAACACTTCAAAAAAATGTACACATAGAAGACAAGTCATTCTGAGGAAATATGCATAGTTTCATGACTATACAACATTATATGGGTGACAGAAAATTAAAAAACATACATCTGATGTCACTCTGTCCCTCTGTCACTGTGTGTGTGTGTTTGTGTGTGTTTTAAGTGAATTAGGTGTGAAACTATCCTAGAGAGCATTTAGTCTCCAGCGCCAACATTTTACAGAACTGCCACTTTCCTGGAGTCTCAGAATTACAATGTGTCAGGTTCTGAGAGATCTAAGATTCCAAAAAAATATTTAATTAGAATACCATGAAGTATTGTGAAATACTATATATTAAGACTTTATATATAGGCTTAATGAACAGATTAGACTGACTCGTGAAGGACCAGCACCACCTCCTCTTGTTTGATGGTTTGAGGAATATATCTTCCAGAATCCGGGATTAAGATTTAGGAGCTCATTTTTATTCCACCTCCTTTCCTGAAAGTCTGTCTTGCAGAATTGACTAAAAATTAATCTTCACATTAATTCCTAATTCTTTTGCAATTCTTTTGTCAGTTCTTCTTGACCTGTTTTTCTCTTCCAGCTTTCCTGGACTATTGTATAGCACTCATAAATGATTAAATAAAAAATAATGGTAGTTATTAAGATTGATATGGTTTGGAATTGGTAAAATGTGCTTGGAAAAAAATCACAATAAAACAATGTTTTAATGTTTAAGTTTGGAATATTAACTGACATGAATGAATGCTATATAAATATTGTTCATGTTAACATAATGTTTATAAATGAAATCTTATTGTAAAGTGTTACTAAAGTTATATATATATATATATATATATATATATATATTGTTCTGTGAATGTGATTTTAAAGTCTAGATGATTCGGATTAACCCTTTAACTGCCATATCAAGTTCAAGTTCAAGTTCAAGTTCAATTTATTTGTATAGCGCATTTACAACAGCCTCCTGGCTGACCAAAGTGCTTTAACATAAGAGCAAGAATATTACACATACATAAAAATAGACCAGACAAAAAATTTAAAACCACCCATTTCAAAATGTAGCATAACACAGTAGTCAGTACACTAAGGAAAATAAAAAAGTTTTTAGCAAAGATTTAAAAATAGACAAGGAAGGGGCCAGTCTGATCTCTAAAGGCAGGGTATTCCAGAGTCGTGGCCCAGCCACTGCAAATGCACGCTCCCCTCTACGCTCCCCTCTATCCTTTAAAACCTCACTGCCAGAGGGATACTGTGAATGCATGTGCCCGCTGGGCACAGTTTACCTGATGCCACCGGGGTGGTGATGGCATTGGTGGCTTGAGCCCGCCATCGCTGCTTGCAGCTATATTTATTATTATTTTTTTTATTTTTTATTAAACCTTCCGGGGGTTTTTGGGGGCCTTAACATGCTCAAAAACTCTTGAAAATTGGCACACACATTGGAATCTGCGGCCATCAGGACGCCACAGAGACTGGGACCCGGGCGTGGCACAGGGGCTCTACAGCGCCCCCTGGAACACAGTCAGAAATCTTGAACCATAGCTCACACACACTTGCATATATTTATATGAAACTCAGTACACTTGTAGATCTCATTGAGCTGAACAACTTTCGCGCTCTATGTCAAAGGCTCCGCCCAACAGGAAGTCAGCTATTCATGGCTGTTTAAAAAAAGCATGTTCTGGAATTTGATATACTTGTCATAGGTTTTTTACATGATTGCCACCAAACTCGGTGAACATGATCTCAAGACATTGGGGATGAAAAATTGCGAGGGGATTTTTTATATCTCGAACGGTTTGCCCGTGGCGAGGCGTTGAAATTAGGGCAAAAAGTGAGAAACAGGAAATGCCTAATAACATCCACATACATTGCCTGAGTTTGATCAAACTTCATCGGTTTGTTCGATGTATGATACCGATCGTATATATGTGATTATTAAGAGTCAACGTTATAGCGCCACCAACTGGCAGCAGGAAGTGAGTCATTTTCAAAATGCTTTGAATTCAGCATCTTATTTTTACTCGATTTGCTTCAAACTTCATCAGAATAATGATAAAACATGGGCGATGTAAATCTGTTGTGGGGATATTGATATCTTATATATTGTTGCCATGGCAACGTGTCAAACTTGAATATTCTGTTATGGTGATTTTGAGGCAGATAACAACCTCAGATTTACATGAAACTCAAAACACATATCAGTATTCTTGATAGCTAGACAATGGAAAAAGCTTTTAAAAGGGCGTGGAAGAGGCACTCTATAGCGCCACCTTTTGTCAAAAGTGGGGGGGTTAGTTTTAGCTACAGACACCAAACTCGGTACAAAAATTGTTCTTATCAACACGGACAACTTTCTAATTCACAGTCATCAGTTACGATCAACAGGAAGTCAGCTATTTTGATTTGAATGTGGATTTTTTTTTTACATTTAGCTGTGAATTAATGCATACTGCTCAGAGGAGAGTAACACTATACACACCAAACTTTGTCTACATGATGCCAAAACATTTTAAACAACTTAAATTGCCAATGGATTTTGGATAGCTTGAACGGTTTTGTCATGGTGATTTTTTTAAATGACAATAAAAATGGAATTATTAATTGTCCTGCATTTTTAAATTCCAAACACTTCAAAACCTTTTTTCATACAGAAAAAAAGTCATTCTGAGTAAATATGGATAGTTTCACGACTTTACAACACTGTATGGATAACAGAAAATTAAAAAACTGTCAGACATCTCATCTCACTCTGTCCCTCTGTTTGAGTATATGTGCTTCAGACTTCCATTGTCTGAGAGAAATAGCGCCCCTACAGGTGCAATTACCGGACTTTTACTTTCACTTTTAAATCGGTTAAAAATACAAATACATACTTAGATTTAATTCACACTGACAAGCTAAACCAACATATCTGATTATTACCGGTTCAGGGCTCATGGATAAATAATTTCTGGCCAGAGATACGTGAGAAATAGGAGAGATGAATCACCGCTCTGATCACGAGCGTCTGGAGTAAAGAGCTCAGAAAAAACGAATTTATTCCTGTTTTAAAGCTTTTAAAAATAAATTATTACAGCGATATCACACAATCAACCAATTAGAACACACCAAGAGCTAAATTC
The DNA here is from genome assembly GCF_023724105.1 of Carassius gibelio. Lineage (NCBI taxonomy): Eukaryota > Metazoa > Chordata > Actinopteri > Cypriniformes > Cyprinidae > Carassius > Carassius gibelio. Next base: position 11,253,142 of record NC_068374.1, read on the forward strand.
AGATGTTTTTGAACTGTTTGTGTGAAAATTAAATATTTGTGGCTGCCTATCTGAAATCACCGCTCCGATCAGCGCGTACAGTGTCGAGCTCAAAACAAACGAATTTATTCTTGTTTAAGAGCTTTTTTAAATAAAATATTACCACAAATGCACACAATAAACCCATTGTAACACTGCAAGAGCTAAATGCAGGTGTTTGTGACTCGTTTAAGTGTGAAAGACTATTTGACACCGCCACTGGCAGAATAACATGTATCTCTCGAGCTGCAGGATTCTGCCTTTCGTCGTACGAACGAACACATCACGGACAAGATTATTTCAAAATAGCTTGGCGAATATGAACGAAAACAGCCAATTGAACATAAACTGTTGAGAAATAAATCTGAAGTGGATCTACTGGATTTGAATATTAAGTGACCGCATATACCAGCTGCTTCTGTCTTCAATTTGAATCTATAAAAAAAATGAAACTCATTCATCTTGGCTGCTTTTTTAATGTGTGTACGTATGTATTTATTATTTTGCTCTAACAAGAATTAATCTATATTTAATTAAATCAATTACATTTTATTTTACATTTTATTTGTCCATTTCTGCATCTAAACGCCTAAAAACATAAAACATGATCTATTATACTATTGTTAGCAATTTCTTTATCGTCCAATTTTTCTGGTGTACACACTTTTATTTTCATAATAAACTTGTTTGTTAGATTATACACAGTTACAGTGGTCTATAATAAATATTGACAGGTTTTATTCAAGCTGTTTAGAATGATTGCAGTAGGCTAATTTTTTTAAATGTAAATCCAAAAAAAAAAAAAAAAAAAAATTAATAAAAAACATTGGAAAACAATAACTGTTGTACTTTTTTTATACATTTTGTATAATTTCATAGTTTATGCATTATAGTTATAAAAACAAATAAATGTAGCCACTCACATAGAAATAGGCCTTATCCTTTTCTGACAGTTTTAGGGATTTTTAAAAATCCTAAAAAACCTTATTTGTGCTGCAAATAATAATTTCAAACTCAAAAAGTAAATAGTCAGTTCATGCTTTATAAAGCCTTGTCCCAATATTAATAGTCAGTAGTAAGCAGTTTATAAATACAGCTATAAATAGCTTGTTTCTGGTTTATAAGCACATTTGTTAAAAAGGAGAGTAAAGGGTCAGTTATCTTCCTATGAAAAATAAAAAAAATAAAAATAAACAAACAACAACACTGATTGATACAGAACTCAGAAATTCTATTGTGGATTTATGATAAAATCAGCCTGTAAATGATTTCATACTCCTCCAAGAAGACACAAGTAGTTCACACCAAACTTTTTTTAACATGAAGCCAATATACTGAGATGTTAAATTGCGATTGGGTTTAGGATAGCTTAAATGGTGTGGTCATAGCGATTTATTAAAGTAACATAAAAAAAATACAATAGTTATTTTACTATATCTTTAATTTTTTTCATTCCAAACTCTTCATATTTTTTTATATACGTAGAAGTTATCATTTGAAGGAAGCACAGTAAGTTTAATAGCTTTATCATTTTCAAGAGCCAGCATAAAATTAAAACTATCATAACTTATAAATGAAGCTTGCAATTCTTAGTACCAATAATGGCCACCAGATGGAGGTATAGGATTACTTTTAAATAATTATTGTAGAAACAAGTATGATTTAAATCATTTATAGAAATCTTTCAAAGAAAAATAATATGAATTTTATGTATTTACTGATAAAATGACCCTCACTTTATTAGAATAACAAGCTGAAATATTGTGAACTGTATATTAAGAATAATTCTTTATAGGCTTTATGGACAGACACGTTTTGAGTGACTCTTGAAGGATCAGCACCACATCCTCTTTTACCACTGTTTAAAGAATTTATCTTACAGAACAGATGCAAATTAATTTTGGATAGCTTGAATGGTTTTGTCGTGGTGATTTTTTGAAATAACAGTAAAAAAGTAACCAGTAAATGTCTTTTATTTTTTTAAAGTGCAGCTTCTAAACACTTCAACAAAATGTACACATAGAAGTCATGCTGAGGAAATATGCATAGTTTCATGACTATACAACACTATATGGATGATAGAAAATTAAAAAACTACCATACATCTGATGTCACTCTGTCCCTCTGTCACTGTGGGTAATGTGTGTGTGTGTGTGTGTGTGTGTGTTTGTGTGTTAAGTGTGTGTGCTGAGTTTGTGTGAATGTGTGGGAGAGGGGATGGGCTTGGTGTCAGAGAGAGAGAGAGAGAGAGAGAGAGAGAGAGAGAGGGAGGGAGACTTAATCATCTCTTTAATCACCAGCAGAAAAAAAAAGCAATTTTGTGTTGTTGTTGTTTTTTCATCATTACAGCTTAAGAAATATCTTAGGCCTCAACATCAACTGTTGCTGCTTTATATAGCCATCTCCCAAAATTAATAGTCATTAGTAAGCATTTTATAAATACAGCTATAGTTAAATTGTTCATGGTTTATATGCACATTTATTTTGAGGAGATTAAAGGCTGTAATCTTCCTAAAAAAAATAAAAAAATAAAAAAAAAAAAATAAACAAACACAGAACTCAGAAACATTTATTTCAAGATGCAATAAAAGAAAACTGTACACTATATATACATATATATACAATTGCATAAGTTTATATTTAATTTTTTTTATCAAGTGTACAGCTAATAATAATAATAATAATAATAATAATAATAATAATAATAATAATAATGCATTTTATTTAAGGCGCCTTTCAAACCACTCAAGGTCACCGTACAACAAGTAACAACAGTAACAATATTAAAACAAAAAATAACAGCAAATAACAATGTCAATAAAAAACCACAATAATATTAGAATAGCACAACATATTGTGGAATACTATATTAAGACTTTATATATAGGCTTTATGAACAGATAGGTTTTGAGAGATGCTTGAAGTACTAGCATCACCTCCTCTTGTACGACGGTTTGAGGAATATATCTTCCAGATAGTACCGCCGCTCCCTATATGCAGAATACGCAGTCTTCGTAGGGCACCAACTCCCAGAGGAGGCACCATCCCAGTAAAATAAAACATGCGCCATTCTCCCATCCGCGCTCGCGACCGCTCGGACATTTGCGGATGAATGTTCGTAATTGATGGATGGACATCTATGCCCGGGTAAAAGTCATCAGCAATCCGGCACAGAGAAAAGAAAAATAAAGTAAAAAACAAAACAAAAACAGGCATAAATTTGGCTTGACATTGGACATTCGAGAGTCTCAAATTTAGGGACCGTCTCTTAAGTTACATGTGATATTGTTATACAATTTTCTAACGTCAGTAGCATTTGAAGAGAATGACTTACAGTCATAAAAACAACTGTAATTGTTCATCTAGGTGACAGCTATAATGCACCATTAAATTGAATGTTTGATATTTATTAAAACAAACTGTAAGTCATATGTAAATTATGCTACTTTTTCACATGGACTCAAAAGCAAATTTGAAGCTCAATAGCATTTGAGGAGAAAGACTTGCAGTCATAAAACAATTTTAATGTGTTAATTTAGGTGTCAGCTACAATGTACACCTTATACATTTATATATATATTAAAATAAAGTGTTACTAAAGTTATATATATTGTTCTGTGTATGTGATTTCAAAGTCTAGACGGGTCGGATTAACCCTTTAACTGCCATATCCCTTAAAATTTGATTGCCAGAGGGTTACTGTAAATGCTTATGCCCGCTGGGCACAGTTTTCCCGATGCCACCGGGGTGGCGTTGCACTGACGGCTTGAGCCCGCCATCGCTGCTTGCAGCTATATTTCTTATTATTTTTTTTATTTTTTATTTAACCTTCCGGGGGTTTTTAGGGGCCTTAACATGCTCAAAAACTCTTGAAAATTGGCACACACATTGGAATCTGCGGCCATCAGGATGCCGCAGAGGCTGGGACCCGGGCGTGGCACAGGGACTCTACAGCGCCCCCTGGAACACCTTCAGAAATCTTGAACCATAGCTCACACAGACTTGCATGTATTTATATGAAACTCGGTACACTTATAGATCTCATTGAGCCGAACAACTTTCACACTTTATGTCATAGGCTCCGCCCAACAGGAAGTCAGCTATTCAGGGCTGTTTAAAAAAAGCATGCTCTGGAATTTGAAATTCTCCTCTGAGGTTTTCAACCCGTTCGCCACGAAACTCGGTGAACATGATCTCAAGACATTGGGGACGAAAAATTGCGAGGGGATTTTTGATATCTTGAACGGTTTGCCCGTAGCGAGGCGTGGAAATTATGGCGAGAAATGAGAAACAGGAAATGTCTAATAACATCCACATACATTTCCTGAATTTGATCAAACTTCATTGGTTTGTTCGTTGTATGATACCGATCGTATATATGTGACTATTAAGAGTCAACGTTATAGCGCCACCAACTGGCAGCAGGAAGTGAGTCATTTTCAAAATGTTTTGAATTCAGCATCTTATTTTTACTCGATTTACTTAAAACTTCATCAGAATAATGACAAAACACGGGCGATGTAAATCTGTTGTGGGGATATTGATATCTGATATGGCGTTGCCATGGCAACGTGTCAAACTTGAATGTTCTGTTATGATGAGTTTGAGGCAGACACCAACCTCAGATTTACATGAAACTAAAAACACATATCAGTATTAGTGATAGCTAGACAATGGGAAAAGCTTTTAAAAGGGCGTGAAGGAGGCATGCTATAGCGCCACCTTTTGTCAAAAGTGGGGGGTATAATTTTAGCTACAGACACCAAACTTGGTACATAAATTGTTCTTATCAAGACGGACAACTTTCTAATTCACAGTCATCAGCTACGACCAACAGGAAGTCGGCTATTTTGATTTGAATATTTAAATTGAGCTCTGATTTAATGCATTCTCCTCAGAGGAAATGTTCACTATACTCACCAAACTTTGTCTACATGTTGAAAAAACATTGAGGAACTTAAATTGCGAACGGATTTTGGTTAGCTTGAACCGTTTTGTCGTGGTGATTTTTTGAAATGACAGTAAAAAGGGAATCATTAATTGTCTTGTATTTTTAAATTGCAGCTTCCAAACACTTAAAAAAAATACATCTTCATACAGAGATCAAATCATTCTGAGGACATATGCATAGTTTCATGACCTTACAACACTGTATGATTAAAAGAAAATTAAAAAAAACTGTCAGACATCTCAACTCACTCTGTCCCTCTGTTTGAGCAATGTATGTGTGCTGACTGAGTGCATGTGTGTGTGTGAGTGTGTGTGTGTGAGTGGGGGATGGGCATGAGCTGAGTGGCAGACACAATGAGAGAGAGAGAGAGAGACTTAATCATCTGTTTAATCACCAGAAAAAAAATGTATTTTAAATTGTTATTTTTTGTTGCTGTTGCTAACATTGCTGTTTTCATTACAGCTTAAGAAATCTCTTAGGCCTTATCCTTTTCTGACAGTTTCAGGAATTAAAAACAAAATTCTAAAAATACTTATTTGTGCTGCAAATAATAATTTCAACTCATTTGATACTGACCTATTCCATCCTGTGACATGACATGTATCTACATTTTTAAAATCTCATGGATGTAACAGTAAAACTGTTCAGTTCACAGATCAAGACTAAGCTTCTTTCACAAATGCTTATAAGTCATTAAAGGATTTAATAACACTGTAAAATAATGTCTAATTTGTTAACATTAGTAAATGCATTGGTAACACTTTATAATAACTGCACTCATTAGTAAATAGTCAGTTTATGCTTTATAAAGCCTTGTCCCAATATTAATAGTCAGTAGTAAGCAGTTTATAAATACAGCTATAAATAGCTTGTTCTTGGTTTATAAGCACATTTATTAAAAAGGAGAGTAATCTTTTCAGTTATCTTCCTATGAAAAATAAAAAAAATAAAAATAAACAAACAACAACACAGATTGATACAGAACTCAGAAATTTTATTGTGGATTTATGATAAAATCAGCATGTAAAAATGAATTCATACTCCTCCGAGAAGACATAAGTAGTTCACACCAAACTTTTTCAACATGATGCTAATATACTGAAGATGTTTAAAGCGATTTATTAAAGTAACATAAAAAAATACAATAGTTATTTTACGATATCTTTAAAATTTTTCATTTCAACTCTTCATAATTTTTTTATATATGTAGAAGTCATCATTTGAAGGAAGCACAGTAAGTTTCATAGCTTTATCATTTTCAAGAGCCAGCATAAAATTAAAACTATCATAACTTATAAATCAAGCTTGCAATTCTTAGTACCAATAATGGCCACCAGATGGAGCTATATGATTACTTTTAAATAATTATTGTAGAAACGAGTATGATTTAAATCATTTATAGAAATCTTTCAAAGAAAAATAATATGAATTTTATGTATTTACTGATAAAATGACCCTCACTTAATTAGAATAACAAGCTGAAGTATTGTGAACTGTATATTAAGAAATAATTCTTTATAGGCTTTATGGACAGATACGTTTTGAGTGACTCTTGAAGGTTCAGCCCCACATCCTCTTTTACCACTGTTTAAAGAATTTATCTTACAGAACAGGTGCGAATGAATTTTGGATAGCTTGAATGGTTTTGTCGTGGTGATTTATTGAAATAACAGTAAAAAAGTAACCAGTAAATGTCTTTTTATTTTTTTAAAGTGCAGCTTCTAAACACTTCAAAAAAATGTACACATAGAAGACAAGTCATTCTGAGGAAATATGCATAGTTTCATGACTATACAACGCTATATGGATGTTAGAAAATTAAAAAACTATCAAACATCGGATGTAACTCTGTCCCTCTGTCACTGTGGGTAATGTGTGTGTGTGTGTGTGTGTGTGTGTGTGTGTGTGTGTGTGTGTGTGTGTGTGTGTGTGTGTGTGTGTGTGTAAGTGAATTAGGTGTGAAACTATCAGGGAGCATTTAGTCTCCAGCGCCAACATTTTACAGAACTGCCACTTTCCTGGAGTCTCCAGAATTACTCTGTGTCAGGTTCTGAGATATCTAAGATTCAAAAAAATGATTTAATTAGAATACCATGAAGTATTGTGAAATACTATATATTAAGACTTTATATATAGGCTTCATGAACAGATTAGAGTGACTCGTGAAGGACCAGCACCACCTCCTCTTGTTCGATGGTTTGAGGAATATATCTTCCAGAATCCGGGATTAAGATTTAGGAGCTCTTTTTTATTCCACCTCCTTTCCTGAAAGTCTGTCTTGCAGAATTGACTAAAAATTAATCTTCACATTAATTTCTAATTATTTTGCAATTCTTTTTGTCAGTTCTTCTTGACCTGTTTTTTTCTTCTTCTTTTCTGACCTCATGACTCAGTCAGCATTTTTTGTACAATGGTCAAGTCTTAACTTATCAATTTCTGTACTGCATTTGTGTTTGATATTTCTCACAGGCTTTACAGAGTTAAAACTCTTTTTTTAGCGCATTTCATCTGTAAAAGAAAACATGCCTAATGATTCTGCACACATGAATATAAGGAGTTTTTCTCTTCCAGCTTTCCTGGACTATTGTATAGCACTCATAAATGATTAAATAAAAAATAATGGTAGTTATTAAGATTGATATGGTTTGGAATTGGTAAAATGTGCTTGGAAAAAAATCACAATAAAACAATGTTTTAATGTTTAAGTTTGGAATATTAACTGACATGAATGAATGCTATATAAATATTGTTCATGTTAACATAATGTTTAGAAATGAAATATTATTGTAAAGTGTCACTAAAGTTATATATATTGTTCTGTGAATGTGATTTTAAAGTCTTGATGATTCGGATTAACCCTTTAACTGCCATATCCTTTAAAACCTCACTGCCAGAGGGATATTGTGAATGCATGTGCCCGCTGGGCACAGTTTACCTGATGCCACCGGGGTGGCGATGGCATTGGTGGCTTGAGCCCGCCATCGCTGCTTGCAGCTATATTTTTTGTTGTTGTTTATAACTAAGCCTAAATTATTATATACTGCAATTAAAATTTGTTACTAATTATTATATACTGAGGAACAGAGGAACAGAGCCTGGGCCTAATCTAGGCTATCTAGTTTTTTTATTTTTTTTCTCATTGCATTTTGCATGAGTTTGTGCATCACATTCACTTCACACGCTCTGGCGCAGATCCACCTCCTGAGTTGCTCAGCTGTGGACGATTTAAAAATGTTTGATATAAAGGTTGCTGCCCCATTTTATACAGGAATTGTTCATTTAAAAAAAATGAATTATATTGTTAGTTCTGATTATAATTTTAACACAAGTTCATTTAGGCTATTGCACTGTGACATTTTGACCTTTTTAACTCCTTGAGAATTTAAAGTTAGTTTATTAGTATTTAAATTCAAATTTAAAAAAGGTTTTTAATTGTTCAAATGTTAAATTTTAATTAATAATATGTCATATTGAACGAAGCTTGTGGAAGTGTACATAAAACTATAAGCGTAAATTAAATTTGCATGCGCAAGATAAGTTTGTGAAGGTGTGAATCGCGTTTCAAGCATAAGAAAAAATTATTTCCAGCATTTTACTGTTACTCATACCTTCTCATTCAAAGAGTTTTCTTTATTTTCATGACTATGAAAATTGTAGATTCACACTGAAGGCATCAAAACTATGAATAAACACATGTGGAATTAAATACATAAAAAAAGTGTGAAACAACTGAAAATATGTAATATTCTTGGTTCTTCAAAGTAGCCACCTTTTGCTTTGATTACTGCTTTGCACACTCTTGGCTTTCTCTTGATGAACTTCAAGAGGTTGTCACCTGAAATGGTCTTCCAACAGTCTTGAAGGAGTTCCCCGAGAGATGCTTAGCACTTGTTGGCCCTTTTGCCTTCAGTCTGCGGTCCAGCTCACCCCTAAACCATCTCGATTGTCCGGTGACTGTGGGGGCCAGGTCATCTGGAGCAGCACCCCATCACTCTCCTTCTTGGTCAAATAGCCCTTGATGACTTCAGTGGGATTCTACAATTTTCATAATTATTAAACTAAAGAAAACTCTTTGAATGAGAAGGTGTGTTCAATCTTTTGGTCTGTACTGTACACAAATAGTAATATATTTTCACACATTGCACATTATACCAGACAGAGAGAAATTAATTCAGACTTTTCATCATAAAAAAGCAACATATATGCCCTGTTGTGCTGCTTCACATGTCAACTGCTTCTGAGTGCCCTGCTGCTTCTGTCTCGCCCTGGTCCTGGGGGTGTTTGTACCCTGGGGCTTGATTCTCCTCATCCCCCCTCTCCATATTCTCGCTGGTCTCACTTGAGGGGACGAAGGGTCGAGGAAAGACAGGACCGCCAGGTAAATCCACTTTTTCCCTGACCCTGCTGCTGACCCACTCCTCTTCTTGGTCTCCTTTATCCTCTCTTTTAAATATGTGTCCCTCAGACTTTTCCACTTCTTTCTGCACACTTCCTCTGAATAAACACATCAACTCAATGTGTATATATAGCTCAAATTGAGTAAAGAGCGTTTTTTACAATTTACCAGATTATCCGACCTCCTCACTCACTTCCTTCCAAGCAAGATCCTTTTTATTTTGGTTTTTATAGAAGTATGAAGAAGTATCATTTAGCTCTGGGTATCCACATACAGTGATTACAAGTTTGTACTCCATTGTTGTTTTGGATCTTCCCTCCGCTCGCTACGTCATCATGTCACTACTAGAGCAAGCTCCTGATTGGTTAACACGGTTAGTTCAGATTTTTCAACTCGCACGAATTGTGCGTCAAAATGCTCTATTCGCACCGCCGGTTGTCTATTCGTGTCTTTGCATTGACTTAACATTGAAATCACTCACGCCAGATGCTCTATTCGCATCTGGTGTGAACGCAGCTTAAGAAATGCACATAACTTCATAAGTACCAAACTTTCATCTGTGAATATAAAATATTTTAAATATTTAAACTATAGTGTTTTCCTTTCATTTTCCGTGACTGAAGCAGTCAAATGTAACACATCAGCGAGGCAAAACTGACGTCTATTTGCAAAAATGTGCTGTGATGCGCTTGTTTGATAACTTGTGGTTAAAGCGCCACTCAGCTGTCAAAAGCTGCAAATGCACTTTACAGACGCGGTGGCGGTAGAAGGGGCGTTTCGGTTTTCTACCCACTGTATCTGTATAAAGCTGCAGAAGTAGTTCCCCATAATCAGATTTTAGTCTCTTTCAATATTGTGTGGAAGTGGAATGGCATACAGTTTGTCTTTAGACTTAATAATTACACATTTCCATTTGAGTGATTGAGGATGGACAGCAAATACATTATTAGACACTATATAAATGTTGAGGATCTACTGTATTTAGCTGGACATCTCTAAATGAATTTCTTTTTAACTAAAACACAGAATCTGCTTGTGGTGGATGCAGAAATTCCCCAATTCTCACTCTTGAAAGACACCAGGGTCATACTTTCAAAGAATGATCCATCAATTTTTATATATTTACCAAGTGCAGTATGTCTTGTTTGGTACCACATAATAGCACATTTATTCTTGGTGCTACACATTTACCAGTGATATGTCCTTAGTATGGACAGTAATGTGTCTTATTAGTAGAGCTGTAGTCAAGTCCGGCTTTGTCGAGTCCAAGTCGAGTCCAAGTCCAGGACTAGTCGAGACCGAGTCCAAAGAGGTTCGAGTCCAAGTCAAGTCCAAGTCCAAAAGTTTCGAGTCCAAGTCCAAGACCGAGTCCAAATGAAAGAAAAAAGGGTCCTCTTTAAGACCACATACTTAACTACTGATAATGTTTGTGATGCGAGAGAAAGCATATCTCCTATTCTAAGAAAATAATTTTACATTATTATTTGTAATGATCAAAAAGCATGTGCAAAGTAACAACTCTGTGGGACAGGGGTCTCCAAACTACATCCTGGATGGCCAATGTCCTGAAAAGTTTAGCTCCAACTGGCCTTAAAACACCTGGAAGATTAGTGTGTCTAGTAAGAGCTTGATTAGGTTCAAGTGTGTATAATTAGGGTTAAAGCTAAACAAGATCCTGGGCCCTATGCATAGGCAGTCCTGATGGGCCCCCATGGCCCCCACCCATGAAAATATCCAGGTAAAAAATATATATTTCAGATTCATACTTTTCAAAGGGCCCTCTCTTCCTTTGGGGCCTTGCTAATGAGTACTGGTTTTACCCCCAGTCCGACCCTGGGAGCTAAACTTGGATAAACAAACAAAGTTTGGAACTGTAAGGTCAAATAATTTTTATGTACTTTATTTTTTGTTGACATTATATCTGTGGTCAAAAATGTATATGACTATGCCTAATTGGCACAGTGCACAGACACACGCAAAGCTCGGGATATGACAAATGCGCACAGCAAAAATTTTTATCATACTGTACTAGGGCTTGCATAGACTAGTCGAGCTCTGTCGGAAACAATCGACTACTCCAGCATGCATTAACCATAATGCATACAAAGTGTTTGCAAGTACGACGTAAATTTTAGAATTACAATATTGCGTGGAGCTGTTACTATATCTCCTTATCTATGTTGCATGTAAAAATAAAATATGTAATGTAATAATTAGGGTTGTGCCTGAAGCCGAATACCTTATTCGGAATGGCACGGATAATGGCTTAAAAAACGAATAACGCTCAAGGAATAATTCTGCCTGAATACTCGGCTGAAGCGGACAGAGTCTGGTGTTTGCTAGATAACAGGTGAGCGAGGGCATCAGCGCCAGAATGAATGTAAACTTTATGAGTGAAAAGATCGCAAATCAAACACCGCATTGTTGTCGCCTCTCTGTGCATCTCTCAGAAATCTGTGCATCTCTCAGAAATCAGAGCGTTGCAAGAGTAATTTTACCTATAATAATACATCATAGCTACACGTTATATTATTTGTATATATTTAAAAGGCAAATATTGAAAGCTTAGGCTACCAGATACGAATGAATGGAATAAGCACAGCGCGCTCACTAATCAAACAGCCGCGCTGCGCGTCTCAGTCTCTCAAAAACCAAATCAGTTCTCTCTCAAGAGTAGGCTAATAATCAGCTTCGATACGGATACATTGTCTACTTGTCCTACATGTTTGCATCTTTACCTTTTGCTGGTTTACGCGGAACACACACATCTGTTTAGTGAAGTTCATTAACATTAAGACTCGCTTAAAGTGTTCTGCGTAATGAGAATGTGTGCATTGAATGGATTCAGTCGTGTTCAAATGATCACTAAACGTTTGTCATGACATCTCTCTGCTTGCATGATAAATATTATTTTAGAAATTAATAATTATTTCAGTTTAACATAACATACTTGTTCAGTGATAACTACGGAAAAATATATAAAAAGTCATAACAGTCTTATCAAGTAACTGTACGATGTTGTATCCGAATGTAGATAGGAAAAATTTTGTGATTGTTACAGATACAAATACTGGCTGTTACATGAAAATGTAAATATGTAATGTCATATATAAAGTTTTTAAAATTTACATATGTAATTGTTGCATAAGGCTATACATTAATACGCGTTTATTGATTTAAAAAAAAGGCTATCTAGGTGTAGACGTAAATAAAACACAATCTAACAGGTAGAAAATTAAATTAGAAACATCTAAACTTTTCAGGTCACGGTAAGTGCATGTTACATGCATGTATATTTATGTATTTGCCTGCCCTCTAGGGGCAGGAAAAGCGTGATTTACCATTGTTTTGATTTAGCAGATCCTCTACACCTGTGGACTATTTACGTGAGCTTAAAGGAAGTCAAGTTCCCATACTTCGGGGGCGGAACTTGAGCGGCCGTCCCGAGTCGTAGCTGAGCTCTCTTCTGTGTTTATCCCTCTTATTTTTCCTGTCTTATTTCTCCCACTTGTTGTTATATTCCATTTTATTAATAAATTCCCCTTTTGATCGAGCCTTTGTGTCATCCCTCTTTTGTGTTATAGCAGTGGCTGTTTAGTGTGGGAGGAAAGAAAATGTGTATGGCCGTGTTTTCGTCGTGTTTGTTCGATTTACTTTTCGGTTGTGAGTAACTACGAGCGTCCCAGGTGAGTGTTTGCCCTATTTAGTCAGTAGTCGTCGGGTAGGTTTGAACCTGCCACTTTGTTATTTTGCCTTTTTTATTTTTAGTGGTTATTCGGAGTGGAGGCACGCTTCAGTTCACCGGCAGCTGATCTTGTTAATGGGATCGGTGTGCAGGTGTTCATGATTTTAGCGTTTAAAGTGGCCTCGAGCCCCTAACGCCACTGAAGACTAGGGAATTAATTTAATGTTAAATGGGGTAAATACGCGTGTGTTATGAGATCGCTTTTGGTTATTCACTTTGTAAATTTAAATCGGTAAGTGAAGTTTATTCTTAATTCGTATCATGCGTGATAATTTCGTGTAGCGGCCAAAATCACTTTGTTTTCTTTAGTTTTGACAGGTAAAATTTAGGATTTGTGAAAACGATTTAGTGGTTTCATTTGAGTATTTTTCTGAATTGTGTTGAAACCATTATTTTCGTTATTTTTGGTGAATAGCCTACGTGTGTTGAAATGACTTCGGTAGTTGATGTATTTCGGGAGTCTCCTTCTGAAGAACTGCTTTTATCGTACACAAAAGAGCAGTTATTGCAAATTGCGGAGTCTTATAAAGTCGAAATCGCTCCTAGGTATAAGACTTTGAAGGAAACTTTGCGAAACGTCCTTAAAGGCTGTCTGGTGGAGTTAGGCGTTTTACAAATGCCATTAGAAAACGTTAGTGTTGTGGAGGAAGTGGCTGATCCTTCGGTAAGTGAGAATGCTATTCGATTGAGAGAGTTGGCATTTAAAGAAAAAGAATTGGAGTTAGAGAATGCCAAATTAGAGCTGCGAAAGCGTGAACTTGATCATCAGTTTGCTTTGAAACGAATGGAGTTAGAGATGAGCTCTAAGGCTGCTCACGCTGCCTCTGATGGTTTTGATGTCGGCCGAAATCGGAGGATGGTCCCTCCTTTTTGTGAGAAGGACGTTGAGAAGTATTTTTGTCATTTCGAGAGGGTTGCAGCTTCATTAAAGTGGCCTGAAAATGTTTGGTGTTTGCTTTTGCAATGCGTGATAACCGGTAAGGCGCAGGAGGTTTATGCTTCGTTGTCCATTGAAGATTCTGCGGATTATGCGATTGTTAAAGCTGCTATATTAAAAGCCTACGAGTTAGTCCCAGAAGCATATAGACAGCGATTTAGACAATACACGAAACTTTCGAATCAGACTTATGTTGAGTTTGCGCGTGAAAAGGAAATTTTGTTTGATCGTTGGTGCGCGTCTCAAAAAGCCGAGAGTAGAGAGCAGGTTAGACAGTTAATCCTTATAGAGGAATTTAAGAGTTGTGTACCTGTCGCCCTTGCTACTTGTGTAAACGAACAAAAAGTAGACACGCTCTACAAGGCTGCTACTCTGGCCGATGACTTCGTTTTAACGCATAAAGTCACGTTCAAAGATGTTTAAAAACCACGAGATAAAGCTCCTGTTGATCCACCTGTTGTGTTGCCTCGCAAATCGTTTAATGTGTTGGCCGCACCTGACCATTCACAACAGTTCAGTATCGTGGTGGATGCTAGCGATGTTGGGGCGGGAGCTGTCCTCCAGCAGATGGGTGCTGATGATGTGGAACACCCAGTGTGTTACTTTTCTAAAAAGTTTAATGCTGCACAGTTAAAGTATTCTACTATTGAAAAGGAGGCATTAGCATTAGTTCTTGCGATTCAACATTTCGAGGTGTATTTGTCCAGCTGTTATTCGATCCTTGTGTATTGTGATCATAATCCGCTTATCTTTTTGAACTCCATGCGCAATTTTAATCAGCGTCTTATGCGCTGGAGTTTATAATTGCAGCCATACGACCTTGACATTAAATATGTCAGAGGTCGGGACAACGTGGTCGCTGACGCCCTATCCCGGATTGGATAGGCCTGTGGTAACGTATGTTTTTGAGAAAGGTGTCTCTTAGTAGATGTACTTTCTTGTGGTGACGGTTCACTTTTGGGGGATGAAGGTGTTACATGCATGTATATTTATGTATTTGCCTGTCCTCTAGGGGCAGGAAAAGCGTGATTTACCATTGTTTTGATTTAGCAGATCCTCTACACCTGTGGACTATTTACGTGAGCTTAAAGGAAGTCAAGTTCCCATACTTCGGGGGCGGAACTTGAGCGGCCGTCCCGAGTCGTAGCTGAGCTCTCTTCTGTGTTTATCCCTCTTATTTTTCCTGTCTTATTTCTCCCACTTGTTGTTATATTCCGTTTTATTAATAAATTCCCCTTTTGATCGAGCCTTTGTGTCATCCCTCTTTTGTGTTATAGCAGTGGCTGTAACAGTGCACCACTGGTCATGCACATCCTTTCCCGGAACAATACTGAAAGCTAAGGCAAGATGGAGAAACAGATGATCATAGTTGTACAAGGATAGCCATTTTTTAAATGAATCTATTAGCAGAGCTACTGCAAGGGATGTTTAGTGCTGGAATTCCATTTATTCTTTGCTGAAACTTCTGCGTCATCATGGAGAGCGGGTCATGGTTGCCCAGCAACAGCAGACGCCACTGGAGCGCGAGCGCAGATTACAGAGTGCTTTGGAAATAAGGAGAGCGGCGCGCCTAGCGTTTTCCACACGTTTTCACTCGCGACATCATGCAAATGTGGTTTTGTTTTGAAGGAGAAATTTTGTTATTTTATTTTTTTGCTGGACTCGGTCGAGACCAACTAGAAGACTTGGCGAGTCCAATGGCCAAGTCCGAGACAAGTCAGAGTGCAAATTCAACGAGTCCGAGACAAGTCCGAGACGACAGAAAAATGTCTCGAGTCCGGACTCGAGTCCAAGACCGGACTCGAGTACTACAGCCCTACTTATTAGTCACCATATACGGATAATGTAAGGATGTGCCTGTTTGTACCCACTTGTCCGTAAGTATTACATATTTACCATGTTTGTACATAAGTACAGTACAGAAAATAATTAGTTTCCATTTATGGACACTACCTGTAAGTGACTGTTACCCACGCTTGTCTGTATGTATTATCATTAGGGCTGTCAAAAATAGCCCGTTAACGGCGTTAATTAGTTGTTTGTCGTTAATTACGTCAAATTTTTTTACGCATTTCACGCATGCGCAGTGTGACAAATTATTCAGGTCAGGAAAGTCTCGTCGATCTCTGAATTTCCAAGATAGTAAAAAACAGCGGCGAGCGCCGCAACGAAAACACCGAAGAAGCTTAAGGTTTTACCCCAGTTACTCTCAAATACATTCATGCCAAGCTCGATAAACAGAGACCACTTTGGTAGTTGATACGCTGGAGCTTCTTCTTCCTGTTATAGCAGTGATCCTCTGGCTCTCGAGTTTCATGCAGAGTTTAGCGCAGACTCCAATTAAACACACCTGCCTGTGATTTACTAATGATCCTAAAGACACTGATTAGCAAACTCATGCGTGTTTGATTAGGGTTAGAGCTTAACTTCGCAGGAAAGTGGATCTCGCGAGTCAGATTTGAGGATCACTGTGTTATAGCGTCCTGTGTTTCACACTGCGAATGCGCAGAACGCCTACATGCAATGCAGTGAAACTTACAGCTGTTTGGGAAAGCATATGCATTTTTACTTGGTTTTACTGGCACTTGAAGCCTATAGAACGTGAAAATATCGATCCTAAAGTATTGTGGCAGAGCAAATGAACACCTCCCAAAAACAAGAGTGCCCAGAGTGCTGCTTATGTGATGGTGGCGCATGTTTGTGTTTCTGAGTTCATTCTTTTGAGTTTCTCTATGCATAATTTCATAGATATGTGGCTATATTTAACCACTGG
This sequence comes from Carassius gibelio, assembly GCF_023724105.1. Taxonomy (NCBI): domain Eukaryota; kingdom Metazoa; phylum Chordata; class Actinopteri; order Cypriniformes; family Cyprinidae; genus Carassius; species Carassius gibelio. Next base: position 11,269,962 of record NC_068374.1, read on the forward strand.
TTCACCTAAAACTCTTACACTATCTGTAGTTAAATGGCATGGTTTGATATAGTGCTCTGGTAAATTTGATCTAAGTAAATGTTAAAATTTTGAAATTCAGAAAAAAAGAACCACATGATGAAACAATACATGAAAATTATGTATCTGTGTCCTGTTATTTATCTTTTGGTATGCATTTCAGAAAAAAAATGGTTAGGATTCAGGTGTAGTTGCAAATAGTGATTAATCATGATTAATCCACTGAAAATTCTGATTAATTTGATAAAAAATGTTAATCATTTGACAGCCCTAATTATCATACATGTACGACTGTTAAGATCAGCTGTGTTTCTTATTTGTTACCATGTTCATACACTTCAGGTAAGTACCTTGTGTTACCACTCATTTCCTGTAGGTACAAGATATGTACCAGGGAAGTACACGTACTGTGAAAGGAAGTTACATTAAATTGAAATGAAGTTAAATTATTTCATTACATGTATGTAATATGTGTGTGAAAAATAAAGAAACTTGAGCCAATTTGTGAGGAACAGATTGACATTTATGCACCTGTCAAATCTCATTCAGTGTTATCTCATTATTTTTTCTAATGTCTCCATTAGTTCGTTAACACACCTGATTCATCAGCTCTATGATGGAAACTGAGATTAAACTCAACTGGATGTGAATGTCTGTTAATGCTTTTCTAACTCACAATATAAAGGTTAACCAGTTATAAATGAAGCTGGTTGAAGCCCTCTGCATAACTGTGACACAAATACACATGTATTGATTATTTACTCATGTGTAGTTTTTTTTCTTTTTTCAAATTTGAATCATAAACATTTATCTGTTGAAACTGCTGGTTTCAGGCATGTTTGTATACTGGAAATGATCATTTTAGAAGAATAAATCAAAGTTTTGATTTGTCAGGTAAAATGTTTCATGGATGAAGATGATCAGTTAAAGCAGTCAGTGATGCTGCACACATGAACACAAACACATGAAATATCCCTCACACTGCCAGCAAACAGAGAGATTCGGTCTGTCTGTGGTGACTCTTGTAGCGATTCAAGAGGTTTCATGTTGTCTGACACCTATAAAAAAAACTCCAAGAGAACGACCACAAAACAGGCTGAGCATCTCAGAACAAAATCTCCAGATGCTCTCCTGAGAACCAGACTGAAAAACCTGATCAGCTGTCTGGACTTTTGATGTACCAGCAACAACCTGAACATTTCAGAAACTTTACATCAACACCTTGAACCTCATTTACATCAACACAATCCACATAGTTGAAACACTTATTTTCAGTGTCCTTCTGCAGTGAGTTGAAGTTCCTTTTTACACGAATACTTGAAGTATTTCACAGGGTTCTCAAGTCTCACACTTTGGTTGTAAGACTCAAACAGTTCACACGCTCACACACCACAGTGTGTATTTCTCAAGCTGAAAAGGCAATGCCGACCAAGTTGTCCTGCAAGCTTTATATATAACGGTGTATATAATGCGCTGAACACAAAGTGAAGTTTCCTGCTCCCAGCACGTATCTCAGATTGTGTTCGTTGCTAGGCAACATAGATGCGCGATCACACAGAAGTTGACGGAACATTCTCGGTCACTGTGCGTTCGTTACTAGGTAACCAACAACAAATTTAATTTGTGCTGGTAAATTATGAACATTGAGTCAAATTGGGGGGGGGGGGCGGGGCTCCATTAAGCTCCTCCCCTAACCGCATGTGATCTCACTCCAGGCTTTTGAAAAAACTTGAGAACCCTGATTTACAAAAAAAAAACCACTTCCTTTCTGCATAAATACTTGCCACACAAACAGATGAGGAACACAACACAATTTACTACAGAGAGAGAAACTAGTGTTAGATTACTGAATGTGGAAATGAAAATATAGAAAAGGGTAAAACTCAGAGAAAAGAAACAACATGGATGATGTATAAGAATATGTGAATGTCGTACGAGGTAAAGTCAGAACAGATATCACAGATTCAACGCAACGAGAATCCAGTCATATATATATATGACTGTAAACATTTGAACTGCACCATAAATGTCTGGACGTGTGAATGATATCATGGATAAAGGTTCAATAATGGACTCAGAAGACCGAATAGAAAGGATTGTTGATATCTACGTCAGTGCAGAGGCTGTAAGAGACATGAAACATAAGAAAGAGACAGAAGACTTCAACACAGAAGAACCCCGAACACCTCGACACACAGAAGACTTCAACACAGAAGAACCCCGAACACCTCGACACACAGGTAACTGAGATTAAAGGACATTTTCTGATTATTCTCTCTCTTCCAGGTCCTCCAGTATGATCTGACATGCTCCATTTGTTGATGGTGGTTAATGGTTTATTTTTTTCCTGAAAGTGACTGATCGTTTTGCTAGAGAAGACACTTATTTGTCAACCAGGGTCATGTGGATTCATTTAAAGCTTCCTAAATATGGATTTTTGACCTTTAGAAAAGGTTTATTTTGAGACCTGTTCACGTTTTCCTCCAAAACCAAAAATGTATCATCGGCTGAAAAAAGAAAATCATATACAGTGAAACTCAGATGAGTAAATAATCAGGAAACCATTTTTGAGTGAACTGTTCCTCTGCATTTACTCACAAAACACAAGAACAAAAACCACACTAATAAACGTCTGACAAGCGTTAAAGTTAGTCTACAGTTCACATGTTTCAGAAGATGTGAGTCGTATGATATGAGGAAGTGAAGAGACTAACATCATATCTATCCTCTTCAGGAAGTGATGGTGTGACGATCTCCAGAGCAGCTGGTGTGTGTTTGGGGCTGATGTGTGTTCTTCTGATGACTGCAGTCATAGTGTTGTGTTTCACCTTCACTCAAGAGAGACAACAGCTGCTGACTAAGATCACCAACCTCACTCAAGAGAAAGACCAGACACAAACCAACAATATGAACCTCATTCAAGAGAGACAACAGCTGCAGACTAAGATCACCAACCTCACAGAAGAGAGACAACAGCTGCTGACTAAGATCACAAACCTCACTCAAGAGAGAGACCAGCTACTAACCAACAATATGAGCCTCACTCAAGAGAGACAACAGTTGAAGACTAAGATCACCAACCTCACCGAAGAGAGAGACCAGTTAAAATCAGAAAGAAATGATCTTAAGTTTGCAGGTTAGTTTCTTCAGTCTTAACTTGATCTAAAGCAGACTGTCCTGGATCTGTTGTGTAGCTAATGCTTGTAATTTACCTTTCTTTAGCTCTTTATGTTTATAATGATTATTGATAATCTAGAGATGTCAGCAGAGTATAAATAATAATTTAAGACATATCTTAAATTGGCTTTATAAGTAAATATTCATTTAATTGAGCATAAGCATCTGTCTTTACGGTTTATGATGCTAACACAATTAATGAAACAAAATTCACCATTTTCTCACAACTATAAACACAATCTCAAAACTACACACCAACTTGTTCAAACTACCAAGTTAAAATCAGATATTTACAGTTTTCTTCAATTGTTTAAGCACCATTTTGAAAACAGGGCTCGGTTTTTCAAACCCCTTCACACAATTAGCACAACACTACACCAAAGTAGCACAACGCCTCAGATCATTTGCAAAATGAAACACTTTTGTCAAAACTATACAATGTCTTATAAAAGAATCCGTGGGAAGAATCTTTTCGAGTGACGAATCCACCCTTGTATGGATGCTGGTTCAATTTGATCACATAGCTTGGAGGAAGCATGTGATAGCAATGATTTGCATCTGGTCCCTTTGGTTTTCTGCTGTGATGATATTGTGTAATCCGTCTAAAAATGTAAGAATGAGTTTGTAAGGACCCAAGTTGGCACGGCGGTGGAGGACCCCATTCTGTGTAATGGCAGCACAAAGGGTAATGTTACCCCCACGTTGCCCTGGTACATTGACAATAGCCCCGTGACCGATGTTTCTTCCCCTTCTTCGTACTGTTGTCAGGTTAAATCCAGCCTCAATGTAAATAAACTCATGCAGGACTTCCTCCGCATCCATTTGCAAAACTCTCTGAAATACAGCAAAAGATCACATTGTGTAGATCAGTATACTGTAGGTCTGCTATACAGTAAAATTACATGTACAGTAAAAGGTTATGTGTGCAGTACACAATACTACAGTCAGTGAACAAAACGTACCACCACAGATTCACGCCACAGGACTTTCACCGTCTGAATTTCTTTCAAATGGCACTTTATACAGTCGTTTCATCAGAACTTGATGTTTAAGGATACGGGCTATTGTTGACAGAGAGACCTGTTGGATATTATTGAAAGTGAGGTGATCATTGACCATATGGGCTTGAATTTCTCGAAGTCTGATTGCATTATTGGCCAAAACAAGGTTTATGATCGCTCTCTCTTGCTCCTGTGTGAATATTGGGCCCCTCCTCCTTGGTGTTCACGACGTTCAATCCTATATTGTCCAAACAAAACATACAGCTTACTGTAAAAATGATACATTCAGGAATATATACAGTACCAAAATATAGAGTACATATACAGTACTGTTGATATAGTACATGCAGTAAGCATGTTGAATAATTCTGTTGACTGAAGAGAAGTTTCTCACCTGTGCTCTTGACGAAATGTCCAAACTATTGATGCCACCGTGTACCTGCTTAGGTTAGGCTGTACTCTCAATCCAGCCTCCCTCAGTGTTAGTCCGTGGTTTATTACTTGGTCCACAATTGTAGCACGAAATTCGTTACACAGATTTGGTTGTCTTCTTTGTGCATGTCCTATCCCTCCTCCAGGTCTCCCTCTTCCTCTTCCTGGTACTCTCTGGATTCCCGCTCTCATCCACACTCTCCCTCTTCCTCTTCCTCCACCTGGTACTCTCTGGATTCCCCCTCTCATCCGCACTCTCTCTCTTCCTCTCCCTCTTCCTGGTACTCTGTGGATTCCCCCTCTCATCCGCACTCTTCCTCTCTCTCTTCCTCTTCCTGGTACTCTCTGGATTCCCCCTCTCATCCGCACTCTTCCTCTCCCTCTTCCTGGTACTCTCTGGATTCCCCCTCTCATCCGCACTCTTCCTCTCCCTCTTCCTCTTCCTGGTACTCTCTGGATTCCCCCTCTCATCCACACTCTCCCTCTCCCTCTCCCTCTTCCTCTTCCTGGTACTCTCTGGATTCCCCCTCTCATCCACACTCTCCCTCTTCCTCTTCCTGGTACTCTCTGGATTCCCCCTCTCATCCGCACTCTCCCTCTTCCTGGTACTCTCTGGATTCCCCCTCTCATCCACACTCTCCCTCTTCTTCTTCCTCTTCCTGGTACTCTCTGGATTCCCCCTCTCATCCACACTCTCCCTCTTCCTCTCTCTCTTCCTCTTCCTGGTACTCTCTGGATTCCCCCTCTCATCCGCACTCTTCCTCTCCCTCTTCCTGGTACTCTCTGGATTCCCCCTCTCATCCGCACTCTTCCTCTCCCTCTTCCTCTTCCTGGTACTCTCTGGATTCCCCCTCTCATCCACACTCTCCCTCTCCCTCTCCCTCTTCCTCTTCCTGGTACTCTCTGGATTCCCCCTCTCATCCACACTCTCCCTCTTCCTCTTCCTGGTACTCTCTGGATTCCCCCTCTCATCCGCACTCTCCCTCTTCCTCTTCCTGGTACTCTCTGGATTCCCCCTCTCATCCACACTCTCCCTCTTCCTGGTACTCTCTGGATTCCCCCTCTCATCCACACTCTCCCTCTTCTTCTTCCTCTTCCTGGTACTCTCTGGATTCCCCCTCTCATCCGCACTCTCCCTCTTCCTCTCCCTCTTCCTGGTACTCTCTGGATTCCCCCTCTCATCCACACTCTCCCTCTTCCTGGTACTCTCTGGATTCCCCCTCTCATCCACACTCTCCCTCTTCCTCTTCCTCTTCCTGGTACTCTCTGGATTCCCCCTCTCATCCGCACTCTCCCTCTTCCTGGTACTCTCTGGATTCCCCCTCTCATCCACACTCTCCCTCTTCCTCTTTCTCTTCCTGGTACTCTCTGGATTCCCCCTCTCATCCACACTCTCCCTATTCCTCTCCCTCTTCCTGGTACTCTCTGGATTCCCCCTCTCATCCACACTCTCCCTCTTCCTCTCCCTCTTCCTGGTACTCTCTGGATTCCCCCTCTCATCCACACTCTCCCTCTTCTTCTTCCTCTTCCTGGTACTCTCTGGATTCCCCCTCTCATCCACACTCTCCCTCTTCCTCTCCCTCTTCCTGGTACTCTCTGGATTCCCCCTCTCATCCACACTCTCCCTCTTCTTCTTCCTCTTCCTGGTACTCTCTGGATTCCCCCTCTCATCCACACTCTCCCTCTCCCTCTTCCTCTTCCTGATACTCTCTGGATTCCCCCTCTCATCCACACTCTCCCTCTTCTTCTTCCTCTTCCTGGTACTCTCTGGATTCCCCCTCTCATCCACACTCTCCCTCTTCCTCTTCCTCCACCTGGTACTCTCTGGATTCCCCCTCTCATCCGCACTCTTCTCCCTCTTCCTCTGACACCATCCATTTTTGTTGAAGACAGGGGAACTTACCTGTTGCCTTTTTATAGTGCTTTAACCTAATGTGTGCACACCTGGTGCCTGTGTTTAACCAATTGGTTCATGGGTGTGTTCATTTGAAAGCCTTTTCTTTGAAATTGCAAGGAAATTACATCATGATAAATTTCTGTGTCAAATGCATACAAGTGTGTTTAGTGTTTTGCAAATCACTGTGTGTAATATTTTGTAAAAAGTGTGAAGCTGACAGTGTGCTTACAGTTGTGCAAATCTAGGCCAGTGTTTTGCTCCTTGAGTGTAAGGTTTTGCTAATTGTGGGAAAGTTCTAATGTTAGTGTGTGAGCAATTGAACAAAACTGTAAGTCAAAAACATTATCTTTTGTGATAATCAGTCGTTGGCCTCAAATGAGACACAAACCTGTCAAATACACAGACTGCTTCAGTGTCTAGAGAACACTAATGAGATCAGTTTAAAACACTGTTACAGAAACCTTCCTTTGAGAAACAGGTTTCCTTCTGAAAGTCATTGTCTGTTACAGTATACAACATAAACAGAGCGTACAGATACAGTGAAATTAAGAGATAAACTGTAAAGAGCAGTAGATTAAAAGCACTCACAACTATAATAAAATATACACTACTGGTACAAGTAATGTAAATAACCTTTTTAATTGGGTTTAGATTAAAATTTAGTTCAAGCCCTAGTAAAAAAAAAATATTTATTATAACATTTATATTTCAGCTTTATTTATTTGTATGCACATCTCTCAATATTAATCCTACAGTGTGTTTAAATGTCACTATTGATGAAGATTGTATTATCTCTGAATATCAGTTTTTAAATGCAAGATATTTCAAGTGTACCTGAAGTATAATTGCTATAGTCCCAATTTAACACAATCAAATAAACCTCAGTGTATCTTTAGTTACACTTCAGCACTACTTCTGCACAATTCAAATGAATAAAGTACAGAGTTAGTTGTTCCAGTTTAGCAGACTTCAAGTTTACCAGTTTAATACACCAAAAGTACAAGTGCAGTGTATTTTTATTAAGTACATAAATATGTAAATGTATTTGTAGTATACTTATCATGACATAAATGTATTTCAAATGCATTTTAGTGTATTTATATTTCACTAGGGATGTCTTATCTGTGTTCATAGATGGATGGAAGTGTCATCAATCCAGTCTTTACTTATTTTCCTCTGAGAAGAAGAGCTGGACTGAGAGCAGAAGATACTGTAGAGAGAGAGGAACAGATCTGATCATCATCAACAACATAGAGGAACAAGTCAGTGTGTGTGTGAGTAAGAGAGAGAGAGAGAGAGAGAGAGTATGCTAGGGGTGGGCAGATCGATCTAAATAACGATAGTATGCTCCTGTGGAATCGATATTTTAATTTAAATATCTCTCATCTACGTTCATTATACTTTGCTCGTGTCTTCTACCTCTACAATCCTGAGCAAACGCTGCTTATACATCCTGCCCCACTGTGCTACTCCTCCCCCTCGCGCTGCTCTGCTGTGATTCGTTGTTGTGTCGTCACGTGACTCACTGACACAACGCACCGAGGAGCAGCGAACAGAGTGAGCGAAGCTGATAGCACATTGAAGTCCAGAAGGGGGGCTCAGGGAATGTAATTGCACAGGTATATTTGTTCTGTGTCTGTTCTTCAGTAATAATTGTGTGCACTTTATTTCAATTGCTTGGAGTAAGGGGAGGATTCATTTTCTTTTCTTTTTTTTAAAGGTTGTAAAGAATTAATTCTACAGTGCCTAATAAATAAGAATTTTGTGGACTTCAATACATGAATACAAAATATTGGCTAAATAATTGATCATTCATCCACCTCAGAAATAATGACATAGACCTACTGCTCTCCCCTACACAAAAGTTTTTTTTTGTTTTGTTTTTAGTAAAAAAGTATTGTATTGGTATCGGCGATGTGTGTGTGATCGCAGTGTTTCGTTTTTTAAATTATAGAGAATGTGCTGAAATGTGTCTGTGCTCGTGTTATAAATCATGTTATTGTTTGACTTCTCAGGATTTTGTGAAGAATATTTGTGGTTCTGATCATTTCTGGATTGGTTTGACTGATGTTGAAGAGGAGGGCAGATGGAAATGGGTTGATGGCAGCACACTGACCTCTGGGTGAGAAATGACTGAACTGAACTGATTATTATCTAATAAATGATTGTCTCAGTCAGTATCATATCACACAGAAAGCAGCTCTGATCTAACTCTGATCTGTTGATGCAGGTTCTGGGCGTCTGGAGAGCCAAACAATCAGGGAACAGAGGAAGACTGTGCTAACACTCGTTCATCAGGATGGTTTGATACTAAATGTGATAGTAGTGTTAAATGGATCTGTGAGAAGAGTATCCTTAAATAAATGATACATTATAATAAAAATGTACATATATGCATCATGAACAAATAAATATGTCGGTAATTTTACTTTTTTTTTTTAATGGCACATTAATTAGGTTATTCTGTAAAAACAAATAAAAAAAAAATAGAAAAAAAACAGTAATAAAAAATTTCATATAAAACTTTTTAAAATAATTTTGTTTTGAATTTTTAGATCTGAACTAAAATCTGAATGTGAAAAACAACAGCGATGTTTCTACAGACTGAAATAAAATCAGAAATACACTGATATAATAGAAATATTCATAAAAACAGCATTGATCCAATATTGTTAACCAAAACGATCATGATTATAGGAGTACTTGTGACGACTCGTAAAAGAGGAGGAAGCAGATGCAGGCAATCAGAAATGGTATATGATGATTAATTAATAGTTATTATGATTGAAGATGGTAGCAAAACTCAATGAGTACGATGAAAACTGAGTCCAGAATGTAGGCAATGGTGATAGAAGGTCTATGGTGGCGTGAGAAGTGCTGGATGGTGAAGTCGGTGGTGAATGTGAAGACGGTCAATGGATGAAACCAGAAACAGACCGGAACACTCACACGAAGACGACAACACAAACACAATCCAGAACACGAACACAATCCAGAACACGAACACAATCCAGAACACGAACACAATCCAGAACACGAACACAATCCAGAACACGAACACAATCCAGAACACGAACACAATCCAGAACACGAACACAATCCAGAACACGAACACGGGAGACGGTAATCCAACTTGTGTAGCTGTAACATGAATGAGGATCTGACAACAGACAGAGAGATGAGTGAGTATTAGTAGCTGAGTGGAGATGAGGATCAGCTGGAGCGAGACAATTAACACCCAGGTGACAACAATCAACCAAACGAGCACATGGAGACTACGTGAGTACAAATACAAACACAAAACATGACACGGAGGAAACAATGGATTTCCTACCGTGACAGTATTACTCAGTACATCAGTAAAGTTTGATTTGAAATGTGACTCTTGCAGCTTTTTTGTAATTACAGTATGACAATAAACATGATTTACTTGTTTTCAGAAACTGGTTTATTTCCTGAACCACGTGAAGATGAATATAAATGGAAAATCACATAAACAGCTTCTAATGTTTGACTGAGAATATGAACAATAGTCTGACTGTAGAAATCAGGATATGATCTAACAAGCACATCTTCTTTATAAACACTTTCTAGCATCAGTATGATCAATACATCACCAAATATAAGTCATTATCACTATATGAAACAATATACATGTTATTTATTTATAACATCTTTATGACTGTTTGTTTTATGCTAGTGAAAGCAAAAATTGCTTACACAGCAAGCCCAGATTTCACCCCAAAATGACTGACAGTTCATTTAAAGTCCAGCCTCATTAAAGTGAGTGAATAATGGACTGAAGGAAGAGCATCAGATGCAGTCGCTGCTAAAACTGTTCATCCGTCTGAACTTCTGATGAAACGACCTGAAGCTCATCAAACACTGAAGGGTTTCAACACCAGATGAACAAACCCCTGACGTCTTTACACACAAACAGACAAACTGTGCTAATGATTGTGTTTTCACATGTTTATTAATGGTCATTGTGTTTTTGAGGAATACCTGAGGGAAGGGAAGGAGTTATTGTGATATAATATATTCATTTGAACCTTGTTTTCCACACCAAGCGTTGTTGAAGATCAAGTTCCTTTCTGCATAAATACTGACCACACAAACACAGATGAGGAGCACAACAGTCCACTCCAGGAGAGAAACTAGTGTTCTTGATGACAACAAAACCAAAAGAAAATTACAACCTGCAAAATGCACAGAGAAAATGGAAAAAGGGCTTTGCAAATATTGACATTATTGTAACACTTGCGTACTTTTTTTTTAGTTGACGTTTGACCTCAGTTTGTTTCGTTATTCATTCTGTTCACCTGTTATTTAGTTCATTATCTCATTAGTTTCAGTGTATTTATGACCGTCAGGTTTTGTGTAAGTCAGTCTGAGTGTGTGTGTGAGAAAGGAAGGATTTTCTGAAGGTATTTTTGAGTCAAAACGACTGAACACCTGTGACAGTGTGTTTGTAGTTGTAGAGAAAAGCCACATTTGTATCAGTAAGTTTGAAGTGAGAGAGAAATGTTTTAAGAGTTGCAAACCTGTAGACTTTTGATCTCTCCCACAAACAGCAGAACAAGAACACAGGTTAGCGTAACACTAAGGTGAGTACGTTACGTCTGGCTTGTAGGAGCTCGGAGACAACTTTGAGGAGTTTGTCCTGTTGGAGGCTTGACGGGGAACTGAGGTGCGGGTGAGTGCTTTTATAGTGCCCTTGATTGGTTCTGTGATGGGTGGTAGGTGTGGCTGGTTAGTAATCAGGTGACTGTGAGCGCTGGTGATTGGTGGGGACCGGGCTTACCAGATCCCTGCAAAATATTTTTTTTTAAAAACAGATATTTTCAAGTTAAAATAGTGTGCGGGAGTTCTTTATATGTTGACACGACCTACCAGGTCTTATTTTTCTACGCACCTATTACTTATTACAGGTGTGTGATGGAGTTCGTTCATGAATATCTGTTTTTAATGAAAGTAGCACATTAATATAGAACGATGATTAAAACTGACTGGAACTACCTGTGGATTAAACTGTTTTACTGCACACTTCCAGCCAACAATAATCAAGTATTCAGACAGATCATGGTAAAACAGCACATAACAAATTTAATGCCCATGTGATGAAGTTTCCTAAACATATAATTTGTTTTAGGTCACTTCCCTGAACCAGCAGTATTGGCTTTTGGAGAAGCTGTCAAAGGACTCTCTCCTCAACCTCTGATTTCCTGCGTCCTACTGATCTATCAGAGCTGGTTTTGGTGGACTCCAGATTTGGTCCTGTGCCTCGGGGTTCAATGCTCTCCTACCAGTGCCCCCCTGTTGTGACCAAAAACTACATCAAACATCCAGATGCTCCTGTGTTCCCTAAACTCCCTATAAACGGTCCTAACTTTCCGAGGAGCTTGCACCTGTTCTTCCATTTGGAAAGCCTAAGTGTCACACAAGAGTTGGCATTTATAATAGGGGAGCGGACTCGGGAGCAATCCGAGTGTCCACAGTGGAAAAATATGTGCAAGCCTAGAGTGACTGCTAGCAGGTTTATGAGGTTTCTCATGTGCGAGGGGAGACATCTGAACAGGCACTGGCAAGGCAGATACTCAGGGGTGTAAAGCAAACTAGGGCAATGAAAAGAGGCCTTGACAGGGAACCTGAGGTGCTGGAACATTACTCTCAACTGTTCAATGTGAATGTCTCACCTTGTGGTTTTGTTGTGCAGCCAGATGTGTCCTACCTTGGTGCCAGTCCTGATGCCAAAGTTTATGACCCTAATGCAGATCCCTAATTCGGGCTCGCTGAAGTGAAATGCCCAGATGTTCCTACAGTTTCTGAGGTTGGGCATATTAAAATTGTGAATGGACATGCAACCCTGAATATCTCATGATAGCTCAGATGAGACAAAATCTGGATCTTTACTACTCTGGTGCTTACACAGATGAATATCTTAAGGGGGTATCTAACAGTAGTATACAGTGCAAATAGGCCTAATCCTGTAAAAAAAAAAATTTAATCATTTTTATTGATGATGTAATTGTTCTGATGATTTTATATTTGTATAAATGTATGTTTTAACACTGAGATATGATTTTCAAATAAATGTTTATGAAACTAAAATTGTTACTTTATTTCAACAATGCACAGTCACAGTCAAACTTATTACATAAGTCACTCTTTATGGGAAAGTTCACTTTAAAATGCAAAAAATATCATATACTCAGTGTCAAGTTGTTTCAAACCTGTATGAATTTCTTTCTTCTGTTGAACACAAAGAAAATATTTTGAAGAATGTCAGTAATCAAAGAGTTTACTGGACTTCCATAGTAAGAAAGAAAACATATACATAAATTCATAGAGGTTTGAAACAACTTGAGGGTGAGTCTATGATGAAAGAATTAGCTTTTTTTAAAGTGAACTATCCCTTTAAAATGAATAAGGCTATGATGGTGATTGTGACCTTTAACATCAAGAGGCCACTGAAAATTGCTCATTAAGCAGCAGTTAGTCCACAGCTGGTTAACTGTTCCAGACAAGGTTAAAGGTACAGTGTTGTCCCAGATGTAATACTCCTTCACTCTTCTGATGGCTCTCTCAACAAGAATTCGACGACGAGCTGTGGCTTGCGTCCTCACTGCATTTTCTTTGCTGAACTTGGTAGCTGCTCCTTGAAGGTAGTGGTGTTTTATATGATGAGAAAAAAAAGATAACTAGCCCAAGTTATGATGATGCAGCTAACAGTGGAGACCCTTACAAATTCATATAAATCATTATCATTATCTGGCTTTTATTATGATTCAAAACAAATGTTTATTGCAATGGTCATTTTAGATCATTTCAAGACTTTGTTTATCTTAATTGTTTTACTGCTCAGTTGTGGAAGCATTCCTTTGATAAAAAATATTATGCTGATATCTTCCTGGAACAGTAAGTTGTGTCACGAATTATTAAAATGATAATATGACTTGAAAGATAAAGGGCATAAATGTAATAAAGGCTTCAATAATATAATAATATAACTGGAAAGTTGCATCATAATTTGTTTTCAGAAATGCATGAACATACCTGGAAGAGGAGTGACTGCATAATAATGATCTGCTTCAGCTGTCACCTCAGTAACTACTTCAGCGTCTTGGCTGTCGTCTGATTGTATGGTTTGAACTTGTTCGTAAACAGACTCATGTGAAGTTTCTCCCCAGTTGTTCCACAGACAAATGTGCTGCCTCTAAGGATTGTAAATTTCTACTCGTCTAATAGCATATATCCACTTCTTCCTCAGACATTTATCGCTAGGAAAACCGTTTGAAAACTCCAATATGGTTGACGCTGCTTATTATTTTTGCAATGAGGGACACTACAGTGAGACGTCGATGTAGCTTCAGCCATTGTTATTTAGACCAGAAGTCGCTTTACACAACAAACGCTGAACCGGATGTGCGTTTTATCTTCTGTGAAAAAGGCCTATTGGACAGCAAACTGCTTATTGGTCAGTACAGTCAGAAATAACATTAAGACAAAAGGAAAGAAGAATTTGTTGTGCTTTCCATTCAGAAACCCATTAGTCTCAAGCTCACTATTTTCCAGAAATGTCTGCAATCTACCTGGAGTGCAAGGTTTGAGTGTCAGGTTCCCAAAGATAAGGTTTGGTAAAGAATCCTAAAAAATGAACCTCATTTAATAAGAATCACATGACTCTTTTTAAGTCAGAGTAATTTTATTATAATTCATTAACAAACAAAGTCTTCACCTGTTTTTTTTCTGACTGTGATGACACAATGAGTATTTTTCAGTCCAATGCAAATTCAAGCAGTAAACATAAATGCAGAACAATGTGAAGGGGTAGACATGACGCACACACACACACACACACACACACACAGACAGAGAAAGACATTTCTGCAAATTTATGTTACATTATTTACTAAAGCAGACAATTCAAAAGATATCCGACAACAACAAACTCCAACCTTTGACAAAAATATAGATTTTTTTATATTTTTAGAATGATTAAATACATGTTCACAAAATATATATCAATGTTATGAGAAGTTGAAACATGAAGAAAAATTGACTTGACACTGATCTGAAAATGAATGCGTCCCTGTGGACCTCTGCTGGATATATGTGGTCATTGCACTTTATTTCTTCAGCTATATCTCATACAGTTTTTTCTCTAAGCTGCAGATGGCAGTATTCTCTAACACATGGGACAATATCCACAAACCTTTTATATTTCATTAAGGTCAATTGATTTTTTTTTTTTTTCATTAAAATGAAGGGCGAGAGAGATTAATAAAACAGTATAATTAATGCCAAGGGTATTCACAATAGTGAATAAATAAATTTGCAGTAACTACTAAAGTGTTTTAACCCTCTGGCCCTCTTCGTTTAGGAGTCACACTTACCTTCTTCGCAGTCAAAAGTGACCGAAGCCTTGAAATGTAACTTATTTTTCTTCAGGAAAACCAGTGTAATATAATTGTGTTCAATAATATTTGTTGATTATTCTTTATGATTTTTTAGGGAATTTTATGATACTATGCAATATTTGTACAATTTTAATTAGCTACTTTCTCCATTTGAATTTTTTTTTTAAATCTCTTTATTTATTTACTATTTTTAAATAAATGCAATATTTCACATTAAAATAGAGTGAAAGCATTTAAAATCATTTTTTTTTATGTGACAATTGGGAAATCTGGAGACATTAAAAAGTAAAAACTTGTGTAATGTTGCGTAACCTCCTGTATTAGCTCCCTATATAGATATATACAGAGGCTTTTGGATTCCCATAGTTTTTAGACCTCATCTCTTCATTTTTTTAGGTTTTGCATTTAGATCTATATCTAGACATCCTAAAATATTATTTTTTGTCAAGGTTTAGATATTTTCGGTTAGATAAGTATCAGGTTTTACATTATGATCACAGTCAAACATTAAAATCTTGATAGAAAGGAAACACATATAAAGCATTTTTGTTACTCAGTATCCAAAACACTATACAAACATTTTGTAATTCATTAATATTTTATTAAATGTACAAAAAAATAAATGTTAATGTTGCAGTCTTACCGGTTCATTTCTGTGTGTGTGTGTGTGTGTGAGAGAGATAGAGAGAGAGCCCCTTTTTTATTTTTTCCATTTATTGATTGGTGTCTATCTTGCACTCCTGATATTCTGGAGAGTCACCCCTTGATTGCTGCACACTTTTTTCCTGACCAGTGGCTGATTTGTAGTTTGTACCACCAACAGATTCACTGAGTTTTCACATTTTTTCGTATTTCCCATTCATTTCCTATGTCTGTCATTTTTCACCGCAGAAGGTAAGTGTGACTATTTCTTTGGACTCTTTAAAGGGGGGGGGGTGAAATGCTATTTCATGCATACTGAGTTTTTTACACTGTTAAAGAGTTGGATTCCCATGCTAAACATGGACAAAGTTTCAAAAATTAAGTTGTACGTTTGAAGGAGTATTTTTGTTCCCAAAATACTCCTTCCGGTTTGTCACAAGTTTCGGAAAGTTTTTTTCGAGTATGGCTCTGTGTGACGTTAGATGGAGCGGAATTTCCTTATATGGGTCCTGACGCACTTCTGCCGGAAGAGCGCGCACTCCCGTATAGCACAGCACTGAGAGCACAACAGACTTCACTGATCAGAGCGAGAGCGTCGCGAAATGTCACAAAAGGAGTGTGTTTTTGGTTGCCAGGGCAAGACAACCCTGCACAGATTACCAAAAAAAAAAAACAGCATTAAGGGACCAGTGGATGGAGTTTATTTTTACGGAGCATCAACGGAGTTGTGCAAGTGTTTGTGTTTGTTCCTTCCCTGAATTTGGAAGATGCTTGTTCACAAGGCCCAGTTTGACGACGGATTTGCATATCGTTTATTTCTTAAGGATGATGCAATCCCAAGGAAAAAGGGTCACGATCGTGTGTTGGAACCGCAGGCGGTGAGTAAAACTGCTTCAAATATCTCTGCCTTCTTGTTAGTGCGTCCCCTCCCATGCCAGAGACCCGGGTTCGAGCCCTGCTCGGAGCGAGTCGTTGCTGCTGCTGCTCTCGTTCAGTTTCAGCCTCTGGATCATAAATAAACGGCTGAATCTGACTGTAAGCCATGGTTTGTTCTGGATGATGGGTTTTCCCTCAAGGTAATGTCACAGCTTCCACATGCTCTCAACGCAAAAGCCTTATTCGCGCTCGTGATTCTTTAGCTCCGCCCACACGTCACGCCTCCAGTCGGTCGTGTTTTTCCGGGAAAAATCGGTACAGGCTATCTTTCTCTTATGAATATAATAAATATTCATAACTTTTTGGAGTTATGAAGGATGCAGTACTACTCTATAGGTACTCAAGATTAACAGGAGATTGAGTGAAAAGGAGCATTTCACCCCCCCCTTTAACATATCTAAATCATGTCCATTATTTTTTGTGTGTTCATATTGCTAATGTGACAAAATTATCCACCTTCTTATTCACCCTCATATAGGTTTTTTCCCCCTCATTAAAACCAAAGTGGTGATCATCTGTGATTGTTTGTCAAGAGCAAGGACACATTTGTATGCATAGATAGAATAAATCTTTATTGTCCACCGGGGTGCAAATTTTTCTTTGGCTCGTCGCAAAGTACAGAACAGATAAACATACAAACAATGTCTCAAGCATAATGAAGAAATATTCCTAGATAACTCAAAATAAAAAAATGAAATAAAGAAAGATACAAAGCAAAATATCATATTAAGAATAATATACCTAGATACATAAAAACAGCAGCTCATTTATTTATTGTTGGTTTGTTTGTTTTTATGTAAGTACTTTTAGCCAGAGGCACTCTGAAGTGCATCTCAAACTCGCTAGAGACGGGGTGAGTATTATCTACAGTGATTTTCCTTGCTTTCTTCCTCGTTCTGTCAATGTATATTTGAGACAGTGGTTTTTTTGGTTTTCTTACTATTTTACTAGCCATTGACACTCTCCTGTTGAGCTTTTTCTTAATCTTACAGTTTAAATGGTCAAACCAAGCAGAGAGATGTAAAGTTAAAACCCTTTCAGTGTGTGTGATATACACAAGCTTGATAATCTGAGCACTGACCTCCAGACTGTTTCAATCGTCTATGAAGACTGTCGTTGTGAGCATTTCTTAAAGATCAATCCTGTATTATCAGTAAAACTCAGGTGGTTATCAAGAACCGTAGATATTTAAAAGTTTCCACAGTTTCAGCTTCTTGACCATTAAGTAAAACTGGCTCTGTTATTATGTCTTGTTTTTTGTAAAAAAAAGTAGCTTATTTGTCTTTGCCACATTAATTTCTAGCTGGCTTTCTTTGCACCATACTTCAAGGACCTTTACCTGTGCAAGATAAGAGGCTTCATCCAAGGAGTAAATAGATATACAGATATTACACAAATATACAAGCAAGGAGAAGAACATTAAACTGTAAGAGAACATAATGTTAGATGTAATTGATTACAAATGTATGTCACACTTGTATGAATGCATTTGGTCACTAACTGTAAATGATATTTCCTAGGGGGAGAATGTCCAGAGCTTCACCTTGAGGACATACTGATTTGTGCTTCTGGACTTTCAGAGACTCCTCTTGGATTTCCAATCAATCCTACAGTTCCTACATCGAGTGAGCCACACAGTGAGGTTACTAACAGAGACAAACACATGCAGCATAGTCCTTACACCACCACTGCACACGTCTTCTGCTGAACTGAACCACTGGACGCAGTCTGGCATTATTCAGTCGCCAACTTTTGGAATTGCTTAGATTAGGGTTGGTGCTAGGGTTAGGGTTAGGGTATGCTGTATGTTTAAAGCAGTTTGTTGTTCCTTCTAAAAAACTAACCTTCTTGTAATCTTAAAATTACACTGAAATGTTAAAATGTTTGGGTGGACAGCCACGCCACTTTCAGCACCGCCACCAGCAACTTCACCATCCACACCACCTTCAGCACCAGCGACAGGAGCACCCTCACCATCCACACCACCTTCAGCACCAGCGACAGGAGCACCCTCACCATCCACACCACCTTCAGCACCACCACCAGCACCCTCACCATCCACGCCACCTTCAGCACCAGCGACAGGAGCACCCTCACCATCCACGCCACCTTCAGCACCAGCGACAGGAGCACCCTCACCAGCCACACCACCTTCAGCATCACCACCAGCGACTTCACCATCCACGCCACCTTCAGCACCAGCGACAGGAGCACCCTCACCATCCACGCCACCTTCATCACCGCCACCAGCGACTTCACCATCCACGCCACCTTCAGCACCAGCGACAGGAGCACCCTCACCATCCACGCCACCTTCATCACCGCCACCAGCACCCTCACCATCCACACCACCTTCAGCACCAGCGACAGGAGCACCCTCACCATCCACACCACCTTCAGCACCAGCGACAGGAGCACCCTCACCATCCACGCCACCTTCATCACCGCCACCAGCGACTTCACCATCCACGCCACCTTCAGCACCAGCGACAGGAGCACCCTCACCATCCACGCCACCTTCATCACCGCCACCAGCACCCTCACCATCCACACCACCTTCAGCACCAGCGACAGGAGCACCCTCACCATCCACACCACCTTCAGCACCAGCGACAGGAGCACCCTCACCATCCACCCTCCTTCAGCACCACCACCAGCACCCTCACCATCCACACCACCTTCAGCACCAGCGACAGGAGCACCCTCACCATCCACCCTCCTTCAGCACCAGCGACAGGAGCACCCTCACCATCCACACCACCTTCAGCACCAGCGACAGGAGCACCCTCACCATCCACCCTCCTTCAGCACCACCACCAGCACCCTCACCATCCACACCACCTTCAGCACCAGCGACAGGAGCACCCTCACCATCCACCCTCCTTCAGCACCACCACCAGCACCCTCACCATCCACACCACCTTCAGCACCAGCGACAGGAGCACCCTCACCATCCACGCCACCTTCATCACCGCCACCAGCGACTTCACCATCCACGCCACCTTCAGCACCAGCGACAGGAGCACCCTCACCATCCACGCCACCTTCATCACCGCCACCAGCACCCTCACCATCCACACCACCTTCAGCACCAGCGACAGGAGCACCCTCACCATCCACACCACCTTCAGCACCAGCGACAGGAGCACCCTCACCATCAACCCTCCTTCAGCACCACCACCAGCACCCTCACCATCCACACCACCTTCAGCACCAGCGACAGGAGCACCCTCACCATCCACCCTCCTTCAGCACCAGCGACAGGAGCACCCTCACCATCCACACCACCTTCAGCACCAGCGACAGGAGCACCCTCACCATCCACCCTCCTTCAGCACCACCACCAGCACCCTCACCATCCACACCACCTTCAGCACCAGCGACAGGAGCACCCTCACCATCCACACCACCTTCAGCACCAGCAACAGGAGCACCCTCACCATCCACCCTCCTTCAGCACCACCACCAGCACCCTCACCATCCACACCACCTTCAGCACCAGCGACAGGAGCACCCTCACCATCCACGCCACCTTCAGCACCAGCGACAGGAGCACCCTCAACAACCACCCTCCTTCAGCACCAGCGACAGGAGCACCCTCACCATCCACCCTCCTTCACCATCCATTTCAATCAACACAAGATCATCTTCCCAATCTTCATTCTACTGAGCTGTAGTCGGGTTGATTACGCAAGTCACCAGGGAGACGTCATTGATGGTCATTTTGAAATCAGAACGATTAAGGAAAAGTTCCTCAATGGACTCCAGATCATTGGGTGAATGCTTTATGCCGTATTTGTCAAAGCAACCTGACAGCGAGTTATCTCCCTGATCTGTCATAAGAACAATAACTCCGCCGTAGGTTGACTTGTAGATAGATGACCTTTGCATTAGTTTGCAAGCTTCACATCTCTGTGTAATGGATTTAAGAATAAAATTAATCTGCAGGCTGTGGCACTTCAGACAGTGATGTCAGACTATAATTTGAATACCGGAGACGACACCGCGCAAGGTCGCGGAGGAATTGCTGTCAACAGGATCGTCGTCTCGATCAGGTATGTCCAGTGGTGGGATTTCTTTATTTTGCTGGATGAATTTCTCCACTTTGCTCTCATGTAGACTACTTTGAAAATGAATATGATTTCGATGTTTGAACTTCAGAAATAAGGCTGTCCCAGAATGTGAGCTTCATTTCTCCGGTCCCGTCGCTGACCCATATCTACTTCAGTTCACACTCCTCTTTCTTGACCAGCACGATTTTGCTCACCGCTGCACGGTACATCACTTTTGCTTCCAGCTCACCTACAGTCATGCCAACTAATATTGGCACCCTTGGCAAATATGATCAAATAAGGCTGTGAAAATTAATCTGCATTGTTAATCCTTTTGATGTTTTATTTGAAAAATTCACAAAAATGTATCCTTTCATTGGATAATAAGAATTTAAAATGGGGGGAAATATCATTATGAATTAATGTGAATTAATGTGTATTAGAGAAAAATAATTTTTTTTCTCTAATACACATTGGCCACAATTAAGGACACCCTTTTATTGAATTATTTTTTAAACCTCCATTTGCCAGTTTAACAGCTCAAACCTTTTTTCAAACCTACCAGCTCCTTACACTTTCTATGTACATTGTACCACTGGGAAATATGGTCATTGCATAGGAACTAAAAATAAGGTCCAAAATAAGTGCTAGCACTGCATGCATGCTCTGTATGCCTTGCTCATATACTTGTATACTTGCATACCCTATATATACTCTACGCAAATATTCAGGGGGTTCTGCATAAGGTATACATGACACCTGACATAAACAACGATTCAAAAAGCTTTATTCAACCTGGTTTCAACTGTCAAAGTATTATTATCTCATCTCATTTTTAACTTAGTTACATTTTTAGTTCATTTTTGACATAGTTGTCAGATGACATACTGATTGTGGCACTTACAGTGTCAAAACCACATAGTACTTGTGTTTTTGTGTATTAGAGTAAGTTAGTGACTCTTAACTTACCACTAACAAAAATGACAGTGCCTCTGTAGTGAGGCCAGCCTCCTCGTTGTTTCCTCCCATGGTGCCATTCAATTACGGCTGAGTAGGTGGCAAAGGGATTCCCATCCTGGTCCATCTTGGAATCATCATACCCCCTTATGGCATCAGTTTTTATGTCACTTAGCTTCCCAAAATCCTCCCCTTCACTCCACCGCACCACTGCAAACTTCCCCTCCATCTGTTCTAAAATTATCAAATAAATAAAAATCATTGTTTGGCTTAGCAATCAATAAATGACTGGCAGAGAGAAACTGTTATTAAGCTAACATTTAACATCAGTATTCTGACAAAAAAAAAACACTTCTAATATTAGGTATCTGCAGGGTATAGGGAAGTTATATTTAAGACTTTATTGCCACTCAAAATGAAATTTAAGACCCATTTTGAATATATTGCGATACACAATTCTGTTGTCTAAATTGATAATTTCAAGCACATATTAAATTTGATTTGAAATATCCAAAGGAATATAATCTGAAAATTGCAGATTAGGTTATTGATAGGTTAAGTGATTTAATAGAGGTGAGCAGATAATGTGATATGTCTTTATGATTCTTGTGATATTCATTTCTTTCATATAACGTTAGCCCAGTGCTACCTGACAGGTGCCTCTATAGCCTACAACCAACCAGAAAGGGTCCGGTGGGTCCGGTGTTTCCGATTAACAGACGGTAACGTTAGAGAAATACTGAAAGCACATTAACGTTAACTTACTGACTACAAGATGTTCTTGAACATGAATATTTTGGCCAAAGGCTGTGCAACCAAATGTAGTAAACATATAAATAATCATTCTATTAACTGGTTTAAAAACCTTAGAATAAAAAAAAGGTTCTGTAATATTGACATGAAAATAAAATGGTGGAGACCAAATATTTATGCAGACATTGAAAAAATGTTAACTTTGCCATTTTATCTTTGCCTTCTGGCAATGCGTTAACTTACTGGATCTGTTATAATCTAAGACTCTTCCAACGTTACACTTGTGTTATTATTAGGGATGGGTACCGAAACCCGGTATTAAACTGGCCCCGGGGCTAAATTATGAAACACCGTAGTATCAGTAAGATCTGACGGTACCGGTTCTGCTTTCGGTACTGGAGGAAAAAAATAATGTACTATGTATTTTTGCTTAATAATGTTGTCGTGCACATTTAATCTCGCCAAACATTTCTAATTTGCAATCATATTAAGACGTTTGTCCGTGAGATCTGCGTGAACTCTCATGCGCGCCGCGGAGGCTGTCTGTGTGTCACACACACACCACAACGAGCGCACGCACATGCATTAACTGTACGTAAACTTCTGTTAATAACAAAGAGTGACGATGGCGGAGAGATTTGCTTAATGTTATTGTGCACATTTTATCTTACCAAACATTTCTAACATGCCATATTATTAAGACGTTTGTCTGTGAGATCTGCAAGAACTCGCATGCGCGCCGCGGAGGCTGTCTGTCAGTCACACACACACACACACACACACACACACACACACACACACACACACACACACACACAACAAGAACGAGTACGGTACACGCATAACAGTACGAAAACTCCCGCTTAATACAAAGAGTGACGATGGCGGAGAGAGCAAAACGTTCCAAAGTGTGGTTATACTTCACTAGAGTTGATGCTGACAATGGCGCTCAAGCACATGCATTAAGTTTGCCACAAAGTACATGCAGAAGTAGCCTAATAATTGTGAAAAGAGACATTTTTATAAAATCACTTATGTTGTCAGTTAATGAAGCTATTTTTTACATCGTGTGCATTTTGTTGATTATAATGAGAGAACTTGAGTTTAATCCTGAGGACGTTTTATTAATCCATCCATTCTTTAGAGTTTCAAAGATTTAATCGTGCAGGTTTAATTTATTCGTTTCTTGTTTTAGGCAAATTAGGCATAAATAATGGGAACGAAATTATACAGCGCTTCACATTTAAACATGCAACAATTTCTTAATCAGTGTACAGACAAATGTCTTTCTCCCAAGAAGTTATCTGTCAAAATAAAGGACAGCAAACGAATAACAAAAATGCATGTTGTTTTATTAAAGGAATTTTACAATATAAATTAAAATATAGGCATAATATATTAAATATTGACATTACATATTAATCCATGAAGCCAACCCCCCTAAAATAGGCTACCACTTTTAATGCTCCGATGCAAAGTAAACCACAATTTCTTTTGAATAATATAACGCATAATTAATATAATATAAATAATACTGCACACCTTTTAAATGTGTCCAATCTAAAATATGGTTTAATACCATGTAGCTTAGAGAAAATATAATCACAGGTTCAGGCACAGGCTTGACATTTATCCTGCTTGAATTCGTTCTAAGAAATGCACATAACTTCATAAATACCAAACTTTCATCTGTGAATTTTATATATATTAAATATTTGAACTATAGTGTTTTTCTTTAATTTTCCCTGACTGAAGCCATCAAATCTAACACGTCAGTGAGGCAAAACTGACGTCTAAAATGTGCTTTGATGCACTTGTTTGATAACTTGTGGTTAAAGCGCCACTCAGCGGTCAAAGGCTGCAAATGCACTTTATACCGCCACTCAGTGTAAGAAGAAGAATGAGCTTTATTGCCAGGTATGTTTACACATACGAGGAATTTGTTTTCGTGACAGAAGCTCCGCAGTACAACAGAATGACAGCGACAGAACATAAAACACATAATAAAAGAATAAAAAATACAAATATGTAGACAGTGAATGACAATATACAAATGACAATTGTAGGCAGGTATATTACAAAGTGAAGTTATGTATGTACATATATATTGTGTGCAAAATTTAAGTGTATACTAAGTATGTGTGTTAGATAAATAAAGTGTGTGTGTATATAAATATAAAGTGTAGTGTGTTCGCCATTATTGTCAGCTGTTCATAAGATGGATTGCCTGAGGGAAGAAACTGGTCCTGTGTCTGGTCGTTCTAGTGCTCAGTGCTCTGTAGCGTCGACCAGATGGCAACAGTTCAAAGAGGGAGTGTGCTGGATGTGAGGGGTCCAGAGTGATTTTGACAGCCCTTTTTCTCACTCTGGATAAGTACAGTTCTTGAATAGATGGGAGAGTTGAACCGATGATTCGCTCAGCAGTCCGGACTACCCTCTGTAGTCTTCTGAGGTCAGATTTAGAAGCTGAGCTGAACCAGACAGTTACTGAAGTGCAGAGGATGGATTCAATGATGGTGGAGTAGAACTGTTTCAGCAGCTCCTGTGGCAGGTTTAACTTCCTCAGCTGGCGGAGAAAGTACAACCTCTGCTGGGCCTTTTTTACGATGGAGTCAATGTGAATGTCCCACTTCAGGTCCTGAGAGATGGTGGTTCCCAGGAACCTGAATGACTCCACTGCAGTCACAGGGCTGTTCATGATGGTGAGTGGGGGGAGTGCAGGGGGGTTTCTCCTGAAGTCCACGATCATCTCCACTGTTTTGAGCGTGTTAAGCTCCAGGTTGTTGAGACTGCACCAGACAGCCAGCTCTTTTACCTCCTGTCTGTAAGCAGACTCGTCACCGTCCTGAATGAGGCCGATGAGTGTGGTGTCATCTGCAAACTTCAGGAGCTTGACAGAGGGGTTCTTAGATGTGCAATCGTTGGTGTACAGGGAGAAGAGCAGTGGGGAGAGAACGCAGCCCTGGGGAGCTCCGGTGCTGATTGTACGGGTGCTGGATGTGTATTTTCCCAGCCTCACTAGCTGCTGCCTGTCTGTCAGGAAGCTGTTGATCCACTGACAGACGGAGGTGGGCACGGAGAGCTGATTTAGTTTGGGCAGGAGGAGGTTTGGGATGATCGTGTTGAAGGCCGAGCTGAAGTCCACAAACAGGATCCTCACATAAGTCCCCGGTCTGTCTAGGTGTTGCAGAACATAATGCAGTCCAATGTTTACTGCATCGTCCACAGACCTGTTTGCTCTGTAGGCAAACTGAAGAGGATCCAGCAAGGGTCCAGTGATGTCCTTCAGGTGGGCCAGCACCAGTTTTTCAAATGACTTCATGACTACAGACGTTAGAGCCACAGGCCTGTAGTCATTTAGTCCTGCAATTTTGGGTTTCTTAGGGATGGGGATGATGGTGGAACGTTTGAGGCATGAAGGGACTTCGCACAGCTCCAGCGATCTGTTGAAGATCTGTGTGAAGATGGGGGCCAGCTGGTCAGCACAGGATTTCAGACAGGCTGGTGTAACACAATCTGGGCCTGGTGCTTTTTTCCTTTTCTGCTTCCGGAAGACCTGGCGCACCGCATCCTCGCTGATCTGAATTGCAGGTGTGGGGGAGAGGGGGGATGCAGGAGGTGAGAATGGTGAGAGTGCTTGATTGGAGAGGTGTTCAGGATGGGTTTCAGGAGCTGTTAATGGTGTGAACGGTAGTTTGGAGAGGCATTCGGGGCTGGTTGCAGGAGTTGTGAAGGGTGTGAATGGTTGTGTGGGGAGGCGTTCAGGGCAGGTGATGGGTGTTCTTTCAAACCTGCAGTAAAACTCGTTCAGATCGTCTACCAGTCGTTGATTCTCTACGGTGCTGGGGGGTGGTGTCTTGTAATTGGTGATCTTCTTTAGACTTTTCCACACTGATGCGGAGTCGTTGGAAGTGAACTGAGTCCTTATTTTTTCAGAATAATTCCTCTTTGCCACTTTGATCTCCTTTTCCAATGTGTATTTAGCCTGTTTATACAAGACATTGTCCCCCTTCACGTAAGCATCTTCTTTGGCCTGACGGAGCTGTCTGAGTTTTGCAGTGAACCACGGTTTGTCATTATTGTAAATTAGTTTAGACTTTGTAGGAATACACATATCCTCACAGAAACTGATATATGATGTTACGGTCTCTGTGAGTTCGTCCAGATCGGTGGCAGCAGCTTCAAAAACACTCCAATCAGTGAGGTCAAAACAAGATTGTAAATCCTGCTCTGCTTCATTAGTCCATCTTTTTACAGTCCTTGATACAGGTTTAGCTGATTTTAGTTTCTGCCTGTAGGACGGTATAAGATGAACCAGAAGGTGATCAGAACGTCCCAAAGCTGCTCGTGGAACAGAGTGAAATGCATCCTTTATTGTGGTGTAACAGTGATCCAATATATTACCGTCTCTTGTGGGACATGTAACATGCTGTCTGTATTTTGGCAGTTCACGGGACAGATTGGCTTTATTAAAGTCCCCGAGAATGATTAAAACAGAGTCAGGGTGTTGTTGTTCTGTCTCTGTGATCTGATCAGCTAGTTTCTGTAAAGCTGAGCTCACATGCGCTTGAGGATGGATGTAAACACTGACCAGAATGAACGAGTGAAACTCCCGCGGCGAATAGAACGGCTTGCAGTTAATGAAGAGTGTTTCGATATTTGAGCAGCACGTCTTCTTTAACACAGTTACATCTGTACACCACCGTTCATTGATGTAAAAGCATGTCCCGCCGCCGCGCGATTTCCCAGTGGATTCTGATTCACGATCCGCTCTAAACAGCTGAAATCCCGGCAGATGGAGCGCGCTGTCCGGTATGGTGTCATTCAGCCAGGTTTCCGTGAAACACAGAGCAGCAGAGTGTGTGAAATCCTTATTTGTCCGAGAAAGCAGAAGGAGTTCGTCCGTTTTGTTGGGTAGAGAGCGGAGATTTGCCAGATGGATGCTAGGCAACGGCGTTCGAAATCCGCGCTTCCTGAGTCTGACGAGCGCTCCCGCTCGCTTCCCCCGTCTGCGCGTCCTGAAGCGCTTGATCAGCGCCGCCGCTCCTCCGATAACAACGTTCAGTAAAACGTCTGAATAATTGAAATCCGGTAAAACATCTTGTGGTGCGTTCTGCCGAATGTTCAGCAGTTCTTCCCTGGTGAAACTGATGGCAGGAATATAACTAAAGACAGGACAAACTAACAAAAACACAAAAACATATGCGGAGCTCGTCACGGAGGCAGCCATCCTGTATCGGCGCCAGCCTGAAGTGTTCAGCATATTCTAGAATTGTTTACCATATGTAGACATCTCCAAAGTAATATTTAATATAATGCATCTTTCATAGTGTGGGAACACACTGCATCACAGCTCCCTGGAGTTTTCCTATTGTGCTTTTGAGGAAGATAACTTGATAACCTTTCACCTGCACCACTTGCACCTCAGACATGCTGGCAGTCTCTGTGGATGGCAACAGGAAGTTATACCGGTTTCTCCGAAACAGAAGGTGATATTTTTTTCTTCCAGTATAGATTGCTCTGGATTTTTTATATTCAGTATTCAGCATGGATAAATGACCTATTTAATTTCTTCCTCAGCTCTGACTCTTTGTTTTTTGAAGTGGCATTTATCACAGAAGACATCTGTGTCTGCATTTGTTGATGTCTTGCATAAAGCTGTGAAACAGGCAGGTTTCAGATCATTTGTTAATGAAATTACTATGCTTTTACAGCCAGATTTTCTTTGCATTGAAGAAAAACTGCCCTCCACTTCAAAATACAAGGTGTATATACAGTTTGTTTATAGTGTGTTTCATTTACATCACAGCTACCTGGACAAGACAAATGAACAGCAGTGAAGGAGACTTCTAGGAGGACCTTTAAGTTGGACGAAGAGGGCATGGAGGTTACAGTGTGTCAGTATGGTTTCCTCAAAGTGCTTAATATGTTTAGAGCTGAGATTATAATACATTGTTTGCTGTTCAATGTAACTTTGTATCGTTGTTATTTGTATGTCGCTAAATACCATAATCATAAGGAGAAGCATCTCAATCATATGGAGAAGCATCTCAGTTATCACTGTTAGTTCAGCTTATACTTCTGCTTGGTTGAGTTTCCCATTATAATATGATGCTCTCTTTAGAACGTAAATACAATTTGTACATCCCTTGGTGAAATCTTTGATGAGTTCAAAGCCAAGGTTTATCACCATGGATGTAATGTTCATTTAGAAATCAGAATCAAAACACACCTTTAGAAGCTGAAATAGAAGACTTTATTGATTTTAAAATAATTCATAAGTTTGAATGTCATACTGGATCAGAACAGCTGCAGTATCTTCCTCTAGGGGGCAGTAATACTAAAGACTCTTTGGAAGCCTTTGTAGCGAGTTTTGAAAGTCAATAGCGTGAATTCGGCATCGCTTTTGACAATGAAAACTGCTGCTAAATATCATTTATTAAATCTGTAACAAGACACAGTCTTTGTAGCTGAGATAGAAGACTGCATTTATTTTAAACTAAATTATGTATTGGTTTAATTTTCAATAGTATGAGTTCTATTATAGTTCTGTGGCTAAAACCACCATCAAAATGTTCTTCTAGGAACCAGTAACAAAACACACCCTTTAGATTTGAGAAAGAACTCTGCATGCATTTTACATGAATTTATTAACAGATCTAAATGTAGTTCAATAGCATGTATCCTGAATTACAAATGAGAGTAAAACCTGTATGAAAGTGATCGTTTAAGCCCAGGTATCAAGACTCACCCTTTGAAGTTGAGATGGAAAACTGAATACATTTTAAATGAATTTCTTAAAATATTTTGAATGTCAAACTGACTCAAAACATCTTCCTCTAGGGGGCAGTAACACTGGAGACTCTTTGAAAGCTTTTAAAAATAGATTTTTGAAAGTCAATAGGTGACTTATGCATCACTTTTGACAATGAAAACTACTGCAAAATGTCCCATAAGAAATCTGTAAGAAGACACAGCCTTTGAAGCTAAAATAGAAGACTGTATTTAGTTGGAACTAAAGGATGTATAGGTTTCATTTTCAATAGTATGAGTTCTATTACAGTTCTGTGGCTAAAACCACCATCAAAATGTTTGTCTAATCTGTCAGCAACCATGGTGTTCTGCATCACCATGTCACACTCGGGTCATATAATACCCAGCTTCTTCTAAGATTTATTGCAAATCTAAGAGACAATTTATTTGAGCAGCAGGGTCAAGAGCTAAATGAGAACCCTGCACAAGAGTAAATCTGCTGCAAGCCATGGATTTAGCCTGTGGTGATATAGGTGAGGAATCATGTCAGGGCTGGATACGGCACACAAGAGACTTCTTCCCACATTGCCTCAGGAGGGACAATATTGCTTGTGACGTCGATGAAGTGCTCTGGCCTGACCCAGCCCAAAGACAAGAAGCACATTGATCATCACATGTTTACTCCTCTGATTTTTGATTTTATATTACTGTACATTGTAGGCTGTATACTCTACAATAAACAGATTGTTTGGCCCTGAACATTGTGCTTTCCATGTGTCAACAGTACTGACTGATCTATAGATTTTGAATGGTTGCAGGTTCAAAGAACAATATTTATAATATCACAGACACCAAGGACAAGTTTATGATATGTGGGGTACAGTACTGTAAAAATAGGGGTAGAAAGAGAGAAAAAAAAAAGAGCAAAGCAGAGTAGTTAATTTCTTTTTTTTAGCTACTATGATACAATGTGTCTTCATTCATCAAAAGACAAATGACAGAAAAATATGAACTTTGTTTTGAGATTAAAAATGTACTTCTCCCTGAGAACTAGGTTTTGAACAATTCAGTTCAATTCAATTCAAGTTTATTTGTATAGCGCTTTTTACAATACAAATCATTACAAAGCAACTTTACAGAAAATTACATTTCTACAATATTTAGTAGTAGCTTATAAGTGGTGACTGTCAGTTTGTGCACGTATGACAGGATTTTTCAGAAAAAATGTATACAAGACGTAGTCAGCCAGATGATGAACATTATCAACAGCAATTATTATATGATGCAGTCACACATGTAGCAATAATTGTTAGTTCTGTTTGTTGATTCAGGGTCAGCATCATCTGAGGTCCTCTGAGGGTCAGCATCATCTCTTCTCCGGTGTTCTGGATCCAGACTGGAGCTTATGTAAATCCTAGCTGTGGCAAAACATAGAAACAAACAGAGACATCATTAGCATAGCTGCTGATCCTACAAAGTAAAATTAATTAGTTTAACCCAAGCTAAAGAATAAGAATGTGCATTTGATCAGATACAACTGCAGTCACAATTTTAGAGATACATTATTCGAATGCTTGGCGAAAGAGATGTATTTTTAATCTAGACAATGTATTTTCTATTTGTTGCTGTATTGTTTACTGACTGCTTGATAGTGTATATCATTTTGATCACTTTGTTTATGATTTGAGAGCAGTGTTTGATTTTGAACACAGGTAAAACTGTTTTGAGGCGAAAGTTTCATTTTGCAAGAGGAATCAGAGGTTTTGTAAATAGTGCTTGAAGATGAGGTTTTGTGTTTAATTTTTTTTAGAAAATGGAGCAAGGTTTCAGAAATTGGGTTTTAGCAATTGAGAAAAACTGTAATAGTAATAATATAATAATAACTACAAATAAATATCTTGTTTATAATATTTCTTATTTAAATTCAAGTGAGCACTATAAGTGTTTGTCTTTATATCATTCAAAGACCTTGGGTGCGCAAATTTCTCTTGTTTTGTTAATTGTGAAAAAACATTCCATTCCATTTTTTTCATTATCATGTACTTTGTAGACGCTCCCTAGCTGGCCTAAGCGCTAGGGCGCTGCTGCTTAAGACTTTATGTGTTGCAACAAATCAACGAGAATTAAAACAATTAAACTGCGATGTGTGTTCAGTTTACACGTTCTATTGCTTTTCAGATAAGCCATTTTTATACAATTACACTCAACCACTAATAATTTATTAATTTTTTTCTCAGCTGAATATATGTCTAACATCCAACGTCGAACGTCGAACCAACTTTATATCGGTACGTTCAAGTGACGTGAATTAGGGGAGAACCGGGGCGAAAGTAACACGGGACGAAAGTAACAAAGCGATTTTCTCCGAGCCTCTTTCTGCATTTGCATTCCCATATGACAGCATGTTCAGCATGCAATCCTTGACGGAGCTGAGAAATATCATGTGATTTCCTCATCGTTTCCGGAAGTTAGGTCCGTAAAACTGTTTTCGAGTACAGAAAGTAAATGGTTGAAGCGGTAATTTTTTTTTTTATTAGTCGTGTTGTTTTTCTTGTTTCAATCTACAGGTTATTTAGTGCTTTAACACATCCTAAAGTTTGCATTTTCAATTTTTTTTTATGTAAAATTAAATCGAGTTTAAATGTCAGGAGTTCCTGTCGGGACGAAAGTGTTACTTTTGTCCCGCTACAGTCACAAAAAGTATTTATTTTGTTCCAGTGCAAGCTATATTGTGAATTTCTGTGTCTTGCATCATTTCTTACAAATGTTAATGTCATATTATACCAAAAGAATATGTCTTAGTGAGGGTCAGAAAGACGTTTTATCCAGATGTGTTTGAGAGGGCGTTTCTGGACGTAGAGGAACATCACTCTCTGGGCAGCTGCTAAATCACATTTATATTTAGGTTTTAGCCATATCTTAGCCTTTACACCTCCACCTATGAATTTGCAGTGTTTCCAGATGTTTTAATGCACATTTTCAATTCATGCATAAAAACAACTGTATGGAAACATAAATAGGCCTACTGTTACACTATGTTTAGAGTTTTTTTTATTATGCTAATGTGATTACATTTTTATATTGTGCATTCTGTAGAATTTTTTTATATAAAAATACATTGAAATTTACAATAAAAAAATGCAGTCAGGTTTTAAGACATCTGATGAAACTTAAATTTAAAATTAAAATATGAAAATGTAATTTAATAATTTTTTTGCAAAGATAAAGGACAAAATATGTTTGCAGTTATTTATTAACAAGGTCACAATCAGGTATACTTAAGAAAAATAAGACTAACAGAAAAAAATGTAGCTTATATTGTTGTGTTACTTTTGACCCACCTGTGTGTTACTTTCGTCCCAACCGATGGGGTCGAAAGTAACTATGTGCAACTTATGTTCAAAGTGAAATTATACTGAAGTCTTTCTACATTTCTACAAAATACCACCTGATATTGTTAGACCACACTTCTGAGTTACTGGCCACAGCAGAAATATATCTCTGTATACAACATTATCTTTTAAAATTAAGTTTTTCTGAAAAATGGTACTTTCGCCCCTGCTCTCCCCTACTTCACGGCAGTAGTCCAGGAGGCGACTCGTAACAGCAGAGTTGTGGTGTTTGATGTTCAGCAACACAATCAATTTCAGTGTGTGGAAAAAGACAAGTGAGTCTTTTATAATTTAAAAGTTTGTCTAATGATTATACTTTTTTTTAATTATTATTACAGATGGATGGTAATGACCCTGTATTGTGCATTTTAGCTTATTTTTTGATAATTTGATAGATTAATTTTATTTATTAATAGTATATTTATTGTAATGAAAGCATTCATATTTTATCATTTATTTTTTACATGTTAGAACATTTGTGCAATGTGGTGTGTGTATATGTATATATGTAGTGTTTATTGCTGCTTTTTTGCAGAAGTCCAGTGAAATTGAGTGGTTTGGTTTTGAGCAAGTCCTCCCAAAGAAAAGATAAGGTTGATATTAAGTTTAATACAAGGTCCAAATTGTCTGTTGTTCTGAAGCTTTCCTTTGCTTTTGATCAATTGACTGGTGATGACCAGAAGAGGACACTGGAAGAAATTTTTCAAGATGTCACGGAGTACCAGAGAGTAAGTTATTTATTTTTTTATTTAATGTTTATATAGTATGTTTTGACTCAAAGATGTTAAGTTCATGTGTACAACACAATAAAATGTAAAAGTTTTAGTTATCTGCTTATGGTTAAAGTTAATTGTATGTAAAGCAGGCTTTGGGATTCATTTGGGTTTTATAGTGTTTGCAGCGATAGTGCTGGGTAATA
The DNA here is from genome assembly GCF_023724105.1 of Carassius gibelio. Lineage (NCBI taxonomy): Eukaryota > Metazoa > Chordata > Actinopteri > Cypriniformes > Cyprinidae > Carassius > Carassius gibelio. The sequence goes on from NC_068374.1 coordinate 11,303,311, forward strand.
AGATAAGTACTGCAATAAAAAAAGTGTATGATGAATGGTCTACAATAGTTAGTGTTGGTCTTGGACCAATGTTTTGCAGATTTTAGCTCAAATGTGAAGTCCGCACACTTCATTAAGACAATGTTGGTCTTCAGAATTAGTGTAGATGTAGGTTAGTTTTTATAGTATTTTGGGTGCTAAAGTTACTAGGAAATTGTCACTTTTGTAGCAACATTGTCTGTTTCTCAAATAAAAACTTATGTGGTTTGTAATGTGTGAAAAGGGTTTAAATGGGTGTTTGTAAATTTTTATCTTGTGTATGTTTTTGGATGTGAGACTTATTGTGTAAAATTAGTTTAATTTGAAATGGGTGTTATGCTGTATATATTTGTATAGTACAAAATAAATAAAAAGATAAAATTTAGTTAGGGGTATTTATAAATTATAATAATCCCAAAAATAATTAATGATGAATATTGCAGTTGTATGTTTTGTTTTTGAAGGGTTGTAAGCATATGACATTTTATTTTTACATCATCTTTTTTTTTAAGGCGTCTGTGAAGGTGAAGGTGTTGCAGTTCCTCTCCCAGAAGCAAACTGTCACTAGGAGCCGGCAGAGGCTGACACAGAAAACATATACTGTTGCAGACCATGCTAAAACTATCTACTTAACAGTGTGGGGTGACCGTTCTTTGGTAATAGGTAGCTGGTATGAACTTACAGATGTGTCTGTACGGTTGTTCAAACAGACACCTTGTGTCCAAAAAGTGAAACCACTTTTTCTCTTGTTGATGACTGTGGTACTTCAGCAGAGGTAGAACCAGGTGAACGAGAGAGGATTGTAGGAGAAATTGTGGACACAGATATTAGAATTCAGTGCCTGTGTCCACAATTTCATACTTTAGAGTTTGTGAATCTGGAAACCAATATGACCCGATGTGAATCCTGCAGAGCTTTCTGTAAAACTTCTAAAGTTGCGTCTCTGTTACGTGGACACATCACAGTTGAAATTGGAGAACAGAACAAGAAGTTTCAAATGGACCATGACAATTTCTGCAACCTACTAGGTTTGCCGAAACTTGGTAGGTATGACTCCAATGAATTGGTTTCAAGAGTACTTGGCCATGACAAACTGCAGATTGACATGTGTGGTCAAGTCATGATCAATTTACAGTTTGTAGACCATGCAGCAGAAAAGACCGTGTGTGAGGCTAGAAGCGGTAGTGTGCCTGGTAGCCCCAAACATGTGCATTCTAATATTGAAAAGCACAGTATGCCTTGTACTACTTCTGCCAGTGTTTGGCCTTTAAGCAGCATTGAATGTGACCCTAGTAAAGCTGTGCAATCTGATGTTCACAGTGTGCCTTGTACTACTACTGCTGTTGTTTGTGCTAGAAGCGGCAGTGAATCTGGACTTGATAAGTCTTCGAAGTGTGATGTCCACAGTGATAAGGACCGTGTTTTGTGCTCCTCGTAGTACTAGTACTAATGCGAAAGAGGGAGTTGATTTTGATGACATAGACTTGGATTTGGAAGAACTTGAGTATTAGAATCTATGTGGGCTTTTTTCTTTTCTTTTTTTTATATAAAGAGAAGTTGTATTCGTTAATCTATATATTTGTGAAATAGAAGTACAACATTTGAGGTGAGTTACTTTTTTTTGTCACAGGTGTATATACTTGTGTCTACTGGACTTTATAGCAGAGATGTTTGTTTTCTTTCAAATACTCACTACATTAGTAGAAATGGTTTCACTTGAAAAATAACACAAATGTGTGTCTTTTTTTTGTGTAACTTTGTTACAGTTGTAAAATAATATTTCTCTTATGTGTTAAGCAATTTTTTTTATATACATATACATACAGTAGGTGGCCAGCCTTTCTGTCGCTTACCGCCGCGGTGGTAACTGTCGCGTGTTAAAATCATTCGCGAAACTACCGCCAGGTGGCGCAAAGGGACGGATTGCGAAATGAATGTAATTGTAAAATGAGATAAAAGAAGGAAGTAAAACAACAATAACATTATGATATAACATTGTAACATTCAAAAAAAACTTTTTTTTTTTTTTTACAATTTGTTAATTTTTAAAATGTTGGATAGTCTTAGACTACAGTCTACTAAACAAAAATTAAAAGAAGACCTTAACACAAAGGATCATATGCATGCTATTTTTATTAAACAGTAAATAAATATAAGGCCTATATTATATATATATATTATTTAGGACTGTTGTTTTGGTTATATTCACAGTGCTGCTCTCTCCGACGAGAGAAATACAATACATTCACACATTACACTATTCCTTTTCGTTTAAAAACATTTCAAGCTTTCCGTAGCTATATTTTTAATGTACCTATGTGAGACACCATGATATTATGTTAATTAAAAAATTATACATTCATTATCATGAAAAATTAAAGTGATGAGATGGCGCTCCCTGTCATTAATGCACATTAATAACTTTTGCACAAACACTTAAATATGACATAGACAGTAAAAGAAATGGACACAGCGACCCCATTGGAACTCAATTGAGACAAGTGAAGCCAATTTTTAGCATTTTTTAGCACTTCCATTTCTGATGCGCAGACTCAAACGAAGCTTGACAACGTCAGCAGCCTGTCTGACAGATGTAAATCTTCTAGTAGCTGTGCGTGCAAACTACCATCGTTAATCTTGCAGAGACGGCGAGCTTGAGCGGGGAATTCTTTGGCGTGAGTGAGCAGGAGTAAGTATTCTGATTAATTATTTTGTATAGTATTTTAAAATGTAACGCCAGTACGCCATATTAAGTTAATTGCCTGCGAGCTTCTCCTCCTGTCTGTACGGTAATGCGACAGAGAGACGAGTGGTTATGACGCAATCGTTAGCCTATTTTTTACAAAAACTGTTTTATACGGGGTCATAATGAAACATAGAAGGTAATGGAGCCCTTTATACATTGTCGTGTATCTTTAGAAATAAATAATGGACAAATGGAGTTTTTAAACGCCTCAGATGTAAAGTTATTCGCTGTCAAAGTGACACCAAAATGAATGGGAGTCAATGGGAATGCTAACGCAGGTGAAGTTCTGCTAAAAGATGGCAGCCCCCACCCGACTTCAACTTCCGGTCGACTTCCTTGCCCCCTGGAATATGAGCTTCTTATCACGAGTAAAATTCATACCAACAGCCAACATATTTAGCTTGATCAGAAGGTTGACTGCAAGAGTTGAGCGGGATGTTAAGGGTTTGTCTGTTTCTTTTACTGATTATTTTCGGGTTAAAGCATGATTTAAACAGATTCACACTCAATCGCTTTTGCAATAATGCGTTCAAACAAATGTAATCTTACAGTGCTACATTATCAGCATGCTATCTGATTTTGAAATCTTGAAGTTAATCGATCAGTTTAGATAAAATAACTGACTTAGTATCATATGCATCTTTTACAAAGGTGTGTTTGAACTAAGAAACTGATGTTTCCTTCAGGCTGTAGATCTGCTGAATATCAAATTGTACCATAGCTTCATGTCTTTGTTTCTTTTCTTTTTACTGTTTAAGTTTTTTCCCTATGCCCACTGTATGCATGTGTGTGTGTGTGTGTTAGACTACTGTATGCATGTGTGTGTGTGTGTGTGTTAGACTAGTTTAAGTGTTTATGTAGTAAATAATATCTTAATTGTAACACACTTGAGGTTGTTCATTTTTTGTTCATAACTGAAGTTCCCTTTCGATACTTCACTCATACTGCGTATGGGGAAAAGCTCCTTTTTTCCTCGATACTGAAGCCTTTTTTCAATAACGCAGTGCAACTGCACTGCCATTGGTTTAATCTGTAAACTTTTTTAAACCAATGACAGCGCTGCGTAGCTGTGCGAGCCTGTGGCGATGCAGCGCGCCAAAGCCCGCCAAAATGGGCGGGGCGAATGGCTATATAAGCAGGCAATCGCCAGAGGAAATCAGATCTTACTCCTTCAGCGACGACTTCACTTCGCTGGAACTCTGCTGAACACCTTCGCCTTCGCCTGGAACGAGCTCTCGCCGTCGAAGAGGCACCGCAGCGGACCAGCTGAGACCGCCGACCGCCTGCAGCGCCGGCGTACTCGCAGACAGCCGCTCTCAGCGCCGATCTCGGGCCGCCCGCTTCCCGCTTCCGGCCGCTTCTCAGTGATCTCCTGCTGCCATCCGGCGATCGTAAAAGAGCTTTTCCAGCGGTTTTCACCACTCTAAAAGAGCGTTTCTAACGCCGTTTTAACGGCGACGGCCATGCCGCGCCACAGCTGTGGCACATGCAGAGCCCCTCTGCATGAGGACGACGGCCATGGTGAGTGTGTTTTCTGCCTGGGTAAACCCCATGCTGAGGCTGCACTCACTGAGACTTCATGCTGCTTTTGTGAAAGCATGAGTCTCGCCTCTCTGCGCTCTCGGATTGCTTTCTTTAATGAAAGTAATCCCGCCCCTCGCGCCCTCCCGTCTTTTTCCTCCAGCGAGCCGGCCAGGAAAAGACGGGGAAGAGGGGATCAGCGCCCGGATTTGGTTGAGCTCACACCGGCTCAGCGCCCGCGTGCCTCACCCTCTCCAATGAGAGAGCCGTCCCCTGTCCTCTTCTCACGCCCAGAGCAGCGTCCCTCAGCTGAAGCGAGCGACCTCGTCTCTTTTGGCGGATCGGAGGACGAGCCGCTTGACGACTCCATGTCTCTCGCGGCTTCTGAAACGGAGGACTGGGCCGGCGATTCTGACCCCGCCCACTTGCCGTCACTGGAGCCCATCGACGCCAGAGCTGGGATGGATGCCGAGCTTCTCCGCATCCTCTCCAAGGCCGTTGAGGAACTCCATCTGGAGTGGGCCCCCTCTGAAGAGCCAACACGCAGCAGGCTGGACGAGTGGTACCTGCCAGGACGCCGCCAGGCCCTCCGCCAGCGACCTGCCCCATTCTTCCCTGAGGTTCATGATGAGCTGACAAAGTCGTGGCGCGCCCCCTACTCGGCCCGCCTACGCACTTCCTCTGCAGCTCTCAGCTCAGTAGATGGCTCTCAGGAGAAGGGCTATGAGCAATTGCCGCCCCTGGACGAGGCCGTGGCTGCTCACCTCTGTCCCCCCGCGGCTGTGGGGTGGAAAAATAAGAGAGCCCTTCCTTCCAAGCCCTGCAGGACGACCTCTGCCATGGCTGGCAGGGCCTACACTTCTGCGGGCCAAGCCGCTTCATCTCTGCACACCATGGCCATATTGCAGATGTTCCAGGCAAAGCTTCTCCGTTCCCTGGATGAGTCTAGCTCTAGTGAACCTGCTTTCCGTGACCTCCGCAGCGCCACTGATTTGGCTCTGCGCGCCACGAAAGCCACGGCCCAGGCCATCGGATGATCCATGGCCAACCTGGTTGTGCTGGAGCGCCACCTCTGGCTCAACCTAACAGAGATTAAGGAGAGCGACAAAGTGGCCTTTCTCGATGCCCCAGTCTCTCCATGCGGCCTCTTCGGACCAGCGGTAGAAGGGTTTACAGAACGCTTCACTGCAGCACAGAAGTCATGCGACACTTCCTGCCCAAGCGCTCCACCTCTGCCCCGAGTCGCCCCAGGACTGCGCCGACTCAGCACCAGAGCAAACCTGCCCCTTCTACCCCCCAGGCGGCGCCCCCTAAGGAGCAGCACCCAGCTCGCCCCACTAGGCGCGCTAAACCGCCTAGACGTCAGGGCCCCCGGCAAAGGATTGTGCTGGACCCGACGCCCTCTAAATCCTCCTGATCGTTGGGGAAGAAAGAGGAAGGGGCAAAGTCCCGCTGTGGCCGGACCACCCCAGAAGCTATCTCCCCTGTCTGCTGTGCGACCTGGGCCCACTGTTGTTGCGTCCACGCAAAGCGCTGTTGTTATGGCGAACACAATAAATATTTCAAATTTTCAAAAAGAGAGCAGTTTTCCTCTTCCACACTCGTCAGTGTTCAGGCCCCTAATCAGAGGTCTGCCATCCGACACTATCCAGCCCCTTGTCACGCGGGCCGAGGCCTGGCAGGCCATCCCCGGAGTGTCCAAGTGGGTGTTGGGGATAATAAAACACGGCTTCTCACTGCAGTTCGCCCGAAGACCCAGCGTTTTCGCGGAGTGATTCCCACCTCGGTAGAGCCGGACGACGCTCAGGTCCTCCGCACCAAAGTGATGACGCTGTTAAGGAAGGGAGCCATAGAGATAGTTCCTCCCTCAGAAAGCGGGTCGGGCTTCTACAGCCGTTATTTCCTTGTCCCCTAGACCTCAGACACCTGAACCTTTCCCTCATGAAACGGAAGTTCAAGATGTTGACACTGAAGCAGATCCTCACGCAGATTTGCCCTGAGGACTGGTTCTTCTCGCTGGACCTGAAAGATGCTTACTTTCACATCCAGATAGCCCCCCATCACAGACAATTCTTGAGATTCGCGTTCGAGGGTGTGGCTTACCAATATACAGTCCTTCCCTTTGGGCTGTCTCTAGGTCCCCGCACTTTCACGAAGTGCATGAACGAGGCGCTTTCCCCTCTGAGACAGATGGGAATCCGCATTCTGAACTATCTCGACGACTGGCTCATTCTAGCCCAGTCACGAACCGAGCTAGACCTCAACAGATCCGTGCTCCTGAGCCACTTACAGTGCCTAGGACTCAGGGTCAATTTCGCCAAGAGCTCACTGCTCCCCAGCCAACGTATTACGTTCCTGGGAGCAGTTTTCGACTCCGTAAATATGAGGGCGGTCATATCACCAGAGCGCGCTCTGGTACTTCAGCAGCTCGCGGCCTCTGTCAAGAACAAAGCCTGTTTCCCTCTGAAGTTCTTTCAGAGGATGCTAGGGCTGATGGCTTCCGCCTCCACAGTTTTACAGCTCGGCCTCCTACGAATGCGGCCCTTGCAGTACTGGCTGAAACTCTGGGTCCCACATGTTTGGCGGCACGGCCGCTTTTGCATCAGGGTCAACCAGGCCTGTCTAGCAGCCCTGGAGCCTTGGATGAACCCTGTTTGGTTCAGTCGTGGAGTACCCCTACAGGCGGTTTCCAGAAGGACGGTGCTCTCAACAGATGCGTCCAACCTGGGTTGGGGTGCTCTGTGTGAGGGCAGACCAGCCTTCGGTTCGTGGTCCCACGAAGAAAGCCATCTCCATATCAACTGCCTCGAGATGCTGGCAGTAGAACGAGCCCTTCAATCCTTTCAGTCAATCTTGGAAGGGCGCCACATCCTAGTCCAGTCGGACAGCATGACAGTGGTGTCCTACATAAATCACCAAGGCGGCCTTTCGTCCAGCCGCCTCTGCGCACTGGCAAAGCGCCTCTTGGAATGGGCATTACCCAGGTTGCGATCGCTCAAGGCGACACACATACCTGGCAAGACGAATCTGGGAGCAGACATGCTTTCACGGAGCAATGTCCCCTCGGACGAGTGGATGCTCCATCCCCAGACGATTCTCAAAATCTGGGAGATTTTCGGGAAGGCAGAGGTCGACCTCTTCGCCTCAGAAAGCAACTCTCATTGCCCAACTTATTTTTCAGGGATACGCTGGCCCACAACTGGCCCAGCCTCCTTCTTTATGCTTTTCCCCCGATCGCTCTGATCCCTCAGGTCATCAGACGAGTCAGGGAAGACAGACACAGAGTCCTCCTAGTGGCCCCACTCTGGAGGACCCAAGTTTGGTCCTCGGAGCTTTTCAGGCTTTCCATGAAAGCCCCATGGCCGATCCCCCTGAGGCGGGACCTCCTCTCTCAGGCGAACAGGACAATCTGGCATCCACAGCCAGAACTCTGGGCTCTGCATGTATGGTCCCTCGATGGGAGCCTCTGAGCCTCCCCGGGGACGTGCTACACACCATTGCTCAGGCAAGAGCCCCGTCTACAAGACGCCTCTATGCCCAAAAATGGTCAGTCTTTGTTGACTGGTGCTTAGCACAAAACAAAGACCCTGTTGAGTGTGATGTATCTCCGATACTGTCATTTCTCCAGGAGCGTCTAGAAAAGGGTCTCACCCCTTCCACACTCAAAGTTTACGTAGCAGCCATTGCAGCATTTCATGCTCCTATTGCTGGCCAATCAGTGGGTCGAAACAGCCTCATTGTGCGTTTCCTGAGAGGTGCTAGGCGGTTGAAGCCCCCACGTCCTTTCACCGTTCCCACTTGGGACCTTCACACGGTCCTTGGAGCACTCAAAGGACCTCCCTTTGAACCGCTGTGGTCAGCTGACCTTCGGCCCCTAACGCTCAAAACCGCTTTGCTACTTGCTCTAGAATCGGTCAAGCGTGTTGGTGATTTGCAGGCCCTCTCGGTGAGCCCTGCATGCCTAAAGTGCTCTCGACGCCATTCAGAACACAGGTAATTTCCCTCTCAGCTCTGCCTCCGTTGTCAGGTGAGCGAGAGCTGGATTTACTCTGCCCAGTGAGGGCTTTGAGAATTTACATTGAGCGGTCGCAGCCATTCAGGCAATCTGACCAGCTTTTTGTCTGCTTTGGTGACCGCACCAAAGGGTCTTCGGTCTCAAAGCAACGCCTCTCGCGTTGGATAGTTGAAGCTATCGCTCTATGTTACTCCTCTATGAGCCTTGAGTGCCCCATAGGAGTTAGAGCCCACTCTACTAGAGGGATGGCCTCTTCATGGGCCTGGACTAGTGGTGTCTCTATCAAGGACATCTGTGAGGCGGCCAGCTGGTCCTCGCCGTCCACTTTTGTCAGGTTCTATAACTTGGATATCCCGACCTTGCATGCTCGGGTTCTTTCGGCTTGATACGACGGCCTTTAGCAGACTCTGTCATCATACCACCTCCAGTGAGCTAGCTCCCTCTCAGCAGTGTAGCGTCAAGGGTTCGATGGCTCCGGCCCTCTCACTTATCCTCTGGACCCCAGGGTGTTCAAGTTAAGTCTTGTCGTTCCCTACCGTGGCACGGCGTGGTTGAATTCGTTCCCCATACGCAGTATGAGTGAAGTATCGAAAGGGAACGTACTCGGTTACGAACGTAACCTCGGTTCCCTGAGATACAGAACGAGTACTGCGTTATATGCCGTGCCACGAGGCTGAAAAAAGGCTTCAGTATCGAGGAAAAAAGGAGCTTTTCCCCATACGCAGTACTCGTTCCGTATCTCAGGGAACCGAGGTTACGTTCGTAACCGAGTACATTTCTAATCATGCAGATTTTAGCTACATGCTCTGTGTAGTATTGTACAGTAAGAAATATTTTTTATTTAACCAGGAAATTAACGTTCTTAGAATTGACAGACAGTTGACACTGAGAGGTCAAGTAAAAACTTACAGCTGATCTAAATATTTATAACTTATAACTAGTTATGACTAATTATACATATTTCCCCTTTGAGCTGATTCGTAACACAGCAAACAGAGATTCGGTCTGTCTGCGGTGACTCTTGTAGCGATTCAAGAGGTTTCATGTTTTCTGACGCCTTTAAAAAAAAAGAGAGAGAGAGAGAACAACAACCAAAAAACAGGCTGAGCATCTCAGAACAAAATCTCCAGATGCTCTCCTGAGAACCAGACCGAAAAACCTGATCAGCTGTCTGAACTTTTGATGTACCAGCAACAACCTGAACATTTCAGAAACTTTACAACATCACCTTGAACCTCATTTACATCAACACAATCCTCATAGTTGAAACACTTATTTCAGTGTCCTTCTGCAGTGAGTTGAAGTTCCCTTTGACATAAATAATTGTAGTATTTCTGTAAAAACACTTCCTTTCTGCATAAATACTGGTCACACAAACAGATGAGGAACACAACACAGTCCACTACAGAGAGAGAAACTAGTGTTAGTTTACTGAATGTGGAAATGAAAATATAGAAAAGGGTAAAACTCAGAGAAGAAGAAACAACATGGATGATGTCTAAGAATATGTGAACGTCGTACGAGGTAAAGTCAGAACAGATATCACAGATTCAACGCCACGAGAATCCAGTCATATAGCACGGATAAAGATTCAATAAGAGACTCAGAAGACCGAACAGAAAGGATTGTTGATATCTACGTCAGTGCAGAGGCTGTAAGAGACATGAAACATAAGAAAGAGACAGAAGACTTCAACACAGAAGAACCCCGAACACCTCGACACACAGGTAACTGAGATTAAAGGACATTTTCTGATTATTCTCTCTCTTCCAGGTCCTCCAGTATGATCTGACATGCTCCATTTGTTGATGGTGGTTAATGGTTTATTTTTTTCCTGAAAGTGACTGATCATTTTGCTAGAGAAGACACTTATTTGTCAACCAGGTTCATGTGGATTCATTTAAAGCTTCCTAAATATGGATTTTAGAAAAGGTTTATTTTGAGACCTGTTCACGTTTTCCTCCAAAACCAAAAATGGATCATCGGCTGAAAAAAGAAAATCATATACAGTGAAACTCAGATGAGTAAATAATCGGGAAACCATTTTTGAGTGAACTGTTCCTCTGCATTTACTCACAAAACACAAGATCAAAAACCACACTAATAAACGTCTGACAAGCGTTAAAGTTAGTCTACAGTTCACATGTTTCAGAAGATGTGAGTCGTATGATATGAGGAAGTGAAGAGACTAACATCATATCTATCCTCTTCAGGAAGTGATGGTGTGATGATCAGAAGCTCCAGAGCAGCTGCAGTAGTGTTTGTGCTGCTGTGTGTTCTTCTGCTGACTGCACGCATTATACTGTGTGCCACCTTCACTCAAAAGAGACAACAGCTGCTGACTAAGATCACCAACCTTACAGTAGAAAGAGACCAGCTACTAACAAACAATATGAACCTCACAGAAGAGAGAGACCAGCTGAAATCAGAAAGAAATGATCTTCAGAAGAAGTTTGCGGGTTAGTTTCTTCAGTCTAACTGGAAACTTGATCTAAAGCAGACTCAGACTTTAAAGTGGACTGTCCTGGATCTGTTGTGTAGCTTATGCTTGTAATTGACCTTTCTTTAGCTCTTTATGTTTATAATGATTAATGATAATTTAGAGAAAAAACATGATCTTTTGTGATAATCAATCTTTGGCCTCAGATGAGACACAAACCTGTCAAATACACAGACTGCTTCAGTGTCTAGAGAGCACCAATGAGATCAGTTTAAAACACTGTTACAGAAACCTTCCTTTGAGAAACAGGTTTCCTTCTGAAAGTCATTGTCTGTTACAGTATACAACATAAACAGAGCGTACAGATACAGTGAAATTAAGAGATAAACTGTAAAGAGATCTTGCACTCAAAAAATTGAATATTCAATACTGTATACTGTCAGTTATTGTACAGTAATAATACTATAAACAACTATGATCAAATAAACACTACTAGTAGAAGTAATATAAATAACCTTTTTAATTGGGTTTAGATTAAAATTTAGTTCAAGTATCCCTAGCCCTAGTAAAAAAAAAACTATTTATTAAAAGTATATTTATTAAATATTAAGAATAGTTCAAATCTATTGACATATTTACTGATATATCGCTCTAGACTTACTGATATAACATTTATATTTCAGCTTTATTTGTAGTGCTACTTGTGCACAATGCACATCTCTCAATATTAATCCTACAGTGTGTTTAAATCTCACTGTTGATGAGGATTGTATGATCTCTGAATAATATTTAATGTCTTTAAATGCAAGATATTTCAAGTGTACCTGAAGTATAATTGATATAGTCCCACTTTAACACAATCAAATAAACTTCAGTGTATCTTTAGTTACACTTCAACACTAGTTCTGCACAATTCAAATGAATAAAGTACAAAGTTAGTTGTTCCAGTTTAGCAGACTTTAAGTTTACCAGTTTAATATACCACAAGTACAAGTGCAGTGTATTTTTATTAAGTACATAAATATGTAAATGTATTTGTAGTATACTTATCATTTTAGTGTATTTCTATTTCACTAGGGATGTCTTATCTGTGTTTATAGATGGATGGAAGTGTCATCAATCCAGTCTTTACTTCTTTTCCTCTGAGACGAAGAGCTGGGCTGAGAGCAGAAGATACTGTAGAGAGAGAGAAGCAGATCTGATCATCATCAACAACAGAGAGGAACAAGTGAGTGTGTGTGATAGAGAGAGAGAGAGAGAGAGAGAGAGAGAGAGTGTGTGTGTGTGTGTGAGAGAGAGAGAGAGAGAGTGTGTGTGTGTGTGTGAGAGAGAGAGAGAGAGAGAGAGAGTGTGTGTGTGTGTGTGTGTGTGTGAGAGAGAGAGAGAGAGTGTGTGTGTGTGTGTGTGTGTGTGAGAGAGAGAGAGAGCGAGAGAGAGAGAGTGTGTGAGAGAGAGAGAGTCTGTGTGTGTGTGTGTGTGTGTGTGTGTGTGTGTGTGTGTGTGTGTGTGTGTGTGTGAGAGAGAGAGAGTGTGTGTGTGTGTGTGTGTGTGTATGTGTGTGTGTGTGAGAGAGAGAGAGAGCGAGAGAGAGAGAGTGTGTGAGAGAGAGAGAGTCTGTGTGTGTGTGTGTGTGTGTGTGTGTTTGTGTGTGTGTGTGTGTGTGTGTGTGTGTGTGTGTGTGTGTGTGAGTGGTGTTTAGTTTTTAAATTAAGGAGAATGTGCTGAAATCAGTCTGTGCTCGTGTTATAAATCATGTTATTGTTTCTCTTCTCAGGATTTTGTGAAGAATATTTCTGGTTCTGATCATTTCTGGATTGGTTTGACTGATGTTGAAGAGGAGGACAGATGGAAATGGGTTGATGGCAGCAACATCAACATCACCTCTGGGTGAGAAATCACTGAACTGAACTGATTATTATCTAATAAATGATTGTCTCAGTCAGTATCATATCACACAGAAAGCAGCTCTGATCTAACGCTGATCTGTTGATGCAGGTTCTGGAAGTCTGGAGAACCAAACAGCCATCAGGGAAATGAAGACTGTGCTGACACTCAATCACTAGGATGGTTTGATACTAAATGTGATAGTAGTGTTAAATGGATCTGTGAGAAGAGTATCCTTAAATAAACGATACATTATAATAAAAATGTACATATATGCATCATGAACGGATAAATGTCAGTAATTTTACCTGTTTGTTTTTTTTAATGGCACATTAATTAGGTTATTCAGTATAAACAACTAAAAAATAAATATAACAAAACATTGTAATATTAAAATTTTCATATACAACTTTTTTAAATCATTTTCTTTTGAATTTTTAGATCTGAACTAAAATCTGAATGTGAAAAACAACAGCAATGTTTCTACAGACTGAAATAAAATCAGTAATACACTGATATAATAGAAATATTCATAAAAACAGCATTGATCCAATATTGTTAACCAAAATGATCATGATTTTAGGAGTATTACTCAGTACATCAGTAAAGTTTGATGTGAAATGTGACTCTTGCAGCTTTTTTGTAATTACAGTATGACAATAAACATGATTTACTTGTTTTCAAAAACTGGTTTATTTCCTGAACCACGTGAAGATGAATATAAATGGAAAATCACACAAACAGCTTCTAATGTTTGACTGAGAATATGAACAATAGTCTGACTGTAGAAATCAGGATATGATCTAACAAGTTTTCTTCTTTATAAACACTTTCTAGAATCAGTATGATCGGTGCATCACCAAATAGAGTCATTCGTTATCACTTTGTTTGTTTTATGCTAGTGAAAGCAAAAATTGCTTACACAGCAAGCCCAGATTTTACCCCAAAATGACTGACAGTTCCTTTAAAGTCCAGCCTCATTAAAGTGAGTGAATAATGGACTGAAGGAAGAGCATCAGATGCAGTCGCTGCTAAAAACTGTTCATCCGTCTGAACTTCTGATGAAACGACCTGAAGCTCATCAAACATCGAAGGGTTTCAACACCAGATGAACAAGCCCCTGACATCTTTACACACAAACAGACAAACTGTGCTAATGATTGTGTTTTCACATGTTTATTAATGGTCATTGTGTTTTTGAGGAATACCTGAGGGAAGGGAAGGAGTTATTGTGATATAATATATTCATTTGAACCTTGTTTACCTCACCAAGCGTTGTTGAAGATCAATGCAGAGAGAAAATGGAAAAAGGGCTTTGCAAATATTGACGTTATTGTAACACTTGTGTACATTTTTTATTCATTGTGTAATAGTTGTCGTTTGACCTCAGTCTGTTTAGTTACTCATTCTCTTCACCTGTTATTTAGTTCATTATCTCATTTAGTTTCAGTGTATTTATGACCGTCAGGTTTTGTGTAAATCAGTCTGTGTGTGTGTGTGTGTGTGAAGGGGAGGATTTTCTGAAGGTATTTTTGAGTCAAAATGACTGAACACCTGTGACAGTGTGTTTGTAGTTGTAGAGAAAAGCCACACATGTGTTTCAGTAAGTTTGAAGTCAGAGAGAAATGTTTTAAGAGTTGCAAACCTGTAGACTTTTTTTCTCTCCCACAAACACAACACAACAGTTACACCTTCTCAAATTCTTCATTGCAGATGCACAAATCCTATTCTACAGATCACAAATTAAGAAACTCGTACGCTCACATTATTGATACAATTGCTATTTTTTACAACTATTTTAATGTACAACATGGAGCTTTACACTTTTTTACATTATAGCATTTATTTGAATTACTGAGAGAGACTTTTAGTAATAACATTTTGTGTGATAGAGATAAATCTATATCTGTCAGGTAGGACTCGGGACACAGATGTAAAGGTGAATTCAGAACTGTGTTTATTAGAATAAGGTTTCAAGTGCTCAGTGTTTTCAGTTCCTCAGTGCACGGTGAAGCTCCGATCTTCTAGTGCAGGCTTGAATGTAATTCACATGGAGCGGGGAATCACACAGGTGAGTTTGACAGGAACACAGATGTCAAAGCCACAGTCAAGGATTGCTCATTAAAGTTCTCTTCCTTCTTATAAGCCAGAGACAGAACCAGCTCGGGGTAATCACAGGAGACTACAGCGACCGCCGAATCACTTGATGTTGCACAGTGATCCACGGTCCTGGGAACAGCAGAACAAGAACACAGGTTAGCGTAACACTAAGGTGAGTATACGTTACGTCTGGCTTGCAGGAGCTTGGAGACAACTTTGAGAAGGTCGTTCCCGTTGGAGGCTTGATGGGGAACTGAGGTGCGGGTGAGTGCTTTTATAGTGCCCTTGATTGGTTCTGTGATGCGTGGTAGGTGTGGCTGGTTAGTAATCAGGTGACTGTGAGCGTTGGTGATTGGTGGGGACCGGGCTTACCAGATCCCTGACAATACTCCTTCCTCCAGCTTCCTAACTCTCCGACGGGGGTCTACCTCTGGGTCGTGGAGTGGGTTTTTCGGGATTCTGAGTATGAAAGTCTGTGAGCAGGTTGGGGTCGAGGATATCTTGACGAGGTACCCAACATCTTTCCTCTGGTCCATAGTCCTCCCAGTCTACAAGATACTCCAGTCGCCCACCACAACGTCGGGAGTCCAGTATCTCTCGTACCGTATAGATGGGTTCGGCGTCAATGGGTGGCGTCAGGGACTGGGTCTGTGGGGGGAACAGAGACAGGAGCGTGAAGGGGTTTTAGCAGAGAAAGGTGAAACGTGGGGTGTATCCAATATTGTGCAGGGAGGAGTGGACGATATGTGACAGGGTTCATTTGTCGTTCCATGAGGAAAGGTTCAATGTACTTAGGGCTGAGCTTTTTGCAGGGTTGTTTTAGACAGATATCTCTGGTAGATAGCCATACCAGTTGACCAGGTTGGTACATGTGGTTCGGCCTTCGATGCATATCAGCAAAGAGTTGTTGACGATTCACGGCTTGTTGGAGATGCTGATGGGCCTGGTCCCAAACCCTCTCACTATTTTCGAACAAGGTATTGACAGCAAGGACTTCCGAAGGCTCACCTGACCAGGGAAACAGCGGAGGCTGATAACCTAGGACACATTGAAATGGGGTACGGTTAGTGGATGAGTGACGGAGTGAGTTTTGGGCGTATTCAGCCCAGATGAGGTAATGGTTCCACAGGTTTTGGTTTTGATGGCAGAAAGTTCACAAGAAGCGACTGATATCCTGAATTTTGCGCTCAGTTTGTGCATTTGTCTGGGGATGATAAGAAAGAAGTGACTGTGTGACATTGAGTAATGAGAAGAAAGCTCGCCATACCCGGGAAATGAATTGTGGTCCACGGTCAGACACAATGTCTTATGGGATCCCAAAGTTCAGAAACACATGTTTGAAAAGGAGTTCAGCAGTCTCAAAGGCTATTATGATGTAATTGTTCTGATGATTTTATATTTGTATAAATGTATGTTTTAACACTGAGATATGATTTTCAATAAATGTTTATGAAACTACAATTGTTACTTTATTTCAACAATGCACAGCTGATACTAATCGTCTATCAAACTATACGATGTGAAAAAATATAATACAAGAGGTGGAACATTAAGATATAATACATTTTATAAGTCACTCTTTATGGTATAGTTCACTTTAAAATGCAAAATCTGTCATCATATACTCAGTCTCAAGTTGTATTAAACCTGTATGAATTTCTTTCTTCTACTGAACACAACGGAAAATATTTTGAAGAATGTTTTTAATCAAAGAGTTAACCGTCCCTTTTCTGAGGCGTTTATGACCAGTAGTGGCAGTGTAATCATTACTGATAAAGTGCCAGCCACAGACAAATGTGCTGCCTCTAATGATTGTAAACTTTTGTCCTTCTACTCGTCTAATAGCATATATCCACTTCTTCCTCAGACATTTATCTCCAGGAAAACCGTTTGAAAACTCAAATATGGTTGACGCTGCTTATTATTTTTGCAATGAGGGACACTACAGTGTTTTTAAGTCTGGGTAATTTTATAGAATTCTTTATCCAAACAAAGTCTTCTTCACCTGTTTTTTTCTGACTGTGCTGAACCCGATGAGTATTTTTCTGTCCAATGCAAATTCAAGCAGTAAACATAAATGCACAGCAATGTGAAGGGGTAGACATGACACACACACACACACACACACAGAGAGAGAGAGAGAGAGGCAAATGTATGTTACATAATTTATAAAAGCAGACAATTCAAAAGATATCAGACAACAGCAAACTCTAACCTTTGACAAAAATATTGATTTTTTATATTTTTAAAATGATTAAATACATGTTCAAAAAACATATATCAAAGTTATGAGAAGTTGAAACATGAAGAAAAATTGACCTGAAACTGATCTGAAATGAATGCGTCCCTGTGGATCTCTGCTGGATATATGTGATCATTGCACTTTATTTCTTCAGCTATATCTCATAAAGTTTTTTCTCAAAGCTGCAGATGGCAGTATTCTCTAACACATGGGCCAATATCCACAAACCTTTTATATTTCATTAATGTCATAATTTCAGTGATTTTTTTTCCATTAAAATGAAGGGAGAGAGAGATTAATAAAACAGTATAATTAATGCCAAGGGTCTTCACAATAGTGAATAAATAAATTAGCAGTAACTACTAATGTGTTTTAACCCTCTGGCCCTCTTCGTTTAGGAGTCACACTTACCTCCTTCGCAGTCAAAAGTGACCGAAGCCTTGAAATGTA
Organism: Carassius gibelio; assembly: GCF_023724105.1. Classification (NCBI taxonomy): domain Eukaryota; kingdom Metazoa; phylum Chordata; class Actinopteri; order Cypriniformes; family Cyprinidae; genus Carassius; species Carassius gibelio. The sequence goes on from NC_068374.1 coordinate 11,320,727, forward strand.
ACTTTTTTTTCTTCAGGAAAACTATTTTCTCCATTAGAATTAATATATTTTTTTTTTATCTCTTTATTTAATTACTATTAAACAAATGCAATATTTCACATTAAAATAGAGTGAAAGCATTTAAAATAAAAATAAAAATTATGTGAGAATTGGGAAATCTGGAGGCATTAAAAAGTAAAAACTTGTGTAATGTTGTTGTAACCTCGTGTATTAACACCTTATATAGATATATACAGAGGCTTTTGGATTCCCATAGTGTTTTAGACCTCATATCCTCATTATTTTTTAGGTTTTGCATTTAGATCTATATCTAGACATTACTTTTTTTCAAGGTTTAGATATTTTTGGTTAGATAAGAATCAGGTTTTACATTATGATTACACTGTAAAACATCATAGCCCAAATAAGTTATATGAACTTACTTTTCCTCTTTAACTGAAATTGTCATTTTAAGTTTTGGATACTGAACTTAAGTTTATAAGTTATTGAAAATTTAAACGTAAAGTAATGTGTTGTCTTGACTTCTTCTGAGTTTTGTCTGGCTTGTAAAAGTTAATTTAACTCGTGTCTGTAAGTTATATGTTGGGGAGGGGCGATACACGGAGAGCGCGAAAAGCGAAATACAGAGAGAAGTCATCGCCATTTTGAGTTAATGCAGCTGCCTGGAGACCTTACACGAATTTGTGTCGAGAAACACAAAGAATGCGAGGAAAGTGAGTTTTTGTTTTTTTATTTGTAATGATAAATTAATATGACACCACAAGTTTTTCCCTCGTTAATTCACTGTGCTCCAGAGCCTCAAATGCTAAAATAGTTATATCACTTTGGTTCACAGTGCTTATATTTTAGTTGGTCTTCGAGCTGAAGTCTGCAGGTATTATTATTTATTGCACTGACCGTGCTCCGCGAGTGTAAGACCGTTGGTCAGTTGAGCCACCATCTGTGAACACCCGGTCAAGCCTGCCGTCGCCTGGACTTTGCTGCACGAGTTCACGTCTGTTTGTGGATGTACGTTACGTTAAGGTGTCGCCATACATTAAGCTTCCAAAAATCGTCTTTCTCTGCTTTTTGGCCATGCCACACATTTGTACTGTAATTAAAAACTAGACAAATGTTCAAATCCAGGCAGCGCTGGCTTGACCGGGTGTAACGTTACACAGATGAAGACGCACTTGACTGGGGCAATATAAGGACACGGGTTTTTCCCTCGCTAATTTTACTAGAGCCTCAAATGCTAAAATAGCTTAATATTTCACTTCGGTTTTCAGTTTATATATTTTAGTTACTTTTAAACGTTACTGACAGCTGTTTGTCTACTGATTTTTGTATAACATAATGTCATATGCTTATTTCGTATCGCAACTACTGATATGCTACTGCTTTTTCACACCTGCTTTTTACAGCTCTTCCTCTTCAAAGTTATTGTCAGCCTAAGATATAAGGTTAAGGTTGTCACCCTTCAGAGTTTTCAAGAAGCTGATTTTAAGGACATTCATGTTACATTGAGGTACAGTTAACACATCCTTACTGATATTAAAATCGTTTGCTGTTTAACTTGTATATTTTTTGCAGGACTAATGCAGTCACACAACATATTTAATGCAGACCATGCAATTATTTTTGTTCAATTTCATTTGCTTAGTCTATTTTGCTTCTACTGATATGCTACTGCTTTTCCACACCGATATACAGCTGTTGATTCCTCTTCAAAGTTATTGTCACTCTAAAGATATAAAGTGTCACCCTAAAAAGTTTTCAAGAAGCTGTGTGAAGGACATTCATTTTACAATAAGGTAATTGTGAACTTGCTTATTTTTAAAACATCCTTTATTCTTGATTTTATTACTTGTCATGACCTCTATATATGACCTCTTTAATCATTTAAGTTATAAGATGGCATGTGATTTATTGATATGTGATTATTTTTCATCTGTATATATATATATATATATATATATATATATATATTGGAGTCACTCAGTATTGTTTATAATTGTATGTAGGACACAAATTGAAACAGAAGAAAAGCTGCCTTGGCCTTCTACGCTTCCTTTCAGAGGAGACTTCTGAGATAATCAAGATGTGTGATGTCAGTAAATATATTTAAATCTTGTGAATGTACTGATGATACTGAATTCATTGTAGAGCAATATGTGTAGGGAAAAAGTAAATCAGCCATTACAATATATTTATTATTATTATTTTATCCCAGAATCCGCAATAATTTATGCTAAAATGCTTTTTTGACTGTCAGTCAATCTAAGTACTATACTATATATCAGATCATGTCATCAATAATATCATGTACAAATCTAACAAAATATTAAAGTTTTTTTTTGTTTTGTTTGTTTTTTGCTTTATCTGGAATCTCCAATGCTGAATGTTGGTCAATTGTTTACTATAAGGAAAAACTTTTATATATATATATAAAAAAAAAAATAATACTTTGAGCATTTATTGGAAATAGACCAATTTCACATGTGTTCTTATTGCTTTTAGTGAGCGTTTACAACATGAGTATTGTTCAACACAGTCAATGACCATGTATTGTGCAAATCATTCAAAGGTCAGAAAGCTACATGTACTTGTTTATATAGAGAACACTTACAATCTTTAAAGTGATTGATGAGCCATTATTTTGTATCATTACACATGGCCTGCCACTCCTCATTGTTCCACAATTCATGCCTTTTTCTTTCCCCCTCAGTTATATTTTACATCTACCTTTCTTCTACTTCTGTATATTATTAGAGAAACTTTGATGTTTTGATGAAATGGATGTAGCACTTGTGTTCTTAAATGGCTTTTTAAAACCTGTTTTCTTACAAGAATTTGTATTCTCAAACCAATGTTAAAGCTTGTACAACATTACTTGAATTTTTTAATATTTCAAAAAAAATTTTTACATTTTTGAGCAGACCAGTTACAAGTCTATTTATTATGATTAGAGTTTTCTTGAACCGATAATGTAACATAGTAAGTTGTTTTAACTCAGAGCATCAAGTTTAAACAACAAATGACCATTAGTTTAATAAATTGTAAAACTTAACTTCTTGAGTTGAAACAGAGTATCTGTAAGTTGAGTTAACTCACATTTTTAAGGCAGCAGGTGAACTTTCGTTTCTAAGTTTAACCAACTTGAAATGTTTTAACAGTGTACAGTCAATCATTAAAATCTTGTTAGAAAGGGAACACATAGAAAGCATTTTTGTTACTCAGTATTTGATAATTAAAAAAATAAATTAAACAAAATAAGGAATGTGATAATTCGAATCACTATACAAACATTTTGTAATTCATTAATATTTTATTCAATGTACCTCAATATTATACCAACTTTTAAAAACTATAAAACTATTCATGTCACAATTTTAATGCAACATCTACAAGGCTACCTCAAACATAAACCATTAGAAGACGTAATTGTCACGGTTGGTAAACCATGATCTCTGGGTTTTAGCTGGATTTGAATGTTGATGATTTGGCGTGATCTTGGATCATTTGGTTCTTCGAAGCTCATCCTGGAGCTGCTGTCATAGCAACAGGTCCGTTAGCTTAAACCTGGTCGGGAGCAGCTTATTTCATGTAAACAGCATTAGATCGCTTCTTTTCAACCAGAACTGATACTCAAAATATGTCTGCTACCACCGCTACTTTATTACAAGAGTATCGTACTGATCCAGGGACAATAATTTAAAATAATAATAATTTAAAAAAATAATTTAAAAATAATATAAAAATGCTGTGTAGTCCATAACAGCCTACTATAGACACAGCCAGTTTTACTCACTGAAATATTTATTTGTCATAAAAGTATTACTTCATAATTGTATTAGAGTCTTACACACTATACAGATAATAGAGTCGTGCATTATTTTGAGTGATGAGTGCTATTATAAGAGTGGCTTGATGTAGTGCAGGAGATGCAGATAACATGATATTGACCCTTAAGAAACTTTCATTAAAGGGGGGGTGAAATGCTATTTCATGCATACTGAGTTTTTTACACTGTTAGAGAGTTGGATTCCCATGCTAAACATGGACAGAGTTTAAAAGTTGTACGTTTGAAGGAGTATTTCTGTTCCAAAAATACTCCTTCCGGTTTGTCACAAGTTTTGGAAAGTTTTTTTTGAGTATGGCTCTGTGTGACGTTAGATGGAGCGGAATTTCCTTATATGGGTCCTGAGAGCACTTCTCCTGGAAGAGCGCGCGCTCCTGTATAGCAGAGCAGAGACATTCACTGATCAGAGCGAGAGCGTCGCAAAATGTCACAAAAGGAGTGTGTTTTTGGTTGCCAGGGCAAGACAACACTGCACAGATTACCAAAGAAAAAACAGCATTAAGGGACCAGTGGATGGAGTTTATTTTTACAGAGCATCAACAGAGTTGTGCAAGTGTTTGTGTTTGTTCCCTGCATTTCTAAAATGCTTGTTTTACAAACAAAGCCCAGTTTGACGCCGGATTTGCACATTGTTTATTTCTTAAGGATGATGCAATCCCAACGAAAAAGGGTCACGATCGTGTGTTGGAACCGCAGGCGGTGAGTAAAACTGCTTCAAATATCTCTGCCTCCTTGTTAATGCGTCCCCTTCCAATGTTCCATTCCATGAACATTTAACTGTTCATGAGGTAGATTGCCTGGGGAAAGAAACTGTTTTTGTGCCTTGCTGTTCTGGTATTTGCGGCTCTGAGACGCCGGCCAGATGGCAAAAGTTCAAAGATGGGGTGACTTGGATGTGAGGGATCCAGAGTGATTTTATGAGCCCTTTTCCTCACTCTGGATGTATACAGTTCTTGAAGGGTGGGCAGGGGAGCACCAATAATCCTTTCAGCAGTCCGAACAGTTCTCTGTAGTCTTCTGATGTCCGATTTTGTTGCTGAGCCAAACCAGACAGTTATAGAAGTACACAGTACAGACTAATTGACGGCTGAGTAGAACTGTTTCAGCAGCTCCTGTGGCAAGTTAAACTTCCTCAGCTGGCGAAGGAAATACAACCTTTGTTGGGCCTTTTTCACAATGGAGTCAAAGTGATTGTCCCACTTCAGGTCCTGAGAGATGGTGGTTCCCAGGAATCTGAATGACTCCACTGCAGTCACAGTGCTGTTCATGATGGTGAGTGGGGAAAGTGCAGGTGGGTTTCTCCTAAAGTCCACGATCATCTCCACTGTTTTGAGCGTGTTCAGCTCCAGGTTGTTAAGACTGCACCAGACAGCCAGCTGCTCAACCTCTTGTCTGTAAGCAGACTCATCACCGTCCTGGATGAGGCCGATGACTGTAGTGTCATCTGCAAACTTCAGGAGCTTGACAGAGGGGTCTTTAGAGGTGCAGTCGTTGGTGTACAGGGAGAAGAGCAGAGGGGAGAGAACACATCCCTGAGGGGCGCCAGTGTTGGTGGAGCAGCTGTTTGATGTGAATTTCCCCAGTCTCACTAACTGTTGCCTGTCTGTCAGAAAGCTGGTGATCCACCGACAGATAGAGCTAGGAACAGAGAGCTGGGTCAGTTTGGTCTGGAGGGTTGTTGGGATGATGGTGTTGAAAGCCGAAGTAAAGTCCACAAACAGGATCCTCACATAAGTCCCTGTTTTGTCCAGATATTGCAGGATGAAGTGCAATCCTATGTTGATAGCATCATCTACGGACCTGTTTGCTCGGTAAGCAAACTGCAGGGGGTCCAGTAAGGGTCCAGTGATGTCCTTCAGATAACCCAGAACCAGTTTTTCAAACGACTTCATGACGACAGATGTTAGAGCCACAGGCCTGTAGTCGTTAAGTTCTGCTATCTTGGGTTTCTTTGGGATGGGGATGATGGTGGAGCGTTTGAAGCAGGAAGGCACTTCACACAACTCCAGGGATCTGTTGAAGATCTTTGAAAAGATGGGGGCCAGCTGGTCAGCACAGATTTTCAGACAGGCTGGTGTAACACCATCTGGGCCTGGTGCTTTTCTTCTTTTGTTCTTCTTGAAGACCTGGCGCACATCATCTTCACAGATTTGAAGAGCAGTAGGTGTGGAACGGGGGATTGCAGGAGGTGTTAATGGTTGTGCAGGAAGATGGTCAGAATGGGTGTTGGGGGTTTCAAATCTGCAATAAAACTCATTCAGGTCGTTAGCAAGCCGTTGATTAGCCTCAGTGCAAGGGGATGGTGTCTTGTAGTTTGTGATGGCCCTCAGTCCTCTCCAAACTGAAGTTGAGTCGTTGGAAGAAAACTGGTCTTCCAATTTTTTAGCGTAGGTCTTTTTAGCCGCTCTGATCTCTTTGTTCAGTGTGTTCCTGGCCTGATTGTACAAGACCCTGTCCCCATTTCTGTAGGCATCCTCTTTAGCCTGACGAAGATGTCTGAGTTTTACTGTAAACCATGGCTTATCGTTGTTGAATGTTAAATAAGTCCTGGTAGGAATGTAAACATCCTCACAGAAACTAATATAGGATGTTACGGTCTCTGTGAGTTCGTCCAGATCGGTGGTAGCAGCTTCAAAAACACTCCAATCAGTGAGGTCAAAACAAGATTGTAAATCCTGCTCCGTTTCGCTGGTCCATCTCTTCACAGTCCTTACTACAGGTTTAGCAGATTTAAGTTTCTGTTTGTAGGATGGTATAAGATGAATCAGACAGTGATCAGAACGTCCCAAAGCTGATCGTGGAACAGAGTGATATGCGTCCTTTATTGTGGTGTAGCAGTGATCCAATATATTACTGTCTCTGGTGGGACATGTAACATGCTGTCTGTATTTTGGCAGTTCACAGGAGAGATTGGCTTTATTAAAGTCCCCAAGAATGATTAAAACAGAGTCCGGGTGTTGTTGTTCTGTCTCTGTGATCTGATCAGCGAGTTTCTGTAAAGCTGAGCTCACGTGCGCTTGCGGATGGATGTAAACACTAACCAGAATGAACGAATGAAACTCCCTCGGCGAATAGAACGGCTTGCAATTGACAAACTGCATTTCTAGATCAGGACAGCACATCTTCTTTAACACAGTTACATCTCTACACCATCGCTCATTGATGTAAAAGCATGTCCCGCCGCCGCGCGATTTCTGAGTAGACTCTGATTCGCGATCCGCTCTGAACAGCTGAAAGCCCGGCAGATGGAGCGCGCTGTCCGGTATGGCGTCATTTAGCCAGGTTTCCGTGAAACACAGAGCAGCAGAGTGTGAGAAATCCTTATTTGTCAGAGAGAGCAGAAGCAGTTCGTCCGTTTTGTTGGGTAGAGAGCGGAGATTTGCCAGATGGATGCTAGGCAACGGCGTTCGAAATCCGCGCTTCCTGAGTCTGACGAGCGCTCCCGCTCGCTTCCCCCGTCTGCGCGTCCTGAAGCGCTTGATCAGCGCCGCCGCTCCTCCGATAACAACGTTCAGTAAAACGTCTGAATAATTTAAATCTGGTAAAAGATCTTGTGGTGTGTTCTGCCGAATGTTCAGCAGTTCATCCCTGGTGAAACTGATAGTGTTTGTTAAACAAAAAACAGGAAAAACGAACAAAAACAGTACAAACACTGGAGAGCCAAACACTGAAGCAGCCATGCGCGGCGCCATCGAGTACAAGAATTTTCAAGATAGTACAAGATATATATATATAAGGCAGTTCTTAAGGCGAAAGGGGGTCAAACACAGTATTAGTATGGTGTTCCTAATAATCCTTTAGGTGGGTGTATGTAATGTTCGAACATTCTGACACACGCACGTGATTGGACAGAATGTGAGGCTTAGTTTATCATTGATCACTTGATTCTCTGAAAACAATACGTGCTCCAGCACACAGCTTCATGAGAAATTGCGCTGCTTATGCACTTTGAAGCTTCAGTGTCATATGTAACATCACTAGCATAAGGTAAGATTTTCAAGTGTAATTTTAATTACCAAATGCAAGAGAAGATTCGTAAAGATGGAAATCGCGTTTAAGTGTAAAAGGAAAAAAAAACTTTTGCAAGTGTTTTCATGTATTGTGAAACAGCAGAAAAATAAAGGTCAAAAGAATACAGGTCATGTTTATTTTGCATTAGTTTGAAGCCGCCGCTTCATAATACATGAACTACACTTATGAAAAACAGTAAAATGTTGCAAGTCTTTTTTACGTGTACTTGAAACAATTTCAAGTCTGCTCTTGAGTTTGCAAAATTAATTTAGGCTTGCAACCTTGTATACACTTTCACAAATCTTACCTCGTGCATGCAAATCTTTTTGGCATCATTTTGCCTTTATAATACAGTATAAAATGTTTTAAACATCAATTCATATGAGTAAATTAGCTGTGGTGTTTATCACAGTATCCTAGACTTAATTAGCATTGGCAATCTATTTATAAAACACTTAACTTATACTTTTGATGTTAAATATTGATTGAAAATGTTTGTTCTAAATATTTAAATGTACTGCTTTTTATTTAAATGTTCAGAGTCCTTTTTTTGTCATACAAATGTTGCTAAACCTGCTAAGTTCTGTAACTTAATATACTATTGTGATGAAAATGTAAGTAATTATCACATGAGACTGTTGTACTGTCAGTAATATATAGCCTAGGCTGTGGTGTGTATGTGTAAAAAGCATCAAAACTGGCATAACTGAGAATTATCTAATGACTTTAATTGAACCAACAAAAAAAAAAAATACAAAGTGAACTATTGAAAACCAATTGCAAAGCATTAACATATAAACACCAATCAATTAACTATATTAACAAGGCCACAAATTAAACAACAAAATAACAAATATTGAACAAATAATCTTTTAATAATGGGGGAACAACTATTCCCTTAACCTATTCAATTTGAACTTATATCATTTAAGATCTATTCTTCGATACTTAGCACCCGGTTGTTCATATGTTTAATTTTCATTTTTATTGGCAGCTGTTCCACAAGGTCCTCAACGTCTCCTGAATACATTGTGTCTGGGACAACATACTCCTCATAATCGACCTCCAGAAGCACGATCGCACCCATTCCTGAAGATACTCAACCACCTCCACCGTCTCCTCCATGAAATCTGTGTTTTTACAGCAGGCATGTTTAAATGCATGTTTTACATGTGGCAGATGTGTGTAGTGATGGGAGGGGCTGGAGTTTGAGAGAGACTGATTTAAAGAAATAATATTCTGCATTACATAGTGTACCTTAACAGTGGTGTAACTGTTTGTGGTGTTTGGGCGGAGGTGGGTCAGCTCCACTGTGTCTCCATTCAACACCTGGATAAGAGCCTCGTCTCTCCACAGAGAAACCTCCACTGCTCTTGATTTGCAGTTTATCTTAAAGTCCAGGACGGGCACTTTACCAAACTGCACCTGTGCCATCCTCACCTCCTGCAACTACAATCACATACCAGAGGTAATATTACTGTCCTTCTGTTACAGTACAGTACAGTACTCGAACATGCCCCCACCAAAAAATACCAGAGGTAATATTACTGTCCTTCTGTTACAGTACAGTACAGTACTCGAACATGCCCCCTCCAAAAAATACCAGAGGAAACATAACTGTCCTTCTGTTACAGTACAGTACAGAACTCGAACATGCCCCAACCAAAAAAGCATGAAGGTTGCCCACATATCTTTCATGCTATATTCTGCAGATGTATCATATCCCGCAAAGGATAGTTCAACCCAAAATGAATATTGTCATCATGTATTCAGCCTCAAGTTGTTCCAAACCTGTATGAGTTTCTTTGCTCTTCTAAATCTGATTGTAAGATTGTTTGTAACCTGACAGTTCTGGAGCACCATATATATATATATATATATATATATATACACTGCAGTTTGATTGATATTACACTATTTAGCACTTTTTTTCGTACTATGAAAGTCAGTGGTGACCTAAAACTGCTTGATTACAAACATTCTTACATATAACAACTTTTGTGATCAGCAGAACAAAGAATTTGATCAATTATGAAAATTTGGGGTAAACTATTCCTTAAGAGCAATTTTGTAAACATTCAACAAACATTCATTTTTTTTAAGGTTTATTAAATTTGCATTTGATCATGAGAATGTAGAATGAGAGGCCTCTGTTAAATGTACTTACTTCCTCCATCAATCTCTCCCAGGAGACTGACATACTCTTCTTCAGAAGGGTTCACTTTGTCCTCTGAGACCAGAGGGGAACAAGGATCTCTGGCCCTTCTCTCCTGATCTTCAGTGAGACTCAGTGGGGAGGTTTTACATTTGCTGGTTGCTGATTTTACAAATATAGTTTGCTTTCCATATTTGCTAGATATGGTGTGGTTTTTTACCACATAGCTGTCCCCTTCTTCGAATTCTGGGGTCTCTCCTATGGTGTAGCAAATGAAAAATAAATCACTTAAAGTAATTCAAACTCAGTAAAACACTAAGTATGTGGATAAAACGTTTAGAGGGATCATGAACTGCATGTTTCAGCTCGGCCTTCAACACGATCATCCCAAACCTCCTCCTGCCCAAATTAAATCAGCTCTCCGTGTCCACCTCCGTCTGTCAGTGGATCAACAGCTTCCTGACAGACAGGCAGCAGCTAGTGAGGCAGGGAAAATACACATCCAGCACCTGTACAATCAGCACCGGAGCTCCCCAGGGCTGCGTTCTCTCCCCACTGCTCTTCTCCCTGTACACTAATGATTGCACATCTAAGGACCCCTCTGTCAAGCTCCTGAAGTTTGCAGATGACACCACACTCATCGGCCTCATTCAGGACGGTGACGAGTCTGCTTACAGACAGGAGGTAAAAGAGCTGGCTGTCTGGTGCAGTCTCAACAACCTGGAGCTTAACACGCTCAAAACAGTGGAGATGATCGTGGACTTCAGGAGAAACCCCCCTGCTCTCCCCCCACTCACCATCATGAACAGCACTGTGACTGCAGTGGAGTCATTCAGGTTCCTGGGCACCACCATCTCTCAGGACCTGAAGTGGGACAATCACATTGACTCCATCGTAAAAAAGGCCCAGCAGAGGTTGTACTTTCTCCGCCAGCTGAGGAAGTTTAACCTGCCACAGGAGCTGCTGAAACAGTTCTACTCCACGATCATTGAATCCATCCTCTGCACTTCAGTAACTGTCTGGTTCAGCTCAGCTTCTAAATCTGACCTTAGAAGACTACAGAGAGTAGTCCGGACTGCTGAGCGAATCATCGGTTCAACTCTCCCATCTATTCAAGAACTGTACTTATCCAGAGTGAGAAAAAGGGCTGTCAAAATCACTCTGGACCCCTCACATCCAGCACACCCCCTCTTTGAACTGTTGCCATCTGGTCGACGCTACAGAGCACTGAGCACTAGAACGACCAGACACAGGACCAGTTTCTTCCCTCAGGCAATCCATCTTATGAACAGCTGACAATAATGGCGAACACACTACACTTTATATTTATATACACACATACTTTATTTATCTAACACACATACTTAGTATACACTTAAATTTTGCACATAATATACATGTACATACATAACTTCACTTTGTAATATACCTGCCTACAATTGTCATTTGTATATTGTCATTCACTGTCTACATATTTGTATTTTTTATTCTTTTATTATGTGTTTTATGTTCTGTCGCTGTCATTCTGTTGTACTGCGGAGCTTCTGTCACGAAAACAAATTCCTCGTATGTGTAAACATACCTGGCAATAAAGCTCATTCTGATTCTGATTCTGATGTTTAAATTATCTTCTGATTTAAATACTCCAATTAAAGGGATGTGTCTCCTTAAAGACTTCAGTGTAAATGCCCACTGCTATGATTAATATTTCTTCATACAAAGTCTGTATCACACGAGGAACTCTTTTGAAAATATCCTTTACATTAGGATCCTTTGAAAGGTAATATTATTAAGGCCCTATATGCAGTTTAGGCAAAAATAAAGGACCCGGCTTTTATTTGAGGAATTATGGTATTTCTTGTGAAGTAAATATTTAAGATTAAATTATCCTTCATATTTAATTCTTCAAATCCTTTCAGAATGGGTTTTATAAATGTCATGTCTTCATAATCTTTTAAAAATCACTCGTTATTTGAAATCCGTAAAAAAAAAAAAATCAGAAAATTATTTTTCCAGTCAGAAACTCTTCTCTGACCAAATCCTGTCAGAATAGGGTCTATTACAGTCTCTGCCTATCCTGCCACTGTCATATAGGCCCTTATCACTTTAAATATATATATATATATATATATATATATATATATATATATATATATATATATATATATATATATATATATATATAGGAAGAATTTATTTTGTATTTGAAAGTTTGAACTTTTAATCACTGTTTGTAGTAAAGTCAAGCTGACTCACCTCAGAAAAGATGTGGTTGTTGCTGCTGCAGAGTAGTCTGTGAATCAAGCAAGAGGGGGTCAGTGGGACAGGGCTCTTAAACTTAGCAGTGGTCCAATCAGATGACGTCACCGAGGCGCATGGATACGAGAGGGTAAACTTCCTCTCTCTCTGTCTCTATCTCTCCCTTCCTCCCTGTGTGTGTATTTATAAATATTTGATTGTAATTGTTTGTGGGCCAAATGTTCTCACTTATTCGGTTGTTAAGTGATGTAAGAAGCGCGGTTTCCGGGTCCAAGCCTCAACTCGCTTCACTTGAGAATATGACCTCAGCAGCCGTTTATGAGCACTGTTTATTCATATTAATCATTTAAGCTAAACGCTTCCAAACTTACGGTGTACACTACAGTCTACGTGCTCACAGCGTCCCAAACACAAATATTTTTTTTATATATATATATATATATATATATATATATATATATATATATATATATATATATATATATATATATATATATATATATATATATATATTTTGTGACATGACCCAAACGAGGGAAATGAGCAGGCAGAAGGCAGTAGTGAAGTTTCAATAAACAAACATTTTATTCAAAAGAAAATATAGTTACAAAGAAAACAAACATTAACATGTTAAACAGATATAGCAGACCTTCAATGCAATTACCCACAAAGAAAAAAATGTAAACAAAAACAATCAAAAATAAAGAAACAAGACCTACAGATGGCCACAGGTTACCTAGATTGTGAAAAAAACAGAAATGGCAACCGTGCTCCCACTGCAATCAAGCTCACGGCAATCACACTGCAAGCCTAAAGGGAAGAAAAAATAAAGTGACCAAACCACCACACCACTACTATCCACCAGTGAAGGCAACCCCGCAGCCACCGTCAGGTCAAAAGAAATCTACAACAAAGAAACACAACAAACAATAGCATTAACAGTGGGTTATGCAAATAGGACAAATAAGGCAACACTGTAAAATAACAATGTTCTACTTCATCCCTTTTTTTGTCTTTAGTGTGACCTCAGTTCTCCCTTAGCCCACTCCGGTCCAACATCCAACCAAAAAAAAGAACACAAACAATCTTAATAATTCACCCTAAAAATAAACGGTAATCGTGCATCCCTCTACCATCCGTTATTTTGGTTTATGACACTCGGGCAACCATCCAGCCAAAATACTCCTAAATGATGCATCATATGTTCAGCACTCAACAACGTTCCAATATTTGATGTATGACTGCACAAACGATCCTTACACATTTAGTCGATTGCCACCATGCAACACAGACAAGCTGCGACTTCAATTTCAATGACCAGGAAGACGTACAACACACAGAGAGCCAGCGCATTATTTAACATCTACGTGTGCAAAACATACTAATCTAACATGTATAATGCCATACCTTAGATTTGCCGTGACTTTCCTTCATAAATCTTCAACGGAACAAAGGCGGAAGTGAACGAACAAATCTCCTTACTTCCTTTTATAGAACTAAGGCTAATGGGATTTGTAGTTCTAAAACACGCCCCGTTACAATCTATTTGTATTTTCATTGTCTGGCTATCTGGGACTTCGGTATGGAGTTAAAGGTTAAGATTATAACTTTTTCGCTAGTATTCTATCACATTGTGAGTTTATATTAGCACCTTTTATTGTTTTCACGTGGTAACTGATAGAGTGTTTGGACACGGAAGCGCTGCTACGTGACGTCAGACTTAACAAGCGAATAGAGGGAAATATCATGACAACCAACTAGTAAGAACATTGTACTGGTGAATTTATTGCATTGTCTTTGAAGTCTATGAAGTAGAGCCAATCAGACAAATAAAACAGCTGTGTGGGTATTCGAAATGATGGAACTAAATGAAAAATAAAACCATGAATTGAAGTCATGTAAAGATCTTTTGAACTCTAAAGTGTTTTCCATTAACGTTGGTTATAATTATAATATATCTATGTAAGCAGTGTTTCCCTCAGAGCTTTCAGAGACAATGATGGTTGGACCTCAGTTAAGGGGAACGCAAAGAGGGTCCTGGGGTATGCACCCCCGGCCGGAAATGTGTACATGTTTAAGTCAAATGCATTCTGGTGCACTCTGAGAGCAACATTAAGAGGTTAAATTTATGCTGCTATATTTATAGCATATATTTCACATATGCATAGCCTTCATGTCAACTTATCTGTATTTCCTCCATTTAAATTGCATAGCCTAAGGCAAAGATTTTAGAGCATATAGTGCTCTATAGCCTACCTATAGTGAGAGATACAGATGCTATCATTTTAGGTTATAGTTCAGTTATAGGTTCAAAGAGGACATGTATCATATTGTAGAGCTTAGATTCTCTGCCCAAGCCCGAGCTCGGGCTCGACCTGATCCGACCCGACCCAACCCGCGGGCCGGGCAGATATTTCCTGCCACCGTCCTCGGCCCGGGTCGGGTCGGGCTCTTTATAAAGCACGTCACGTGTCATGCGCAGCGTCTCGTCCACTCGCAGTCTTGCATGCGTGACGCATCACACCTGCTGTGCGCGCTGTAGCCTACTATTCAGTAAATTGAATGCAACATGGAGCTTGAAGAAGCAAAGAAAAAAAAAAAAAGGAGAATTAACTTTATGCAAGTTTGGAGGAAAATCGGAGGTATGGAAACATTTTAAACTAGTCGTGGGGAGTGACAACATATGTGTTGGCTTTGTCTCGTGCATTAAATGCGGCACGCATATATATATATATATATATATACACTAAGTAGACATCCAAAACGCCGCTTTTACCGCCACACATACCGCTGTGGCGGCGGTGTAAAGTGCATTTGCAGCCTGTGTCCGCTGAGTGGCCCTTTAATCACAAGTTATCAAACAAGCACATCAAAGCACATTTTCGCAAATAGACTTCAGTTTTGCCTCACTGATGTGTTACATTTGACTGCTTCAGTTACAAAAAATGAAAGAAAAACATCCATCCATCCATCATCTTCCGCTTATCTGGGGCCGGGTCGCGGGGGCAACAGTCTAAGCAGAGACGCCCAGACTTTCCTCTCCCTAACCACTTCTTCCAGCTCTTCCTGGAGGACCCCGAGGCGTTCCCAGGCCAGCCGGGAGACATAGTCCCTCCAGCGTTTCCTAGGTCTTCCCCGGGGCCTCCTCCCGGTGAGACGTGCCTGGAACACCTCCCTGGGAAGGCGTCCAGGAGGCATCCGAAATAGATGCCCGAGCCACCTCAGCTGGCTCCTCTCGATGTGGATGAGCAACGGCTCTACTCTGAGCTCCTCCCGAGTGACCGAGCTTCTCACCCTATCTCTAAGGGAGCGCCCAGCCACCCGACGGAGAAAGCTCATTTCGGCCGCCTGTATCCGGGATCTTGTCCTTTCGGTCATGACCCACAGCTCATGACCATAGGTAAGAGTAGGAACGTAGATTGACCGGTAAATCGAGAGCTTTGTCTTACAGCTCAGCTCAATCTTCACCATGACAGACCGGTACAGCGACCGCATTACT
This sequence comes from Carassius gibelio, assembly GCF_023724105.1. Taxonomy (NCBI): domain Eukaryota; kingdom Metazoa; phylum Chordata; class Actinopteri; order Cypriniformes; family Cyprinidae; genus Carassius; species Carassius gibelio. Next base: position 11,336,492 of record NC_068374.1, read on the forward strand.
GCAGAAGCTGCACCGATCCGTCTGTCAATCTCACGTTCCATCCTTCCCTCACTCGTGAACAAGACCCCAAGATACCTGAACTCCTCCACTTGAGGCAGGAACTCTCCACCAACCTGAAGTGGGCAATCCACCCTTTTCCGACTGAGAAAACCTCCGATTTTCTATAGTTTAAATATTTAATATATTTAATATTTAATACTCACAGAAGAAAGTTTGGTATTTATGAAGTTATGTGCATTTCTTAGAACGAGAAAGAGAAAGAATCTATGCTTATATTTTCTAAGCTACATGGTATTAAACCATATTTTAGATTGGACACATTTAAAAGGTGTGCAGTATTATTTATATTATATTAATTATGCGTTATATTATTCAAAAGAAATTGTGGTTTACTTTGCATCCGAGCATTAAAAGTGGCAGCCTATTTTAGGGGGGTAGGCTACATGGATTAATATGCAAAATGTCAATATTTGAATATATTATGCATATATTTTAATTTATATTTTAAATATAAATATATTTTTTCCTTTAATAAAACAACATGCATTTTTGTTATTCGTTACCTGTCCTTTATTTTGACATAACCTATTGGGAAAAAGACATTTGTCTGTAAACTGATTAAGAAATTGTTGCATGTTTAAATGTGAAGCAGTGTATAATTTCGTTCCCATTATTTAGGCCTAATTTGCCTAAAACAAGAAACGAATAAAATTAAACCGGCATGATTAAATCTTTGAAACTCTAAAGAATTAATAAAACGTCCTCACAATTAAACGCAAGTTCTCTCATTATAATCAACAACATTCACACGATGTAAAAAAAAGCTTTAGTAATTGAGAACTAAAGTAACTTTAAAGAGAACCTTCTTTACTTGCTTTTAAAGTAGGGTGATATCATATGGCCTAAAAAAAAAATCTGATTTATGATTTAAACCGATTTTTAAATCAATATTCAAATTACGAAGAAATTTTACAAAACAAGTTTTAATATAGTTCTTTATCATTCATTTAGCCGTCAAATTTATAACTGCAACAAGATGATTAATTTAATACTAGCCCATCGTGCATTTAAGCATCCACTCAGCTTTAAGAGCTGTTCAGATTAAAACTGGCAGCTCAGCAGTGAGTCAGTGTCATGGATGGAGGACCTGTTAATATTTTTTCTAGTTTATATTTCCATCTCGTTATGCCGCTGGTTTAGATTTTTTTTTTTTCTTATAGAACTTATTTGTAAATAAGCTGATTTGCGTTTTTTATTGATTTATTTTATAGCCCTGCTTGTTTTAATGTTTTTATTAAATATCTGTATTGACTGCATGGTCATATTATCGAATTATTTACTGCCATGCGACCTACAAAAGTAAAGCTTGGCAAGTCGATGAACGAGCATTACTGCAGGTTGATTTTTGGCGGATGTTCGTTTCGTCAGGTCAAACATCTCTCTCACTCGCAGCAGAGTCTGTGAGCAACAACTTCCCCTCCGCGCGAACTGATACCAGAAACACGCTCCGCCTTCACCCAGTGAATAAAGTATTTCAGTATGTTTGAAATGTTGTTCATAAAAACATATAAAATAATAATAAAAATAAAAATAAAATAACAGGAGAGTTTCAAAATGGCTTAAGCTATGTGTAAACTTTTTAGCATTAGCTACATCTTTAATTGCTGCTTTCTGCTGTGAAAATTTTGTTTGTGATGAAAATAACATCTTTGTCAGTTATTTTATCTAAACAGATCGATTAACTTCTTCAAGATTTCAAAATCAGATAGCATGCTAATAATGTAGCACTGTAAGATTACATTTGTTTGAACGCATTATTGCGAAAGCGATTGAGTGTGAATCTGTTTAAATCATGCTTTAACCCGAAAATAATCAGTAAAGAAACAGACAAACTCTTAACATCCCGCTCGACTCTTGCAGTCAACCTTCTGATCAAGCTAAATATGTTGGCTGTTGACATGAATTTTACTCGTGATAAGAAGCTCATATTCAAGTGTTTGTGCAAAAATTATTAATGTGCATCAATGACAGGGAGGCGCCATCTCATCACTTTAATTTTTCATGATAATGAATGTATAATTTTTTAATTAACATAATATTGTGGTGTCTCACATAGGTACATTAAAAATATATCTACAGAAAGCTTGAAATGTTTTTAAACGAAAAGGAATAATGTAATGTGTGAATGTTGCATTTCTCTCGTTGGAGAGAGCCAGCACTGTGAATATAACCAAAACAACAGTCCTATATAAACCGGTTCAGCAAGTCAAAGCCTCATAAGACACTGTCCATATGAAAGAGCAATTCACACCTTTATCTCGACCCCACAAGCCATGAATAACTATCCAAAACCCAACCCCCTCCAGCTGAACACAATTCGGTCTGTGTTTTGGCTCTGAGGAACGGTGTGTTACTCGGCTGAAACATGCCTGCACTACACTTCATAATTTTCTCGCAGCCCATATTATTATTTTCACAAGACCATAATGATAATAACAAATCATCAATTAATAATGAATCATTATTTTACGAAAATCATTGTTATTTGTGATCGTGGATGTTTGCGGGAGGCTTTAAGACCATGCGGACCCTGCTAACAACATTACGTAACTGTTACGTAACTGCGACGTAATCTGGTGACCAAAGTTTCGTCGTGGCGACGTAACTAGTTACGTCGTGGCAACCGGAAAAGTGAAAGGTGCGTATACGTCGCCACAACGTAACTTTGTGACGTTGCCAGTAAGTAACTGCGACGTCGTGGCAACGTCGCGGATCGGTGGTCGTGTGCTGGTAATCAGTTGGTCATTTTTTTTAATAATTATTCTATGGGCGGACATGCAGCACTTGAACCTAATTTATGTCCTCATATGCCCAAACTAATTTAAAGGCTGTTTCAGCAGCTGTGAATGATGAATACAGACTCGAAATGAATTCAGTTAATTTATTAACAAGCAAATATGAACAGTAATACACCCAGATTATTAATAAAAACAGGATATACAGCGAAATATGAATGAAAGCATTCAGCCCATACAGAAGCACATAGATTGAGATATATTAATAATAAATACATTTCCATATATTGAAATATCTATACCCTTCTGTAAGCATCCAGGGTCAAAACATTATGCACAACATGCAAGTCTTAGTAGGCACTCAGTACATTGCATTTAAATATTATCATTAACAATGCACACATTCATCAACTAATCACAAGATCCCACAATAATCTTCAGCTAATCACACCCTTAACCAAACCACTACAAATAATTCATTGAAAATAATATGCTATAGCTTATGAACAGATGTATTATAGCAAATCAAGTTTAATGAATCTCACACCTATCATACAGCATTATGGCCAGTTCACACTGCCACAAAAATATATCTAAATATATACAGTATTGTTCAAAATAATAGCAGTACAATGTGACTAACCAGAATAATCAAGGTTTTTCGTATATTTTTTTATTGCTACGTGGCAAACAAGTTACCAGTAGGTTCAGTAGATTGTCAGAAAACAAATGAGACCCAGCATTCATGATATGCACGCTCTTAAGGCTGTGCAATTGGGCAATTAGTTGAATTAGTTGAAAGGGGTGTGTTCAAAAAAATAGCAGTGTGGCATTCAATCACTGAGGTCATCAATTTTGTGAAGAAACAGGTGTGAATCAGGTGGCCCCTATTTAAGGATGAAGCCAACACTTGTTGAACATGCATTTGAAAGCTGAGGAAAATGGGTCGTTCAAGACATTGTTCAGAAGAACAGCGTACTTTGATTAAAAAGTTGATTAGAGAGGGGAAAACCTATAAAGAGGTGCAAAAAATGATAGGCTGTTCAGCTAAAATGATCTCCAATGCCTTAAAATGGAGAGCAAAACCAGAGAGACGTGGAAGAAAACGGAAGACAACCATCAAAATGGATAGAAGAATAACCAGAATGGCAAAGGCTCAGCCAATGATCACCTCCAGGATGATCAAAGACAGTCTGGAGTTACCTGTAAGTACTGTGACAGTTAGAAGACGTCTGTGTAAAGCTAATCTATTTTCAAGAATCCCCCGCAAAGTCCCTCTGTTAAAAAAAAGGCATGTGCAGAAGAGGTTACAATTCGCCAAAGAACACATCAACTGGCCTAAAGAGAAATGGAGGAACATTTTGTGGACTGATGAGAGTAAAATTGTTCTTTTTGGGTCCAAGGGCCACAAGCAGTTTGTGAGACGACCCCCAAACTCTGAATTCAAGCCACAGTACACAGTGAAGACAGTGAAGCATGGAGGTGCAAGCATCATGATATGGGCATGTTTCTCCTACTATGGTGTTGGGCCTATTTATCGCATACCAGGGATCATGGATCAGTTTGCATATGTTAAAATACTTGAAGAGGTCATGTTGCCCTATGCTGAAGAGGACATGCCCTTGAAATGGTTGTTTCAACAAGACAATGACTCAAAACATACTAGTAAACAGGCAAAGTCTGTTAATGTTAAAAAAAAATTAATGTTATGGAGTGGCCAGCCCAATCTCCAGACCTTAATCCAATTGAGAACTTGTGGGGTGATATCAAAAATGCTGTTTCTGAAGCAAAACCAAGAAATGTGAATGAATTGTGGAATGTTGCTAAAGAATCATGGAGTGGAATAACAGCTGAGAGGTGCCACAAGTTGGTTGACTCCATGCCACACAGATGTCAAGCAGTTTTAAAAAACTGTGGTCATACAACTAAATATTAGTTTAGTGATTCACAGGATTGCTAAATCCCAGAAAAAAAAAATGTTTGTACAAAATAGTTTTGAGTTTGTACAGTCAAAGGTAGACACTGCTATTTTTTTGAACACACCCCTTTCAACTAATTGCCCAATTGCACAGCCTTAAGAGCGTGCATATCATGAATGCTGGGTCTTGTTTGTTTTCTGACAATCTACTGAACCTACTGGTAACTTGTTTGCCACGTAGCAATAAAAAATATAATAAAAACCTTGATTATTCTGGTTAGTCACATTGTACTGCTATTATTTTGAACAATACTGTATATGTTTAAGCAATTAACATTAAATTTTAAAATCTTAAGTAATTCTTACTTTCTCTATTCTTGCAATATTCTAGTGTTCATGTCCCTGAGTAATATCTGCATCTACCGAAGTCTGAAGAGCTGAAGAACACAATATGCTAGTAGACAGCAATCCTCGTGAGAGAGAGGTCTGGTGTGGAGGGTGGATCTGGAACTGACTTCTCTTGATTATCTCTTTTCACAAACTGCCCTGAAATACAATTCAAACATTAACAATGATTGTTATAAATGTAATGTAAGGCTCTTAAACTCATAATGCTCATTTTGGAAATATAGTTAATATCAGTAATATGCAGCATGCACGATACAAGGAAGTGGTCAGTAATTACACTTTGAGGTATTATATCTATGTCAGTAAGGCTACCTTTAAGAAAAAATAAAATGAATAAATTAAGTTGTGTTATGCATTCAAATAGTTAGACATGCTAAAATACAGAATTTGTTAACAATAATAATAAAAAATAATATGCTGGGGAAAAAATTAGGGCCCTAAATATGTTTTTTTTTTTTTTATGTTTAATAAATTGATGTGAAAATGTATGTACTACGAAAAAGGAGTAGAGAAAAATGAAATATTTATTTTATCATTGAGGATTTCTTAAAAAAAAAAATATATATATATCGTCTCGCTCTCATGAACCCAGTCTCGTGTCTCGTCTCGTCTTGTGGGATAAGTGTCTCATCACACCCCTAGTAGCCAGAGCAAGAGATACATTAGATTTCTTTTGCATGTCTGACAGTCTAAAATTAAGCAGAAGTATTTCGAAAGAGTTAAACCTGTATCCTGTTTTCTGGGTAACATTGAGAATATCACTATATATTGTTGCAACACCTCCGCCACGACCAGTCTGACAGGGCTCATGCTTATAACAGTAGTTTGGTGGAGTTTAGACTAATGCTGAATCAAAAATACCTGTCAAAATTAACACTGGAACAAACACAATCTTTATTGTAGTAGTACTTCTATTTGAGCGTGTAGAACAAAATTCATCATAACAGTTATTTGAGAATTGGCTGACTAGTCATATGGAGCGAAGTGTCCTGGAGATGTTGTCCAACAGGAGATCTAAAAAGCCTAGCTCCCAGAAAAGATTCCAATTATTAACAAAAGGCAGTTTCTGTTCTTTACACCATGACTATAACCATTCGTTTAAAGCAAAAAGTCTGCTGAACCTTTCATGTCCTCATCTATACGTGGGAAGTGGTCCTGACACGATGATCATCATGCAGGCGATATGCTGCGCACTGTCTTGATCAGGCTCCTGAAGTCCCTCTTCAGCGTCTCCGTCCGCTCTGATGCCCACCTCACTCTTCAGGGTCACGGGAATCTGTGCAGAAATATCAAGAACATGAGCACCAGGGAAGTAGTCAGTGTGGACTTTACCTTCAGCTAACATAGCGCAAACGTGCCGGACGATGGAGTCTCTGATGATCACAGCGTTTTGTTCTGTCTCGCGAAGTGGAGCGAATCGGGTTCTGGTGGAGATCCTGAAGACCGGAGGCGGCGGATGGAGAGAGGTCGTCGCCCAGGGCCTGGATCATGTCTTACACTATGAAATAGGGTGAAGGACATCTGGGAAGATCGCATCCTGGGTACACCGGGCCTTTGCAGAGACCCACACAGAGTAGAGGTGGTGGGAGGGTTAGCTGTATACTTACCCTGGACGTATGAGCATCAACCCCTGAATATTTCCAGCACAGCTCTCCACTCGCTCAGCTGAGCCTGCTTCTCCACGATATCATGGATCTGTATCTTCACGGCCTCCAGCTCCTTATTAGAAATAAACAAACTAGAGAATAGGGGAAATGCAGAAAAGAAAAATAGCAATATGGAAAACATACAAAAATCTTTAGATACCAGAATTCACATGTTTAGATTTTACAGATGCATGATGATATATTGTAAAAAATAAATATGAAGTTATTTAATAAGCTTTGTAGCATCACCTGTGTTTTCTATCTCTGTCAGCAGCTCCCGTTAGACATTTTCTTGGAACTTCTCCTCTGTTTTAGAGGGTTTTTAAGACACTCCTGAAATCACTGTACAATTTTTTTTATCAATATTTGTTTACAATGATAAATCAGAACAAGCTTAAAACAGTGGTTTGAAATAGTTTCAGCCCATTTTAGACCACGAGTGACGTCACTGATAGACTCTACAATGCAGATTTTTAGGTTAAATTAATTAGCTTAACTTTATTTCATTTATCTATTGACAAATTACCATCAAAAACATTTACAAAACGATCAAAACCGATCCTTTAGGCATAAGATGTAATTAAAAGGCCAAACTTTCATTAATAAGGGCTCAAATCTAATATGCTATAACGTTAATTATGTTTCTATGCTAGCGTAATACTTGATAGCAGACATTTCAGGAAAAATACCATAATCGCAGAGGTATAAATATTAACAAAAAGTACTTAAAGTAGACTGTGGATGATATTAAAGTGTTACTTAACAAATCTGTCGCAGTTGTTGGCCTTTTCTTTGGTATAACTGACGAGAAACAGAGAAAATGTCAGACGAGTCCTCTCCTCTCCAGCAGCTGATGTGTACGCGGTTGCCATGGTAACTCTCAACGGCTAGAAGGCTAATAAAAACAATAAAATAATAAAAAAAAGTTTTAGCGACGTTAGACTTTTGTTTTAACTTTGTTTTATACATTTTATCAACCAACTTATTTATTATAAATTGTAAAACTCACCTCAGAAAGCTAATTCTCCTGTCAGACACAGTTGAAGTGAAAAGTGCGTCAAACAAACGCGCTGTCCTCCTGATACTGTATCTGCGGCAGATGAGATGGTGTAGCCAGTCTGTGTCACTATTTCACGTTCATAACTCCTTACGAGATAGAAAGTTTCACAACTCTTTTCTTGTCAATACTGTGCGCGCGGTGCGTCAGTTGCGGAAGCGCGCGCCTGTATGTCACGTCACTATATATTAAAAGCATGTCCATATTCTGACTTGGTGAAAAGAAACATATTTTATCTTTAAGGAACGTTTAATCTTGAGTCTGAAGTTTAATTACACTTTTTAAATGGCTCTATACTCAGAGAGCATATAAAGAACGTAAAAAAATATATGGTAATGATATTACGTGCATACGACGTTGTAGTTACGTTGCCAGTAAGTCATGAAGTTACCAATATATTACCAATAGAGGACCTATCTAGGACGTTCTTGGTTATCTGGTCACGTTGGAAGGACGTACTGACGACGTTGTGAGTTGGTAATGTGATGGTAATAAAATTACGGGCATGCGACGTCGTAGTTACGTTGTCAATTGGTAAGTCATGGAATTACCAAAAATTACCAGTACGTTACGTAACTGTTACGTCGTGTGTTAGCAGGGGAGTCCTCTGTTCCCGCCTCACAGCGCGCGGGTCTCCGAGGCTTCACTGTCTGTGGTTTGACTTTACTGAATCAGATTGAGGCGAACTTATTGATCATGAGCCCAACATTTAGCAAGGCAGGAGAAGTCTAACGGAAGGAAGACGTATATCTTTGAGCTAATGCTGTTAAAGGGGGGGTAAAATGCTATTTCATGCATACTGAGTTTTTTACACTGCTAAAGAGTTGGATTCCCATGCTAAACATGGACAAAGTTTCAAAAATTAAGTTTTAGGTTTGAAGGAGTATTTTTGTTCCAAAAAAAAACTCTTCCGGTTTGTCACAAGTTTCGGAAAGTTTTTTTCGAGTATGGCTCTGTGTGACGTTAGATGGAGCGGAATTCCTTATATGGGTCGCCGGATTTGCACATCGTTTATTTCTTAAGGATAATGCAGTCCCAATGAACAAGGGTCACGATCGTGTGTTGGAACCACATGCGGTGAGTAAAACTGCTTAAAATATCTCTGTGTTGTTAACTTAGCTATCGGCGCGTAAGCACATCAAGTAAACAACATGCGATGTTGTCATCAAACTGCACTTTCCACATGTACACCTTAAAAAAAAATATAAAAATAAAAAAAACGACAAAGTGGAACTTAGTCATTTTCCAGACGCCTTTGCTGATGCTGCTCTTGTTAAATTTCAGCCTCTGGATCTGTGTCACAGCTTCCACATGCTCTCAACTCAAAAGCTTACTCACGCTCGTGATTCTTTAGCTCCGCCCACACGTCACGCCTCTAGGCGCTCGTGTTTTTCCGGGAAAAATCGGTACAGACTATTTTTCTCTTATAAATATAATAAAAATAAAGACTTTTTGGAGTTATGAAGGATGCAGTACTACTCTATAGGTACTCAAGATTAACAGGATATTGAGTGAAAACAAGCATTTCACCCCCCCTTTAAAGAGAGAGAGAAGTCTAGGACTATTCTTAAACTTGGAGCTCATTATGTTGAAGTAGCCTACATATCCAAACACCAGAAACGTTATGCATTTTATGAATAATGAAATGTTATGAAAATTATGCATTTTATTTATTCACATGCTGTATGGTTGAAATAATATTTTAGTTCACAACTTTAAGTTCCGTTGTTTAAAAAAATGCTTTATTGGCTAATGTTTCATAAACCTTGAGTTGTTATGCTCTTAAATCCATGCCATTATTAAATTCACAGTATTTTTACCACCTAAATGACTAATCTTTAATGTCACAATTCTATAATGGTCAAAATTACTCAGGACAATGGTATTTTTTAATGACATTATTTTATTATTATTATTATTATTTGAATAATTGTAGCTTACATATATAGGTAAAGCAAAACAAATATTCAGATTTTCCCTTATTTTTTCCCTTGTTTTCCTAAAGAATAAACATGTATTTTTTTACAAGAATAAACATGATAACATATTATTAATTAATCAAAATAATTTAAGCAATTAAAACCTTTTTTTTAAACTTGAATTTAAATACTATTAAACTAACTTTAAATTCTCAAGGAGTTTATAAGCAAAAAAAAAGTTATAAATGAACTTGTGTTAACAATATAATTCGATTTTTTTAAATGAACAATTCCTGTATAAAATGGGACAGCAACCTTTATATCAGTGGTTCTCAACCTTTTTTCCAGTGAGCCGCACTATGGTCTAAGTGCAAGTCTACGCATATAATTTACATATTACGTCAGCAATACAAACAAACCTGATTTGTAATAGCCTAACTATTATGATATATATTACATTAATTGAAACAAACAATTCTACTCCCCATAAATAAAACACCTGATGCTGTCGGGAGCTGACCAATTTTGTGAGATTCAGCTTGAAAGGAGTAACACAAAGAAGTTGCGATTGTAACGCCTGTGTTATACTTTCCGCATGAGCAATCCGGACGCGTACACGGCCAGCGCGGACGCAGACTTCTTCAATTTATACTTCTGAATGTGCAGGCTGATGGCCAGCTCTGCAATTGCCCAGAATTATTGCACATCACTGTCTTTATATTCTTTTATTGACGGATTGCACAGGTTCGAGTAGCAATGAGCTTCTTCACTCTGCCTGGCTGCACATGTGCAATTTTGCTTTTGAAGCCTACTGACCAGGCGCACCTGTCCATGCGGTCGTCTGCTAGAGCCTCTGCACACACTCTCCAATGACGCTTTTTACGTCACGCATACCTAGCGGTCCATAGCGGACGCAGAAAGTTTGACAGAGGCTTTAAGATGCAGGCTTGCATGACCTGACGCGCAACATTTCAGAAAATCTGCGTTCACAAATGTAGCCTATTTTGATCCAAATATGGAAAGCACTTTTGAATTTAATAATATGAGATTCTCTCTTGAGATATTTGCCACATTTCTTCAATTTAGGATAGTTACATAGTGTATGGTGTTTCCATTTATCTGAACTTCTTCAAGTGAGTTGCAGGGCAAAAAAAAAAAAAAAAAACGAAAATCCAGCACTTCTCCTTCAATACTGATACTGCGACTATTGACAGTTTGTATGTTCATTCATGAATGTTCATTCGCTGGCATTTTTTTTAATTTATTTTTTTCTCCCTTTAAAAAGAAATTCGTACATTCTGATGCGCAATTTTACCTTAAAGGCAATTTAACTAATGGCTGTTGATGACTATTTGAATTGAATTCTGCCAAAGTGCACGCTTGTATGTGTTTGTTAAATGCTTATGCCAGTGCTCATGTCTGAAAATAATATATGAAGAAAAAATAAATCACATAAAAACATTAGGATATAACTTATATTTCATTAGTAGCATATTATTTTTTTAATTGATGTAACCAATAAAATTTTACAAACTGATAAAGGTTTTTTTTTTTCAGCATGTTGTGCAGACTGCATTATTATCTTGACAGGCCGCGGGTTGAGAACCACTGCTTATATCAAACATTTTTAAATCATCCACAGCTGAGCTTTGCAGGAGGCTGATCTGCGCCAGATCGCGTGAAGTGAATGTAATGAACAAAGTCATTTTCCTTTGAAAAAAAATAATAAAAAAAATAAAAAATATGGATAACCTAGATTAGTCTCAGGCTCTGTTCGGAAGTAAAATAATTATAATTACTATTAACCAAGAGTAACACATTTTAACGGATTAATCGCCTATTTTCATTTGCTGAATGTTTTCTTTCTTTTTTTTTTTTTAAACACGCTAAAAAATAAATCAGAGTTTGTGAGAGGAAAAAAATTGGCTATTAGAAAATATTTTACAACAAATCCTTTAAATTTAACAGATTTATCAGAAACAATAATTAAAAATATATAATTCTAGTGGATAAATATAATTGCAGTATATAATAATATAGGCTTAGTAATAAATAATAATAATAATAATAATAATAATTTAAAGCTAAGCATAAGGTAACTTTCTCAATCGGGAGAAATCAAACGTTTCCATATTTGTGATGTTGCCCATTTGAAGCTTAACTATTATTCATGAGGTAAATAGGCTGTGCGCTTCAGTATTGATTAAAAAAAAATCATAAATAGCAATGTCAAAGTGCTCACGCCGAATGTCTGGTGAACGACTGCTGTTTCCAGTGAATATGTGCGCGAGGCACCAGCACGATCAAACAGCTGAAACAAATAATACTTAATTTTTGGTCACACATAGGGCATAATTCAAAAATGCTGGTAGTTTGAAAAATCAAGAATAATAACAGAGTTAATACTAATTATTGCTAAATGCTGGACCATTCTCATTTCGCTCTGCATATGGAACCTGAATATTTTTTTAAACCAAGAATGAATCGAAATGAAAATGAAATTAAAAACATTTAGCTTATATATATATATATATATATATATATATATATATATATATATATATATATTTAAAATATAGGACTTATATTTATTTACTGTTTAATAAAAATAGCATGCATATGATCCTTTGTGTTAAGGTCTTCTTTTAATTTTTGTTTAGTAGACTGTAGTCTAAGACTATCCTACATTTAAAAAATTAACAAATTGTAAAAAAACTTTTTTTTTAAATGTTACAATGTTATATCATAATGTTATTGTTGTTTTACTTCCTTCTTCTATCTCATTTTACAATTACATTCATTTCGCAATCTGTCCCTTTGCGCCACCTGGCGGTAGTTTCGCGAATGATTTTAACACGCGACTGAATTACAGTACCGCGGTGGTAAGCCCCAGAAAGGCTGGCCACCTACTGTATATACACAGCTCCCCCGTAGCACAGCAGCACCTGCGCTAAAAAAAAAAAAAAATCTGGCGCCGCCCTGGTTACAACGGCCCATATATTAAAAATGGTCGGGTTTAAATCGGGCTCGGGCTCATAATTACAGTGAACGTGTCGGGCCGGGCCGGGCTCGGATACAACGTGCTCGGGCTCGGGTAGGGTCGGGCTTGATTTGATCATATTGATAATATTGATCATATTGACCCTAAAACAAAATATTTTATTCTGAGTCCATGGAGTAAAACTGTTCAGGAGGTTGTATGATGAATAGGCGATATATCGGATGACATTGTTATGCGCATCTCGTCAGTAAAGCTGGTTCCTTGATTAGTAGTAAATCGCCATCACCTGCTTTCAGATGGAGTGACATTTACTACAGTAAGTTCACTGACAAGCTGAGCCATATCGCATTAGTTATCGCAGGCAATGCGTGATAATGAAGGGGAAATTGCCCCGGTTGTCAGTGAACTATGAAACTAGTGAAAACTTAACTTACAGTGAAACTATCTAAATCAAAACATTCATTTGACATTTGATTTAAAAATAGTATAAACCAGGTGAGTTTGTAAGTTTACCTAGCATGATGGCTGGTTAGCTTTACTAGCGATTAGCAAGCAAATAATATAATACACACTCATTCATGAATATGAGTGCTATTTTTTATGTTTAATCTTCAGTGATACTGAACTTGCTCAGCCAGCTGTGTCATCATCTTACCCAAACATTGAAGTGTCTGTGCTCAACTAAACTAGCCATAAGGCAGAGGCGGCGTCTATTGCAGGTGAACCGAACAATGGTGTAATGATTCAGTTCGACTCCCAAGACAAGACGATTCTCAACCAACTGGCCAATAGGAACGACACAATTCATGACACAAATCTCACTGTAAAAACAAAATCCTGACACGAGAGCAAGAAATTGCATAGAGAGAAAAGAAAAGCATTTTGAGAGAAACACTTTATTTGTTTTTTAGAGAAAATATTTTCACAGTGAAAGCAAAAAAATATGTATTTGAGAGTTTTTTTCAAAGTATTTTGAGAGACATTTTTTTTTCGGAAATAATTAAAAACATTTCAAATTATATTTTTTTATGTTCTATGAGAAAATACTTTCAAAACTTTTGTTAGTCTAAAATATTATATATTTTTTTGCTATTGGTGTGATAACTTTCTCTCAAACTTTTTTTTTTATTATTATAATTTTCAAGTGCCAGAGTTACCACAAACAAGTCACATCTTTTTCAAAATGTCCTTAAGCAGATATGTTGGACTAATATATGAATAACACACATACAATCAATGACACTTGTAGAGAAGAGACCAGAAAACAGGCGAAACAGACCCTCCATACCTATTGATGCTAAAGACATGCTAGGTGGTAGGACATTTGTAGCAGCAAAGGTCAGACCAAAGTCCTCAATGGCATAAAGAAAGGTGTTTGGTGGGGGATTTTAGTAATTATGACCATAGAAGCACATAAAAAATATATACAGCACATACTCTAAATGTATTATACCTTAATGGAGCAGTTTTTGCCTTTAAAATTAAATGCACACTAAAATTAATTTAATTCAAGGGGTTTTATTGGCATAAACGTTATAAGAACGTTTCCAAAGCATCAAAATACAATTCAATCAGGACCACTTCCGTCAAGTATATTTAATGACAATTATAATTGCATACAGTTAGTGTTGGCGGTATGGTTATGTTCTGGGCAACACTCCACATGCCTGTCCATGTAACCATGCTTGGACAGCGGGGAGAGCAGCAAGACAAACCCCCCTGGGGTACAGAACAGAACCATTAATAAGCATAATTAAAATTCACAATTACATGAGTTGTAAACAAAATCTGATAGAGACTGCTTCCAATTAAGAAAGTTAGATCGGATTACAGGTTCAGTTGGTGGAGTTGGGGTTGGAGGAGGGAGTTAATTGCAAGCAGCGATGCGATGGAAGAAACACTGAAGAATGGTAATATATGTGATAGGTGTCAAGACTGGATTAGTACACGTCAGGAACAACTGTCAGCTGATGCAAGCGTGACTAATGTGGCCTGACTGAGCTAACGCGATGCTCGATTTTTCAATACACATAATATATACAGTAATATTAACATTAACACTGGGTGAGGAACAGCCGAACTCTGCTAACAAGGTTGCTGAAGACAATTGACTATGAAAAAATAACAGCAACAAGACACAAGGCAGATGTGCTGCTTCAGATGTGCTGCCCAAGCTCTGTTGAAGAAGCACAAAGAAATGGGCTCGGTGCACAAGATGGCGCCGGTGAGCTTCAGTGACGTGAGTGTATGCAGACTTACTTCCGGTCTTGCAACATTCGCATTTACTATAAGGGAAACTTACATAGGAAACTTGGCTAGATGTATATAATTAATGACATTTAAATTTAACAGTGGATAGTGGTATATCAAACACATGGGGAAACATCCTCCCTACATTTTTGCGTACCTCTGTGTGGAAATTCATCAAGATACAACGCGGAGATTGCTTTATTCTTCTGTTGATTATGCGGATCAGCGTCAGGTCAGGTCCACAGGGATTTCTTCTTTCAAACACAAACCACTCAAATATGCAATACTTTATTTTCGAAGAGATAATTTTGTTCTGACTGTTATGTAAGATCAAGGTTTCTGACTTAAAAGATATGCACAAATATTTCTGATAAAGCATGTTTAACTTATTAACTTTTTGATAACATAATTTGTAACTGTGACTGTACAATTTAACGTAATGTAATTATGGTAGATTAATTAAAAGATCGCTGTTTGCTTTCATGTGTGTTTTTATCAATGTTTATTTGTTTTGTGAAAGATCTGCAGCATTAATCATTATCTGACTATGAGCTGCGCATGTATATTGTTATTCTTTTGCATTAATTATCAGATAAAACTGATATTAAAACTAGTCATGTATTAGTTAACTGTAAAATAATAAAATATGTTGTGAAAATAATGATGAAACAGAAATGGATACTTATTAAGATAAATAAATGAAGATAAACCACAACTCACGAGGTAAATATTTCATTAAAAATCAATGTAATACAAACATTTTCGAGAAATAAGTGAATTGTACATTTACATAATTGGTAAGATAAAAATACATTATGTTATTATTATTATTATGTTATATTATTTCAAATTTGACTACTCTATATTATATATACATTTATTTACATATATGTATATATGAAGAGTTCAGATGCAAAAGCCTCTAAACGCCACCTCCGTCAAAAATGAGATAATGACATTGAGTGAAAGCTATCTGTGCATAATACATGTTCAACAAATATGTTTGCTTCAAATCCTCTAAATCTCAGCCTCAGCCCATTCAGAAATATCAGTTTGTTGGCAAAAGCCTCTAGACGCCACTTTCCTTTGGAAGCAAAAGCCGCTACGTCCTGAGGACCAATCAGAAGGCACGAAACAATACAGGCGGTTTCAATATAGCAGCGTGCTGAGGAGACTGTTTTTGTTTTAGATTCAGATTTAGATTTGTTACATTTTTAAGATGGGAGTACAATGAAATGGATGAGCCTGTCCTGCCGACATCAAATGGAAGAAGAAAACGTCATTTACCTCAAAACTCTTCCCATTACAAGGCAAAAGTAAATCGATACAGTGGAAATGGCTTGGTTGCAAGTGTAGCACGCACTCATAACACTTCTTGGTGCGGTGCTGTTACTTTGAAGGAATCTGATTTATTTGACATCAAACAACAGCTCTATTCCACCAACGACAAAGTCAAACAAGATGCCATTCTTGTCTCATATGGATGCTATGCCATGTAAACGGAGGAGACAACAAGTGGAGGCTGAAGAGAAGAGAAGATAAAGAGATGTGTCGATCAAGTATGCCATTTTGAAGCTGTCTGCCATGCTTCATTCCTGAGCATTTTCTGTAATTATAAAGATTTCATCATCACAAGTTTATATTTTTTTTCCTATTTTTTATTAGTATTTGTAGAATTTTTGGTGTTTTTATATTTAAAATGTTTGTTTTATGTCATCAAAGCCATGTTTATCCAATTATCTTCCTCTAGTATGTGCTCAGTACACAGTTATTTTCTGGTAATGCATTTAATCATATTAAAGGACATATATCTTATTTAAAATATAATCAGTGATGGTTTTTTTATCATATATTATATATCAAATATTATCATAGGCTACCTAAATTTGTTAAAAACAATATCAGAAATCAGAAAGAGCTTTATTGCCAAGTATGTTTGCACATACATGGAATTTGTTCTGGTGACAAAAGCTTCCAGTAAACAAGAGACAACAACACATAGATAATGAAAAATAAAAAATAAGCTAATAAAAATATAAACACGTATAAATAAATAAAACACAAAAAAGACCAAACATTGTATGTGCAGGTGAGCTATAGATGGAATAAGATATAGGGATGGACTAAGATGGGTGGTATCAAAGAAATAAAAGTGATATTGCACATAGTAGTGTTGCACAATTGGGAGAGCATTTAATATGAGTGAACCTTTGCAAAAAAAATTATAAGCTGTTGTCAATTCATTTTAAATTGTGTGTAATATGGGTAATATGCCTGCATGATTGGTTTCATGTTTATTTTCATTTTGGGTATCAAGAAAGACAGAGTTCAAAGTATTTCAAAGTCAAGTCAAGTCACCTTTATTTATATAGCGCTTTAAACAAAATACATTGCGTCAAAGCAACTGAACAACATTCATTAGGAAAACATGATGGTTAAAGGCAGTTCATCATTGAATTCAGTGATGTCATCTCTGTTCAGTTGAAATAGTGTCTGTTTTTATTTGCAATCAAGTCAATGATATCGCTGTAGATGAAGTGACCCCAAATAAGCAAGCCAGAGGCGACAGCGGCAAGGAACCGAAACTCCATCGGTGACAGAATGGAGAAAAAAACCTTGGGAGAAACCAGGCTCAGTTGGGGGGCCAGTTCTCCTCTGACCAGACGAAACCAGTAGTTCATTTCCAGGCTGCAGCAAAGTCAGATTGTGCAGAAGAATCATCTGTTTCCTGTGGTCTTGTCCTGGTGGTCCTCTGAGACAAGGTCTTTACAGGGCATCTGTATCTGGGGCTCTAGTTGTCCTGGTCTCCGCTGTCTTTCAGGGCAGTAGAGGTCCTTTCTAGGTGCTGATCCACCATCTGGTCTGGATACGTACTGGATCCGGGTGACTGCAGTGACCCTCTAATCTGGACACAGACTGGATCTGGTGGCCACAGTGACCTCGGAACAAGAGAGAAACAGACAAATATTAGCGTAGATGCCATTCTTCTAATGATGTAGAAAGTACGGTGTTATGGGAAGTGTTCCTGGTTCCAGTTTAACTAATTAATGCAGCCTAAAGATCCTTTAAAGGATTTGGATATTAAAAGCATATTAGTATGTTATGTGTAAGCCAGGTTAAAGAGATGGGTCTTTAATCTAGATTTAAACTGCAAGAGTGTGTCTGCCTCCCGAACAATGTTAGGTAGGTTATTCCAGAGTTTAGGCGCCAAATAGGAAAAGGATCTGCTGCCCGCAGTTGATTTTGATATTCTAGGTATTATCAAATTGTCTGAGTTTTGAGAACGTAGCGGACGTAGAGGAGTATAATGTAAAAGGAGCTCATTCAGATACTGAGGTGCTAAACCATTCAGGGCTTTATAAGTAATAAGCAATATTTTAAAATCTATACCAGAGATTCCTAAAGTGTGGTGCGAGCTGCTACCAGGGGGTGCACGAAAGGAAAAATTTAATGGCGGTCTATTTTTTTAACCCTCTGGGGACGGATTGGGCGGTACCGCCCAAAATGGCATACTTTTACAAATGTGTAGTTATCGCAAAAACTATTAATGCTAGAGAGATGCAGGTTTTTTTGCCGTCTTCCTCAGATTCCGCTGAAAACAGCGGTGTCCAGTTTGTATATTAAACACTTCCCTTATTGCGCAATACCACTGCGTAAACAGGCCAATGAAAACGATTGTGTTAGGCAGATTCAACACGCAACAGCCAATGGAAAAATTGCCGCTGGGAGGAGTCTTTTTCTAACCCAATCAGAGGAAGGTTATGTCTTCTAGCCATTCAGAGGACTCTGTAGCTCTGCTGTAGCCTTGTAAAAGCTGGCTGGACTATAGTAAAAGACATGTAATCAATAAGCGTTCAGAGAATCAGCATCAGGGTGGATAAAGCAGAACGCGATCGGAGTGTTACAGAGAGCGATCGGAGTATTAGCGAGCACAAAGAGCTAAATTCGAGCGATCGGAGAATCCGCATCACGTGGAGAAAGCAGAAAGTTATCGGAGTGTTAGCGAGCACAAAGAGATAAATTCGAGAGAGATACAGCATTATTACAGAATTGTTTTATCAAAATGGCAAGCAGTAAAAGATTTACGGCAGAACAAGCTCTGGAACAATTACTGGAAAGGCCTGGAGAGGCCTTTCTTTGCTCACTGGCATGCCTAGGACTGTTTTTAAAAAAAGTTAATTATTTAATTGTTCTTTACACATTTGATTAAACAATAACACATTTCTGTCAAGCAAAGAGTTTGAAAAAATATATTTTCTTTGTTCAAAAACTGTTCTATATTGTGTGTTTTTCAGTAATAAATGACAAAAATCTAATTTTCGTTTTTGAAATTCTGTAGTTTATTGTAAAATTTTTCACTCATACTTCCTTTATATAAACATATTGCATGCATGCTTATGGTAGCTTAGGGTCTTCTGAATCCATAGATACCAAACACAGAGTGTTTCATCTCCTTTACATATGATTTATAAGCCCAAATATAAAAATAGAGAAAACAGACCAAAAAGGGCTTAGTCCCAAAAATAAAAAAAACGCCTAGGACTGTTTGTAAATAAAGTTAATTATTTAATTGTTCTTTACACATTTGATTGAACATTAACCCATTGCTGTCAAGCAAAGAGTTTGAAAAATATATTTTTGGGTCAAAAACTTTTAACTATTGTTGTGTGAGGTAGGATTTTCAGTAATAAATGACAAAAATCTAATTTTCATCTTTGAAATTCTCTAGTTTATTGTACAATTTTTCACTCATACTTCCTTTATAGACATATAGCATGCATGCTTATGGTAGCTTAGGGTCTTCTGAATCCATTGATACCAAATACATGGTGGTCCATCCTCATTACATATGGTTTTTAAGCCGAAATGTAAAAATAGAGAAAACGGACCAAAAAAAATTATAAATATGCTTAACTGGCTGAAATCAGGGAAACTGTCAAGTGGGACATCTTATGATGATAAAGTTGTTAGTCAGGAGGAGAGGGACCAAGAGAGAGTGAGGATTTGACTTGACGCGCGACATTGCAGAAAATATGCGTTAACAAGTGTAGCCTATGTTGATCCAAATATGCAAGCACTTTCGAATTTAATAATATAAGGTTCTCTGCAGAGATGTTTTGCCACATTTCTTCAATTATGGATGATTGCTACATAATATATGGTGTTTCCATTTGCCTGAACTTCTTCAAGTGAGTTGCGAGGCAAACCGAAAATCCAGCACTCTCC
This sequence comes from Carassius gibelio, assembly GCF_023724105.1. Lineage (NCBI taxonomy): Eukaryota > Metazoa > Chordata > Actinopteri > Cypriniformes > Cyprinidae > Carassius > Carassius gibelio. Next base: position 11,356,712 of record NC_068374.1, read on the forward strand.
TTCACTACTGATACTGCGACCATTATTTTTTTTATGTTCATTTGCTGGCATTTTCCACATTTCTTTTTTTTTCTCCCTTAAAAACAAATTTGTCCATTCTGATGCTCAATTTTACCGAACTAATGGCTGTTGATGACTATTTGAATTGAATTCTGCCAAAGTGGGCGCTTGTATGTGTTCGATAAATGCGTAATGTTATGTGAGTAGGTCTGCCCATGTCTGAAAATAAAAATAATTTTATTTTCACAAAATAATTTAACATAAAAAAACATTAGGCTATAGCTTATATTTCTTAAGTACATTTTTAAATGAATGTAAAAAAAAATAATTGTAAAACTGAAAAAAAAATAATAATAATAATAATTAATTGTGTTCAAGCATGGTGGGCCGCATTTGAATTCGTGACAGGCCGCGGGTTGAGATGATGCTGCTGCTAGCTCCATGGTCATTTAATAGGCCTAGCCTATTGCTGCAATGTTTCTTTTACGTGGCTGAAAATAACCATGCTTTCTGTTACTGAGTCTGTCACTCGTCCTCTTAAAAGTGGAAGCTTGTGCGTAGCTTGGTTGCATTATATTGAAACTTTGTTGATGTTTTTATTGTCATGCGTGCTGGTTATTTGCACATGATTAAACATGACTCTTTATATGGCGATAAAAGAAAGCTTCGTTGCGTTTTTTTTTTTAAGTGGGGATTGGGGGTGCGCCAACCCAGTTGGGAAATAGAAGGGGGTGCGCAGGAAAAAAGGTTTGGGAACTGCTGATCTATACGATGTTTGATAGGGAGCCAGTGCAGCGATGACAGGACCGGGCTAATATGGTCATACTTCCTGGTTCTAGTAAGATCTCTTGCTGCTGCATTTTGGACTAGCTGTAGTTTGTTTACTAAGGATGCAGAACAACCACCCAATAAAGCATTACAATAGTCTAACCTTGAAGTCATAAATGCATGGATTAACATTTCTGCATTTGACATTGAGAGCATAGGCCATAATTTAGATATATATTTGAGATGGAAAAATGCAGTTTTACAAATGCAAAAATCATGGCTTTCTAAGGAAAGATTGCGATCAAATAGCACACCTAGGTTCCTAACTGATGGTGAAGAACTGACATCAAGTCTTAGACAGTGTTCAAGGTTATTACATGCAGAGTTTTTAGGTCCTATAGTTAGTACTATTTTAGTATAATTGGTAACAAATGTGACGAGTCAGCTGCCTCCTCCCTGATTGTCACCGGCACCCCGTCCTAAATCGCCGCCCTTCACCAGGCTCCCGACTGGAGTGGGTGTGTGAGAGGAGGGGCGCTGGACGAGTCAGGGCTGGCGGCGTGTGATGGGGCACACCTGATGTGAATGGAGCCTCATCACAGCCGCTGTTTAAAACGGTCTCTTCCCCGTGCATGCACACTGGTGTCCTCGTGGGTCCAGGAAGGGTGCGTTGAGGGACTCCCGCGCCACAGAGACGTCAGCTGCCGGACCCGCGATCCGGATGGGAGCCGCACCCTTTTTGCACGGCCGACGGGGCCAGGATGCTGAGCCGTCCATCCCCTGCCAGCGCTGTGGCCAACGAAAGAGATGCGGCCGCTAGAGGAAGCCGCCGCCCCTCGCACCCCGGACTCCGCCCCTTGCCTGGACCCTTCCAAGATGAACACTGCCCAACCTACACAAACCCCGCAGCACGACGAGGACACCAGATTCCCTGTTATTTTGGACACTTCCCCCCTTTGGCCACTCTTATTCCCTGTGTTATGTTATGATTTCTGTTAATAAAAGCCTCTCCGAGGCCTGACGCCACGCCCACTGTGTCTGTCTTGTGCTCGTCCCGTCACACAAAGTACTGGCTTGAGAATGGCAAAGCACATCCCGATGTGAGCAAACTGCAAAGAAGGACATAGTTCAAAAGCACATACAGTCTTTTCATTGTAAAAGAAAGTTCCTGCCAAGTGACTTGAGTGTGGGAAAAATGCATCAGATGTTTCTTGAGCAGAATCATCAACAAGTTTCCTACTTGCTATACTGGAGCATTTTTGTGTATGACTTCAACCTGGCTTTTGGTCATCCTGCCAAAGATGTGTGCTCTTCGTGTGTCAAATTCAGCATTGCAATCAATGATCCTGATCTGACTGCAGAAGAGAAGCGGAACAAGATTCTTCTTTACACACTTCACCGTCGCCGAGCTCGTCAGTTTTATGTCACACTAAATGACGTGGGTGATACATTCACTGTCTGCTTTGACATGACGGAGAACCTGGTCCTTCCTAGGTCTGCCATCTGTCAAACGTATTACTCACGGCAGGTATACTTTTATGTATTCGGTGTGGTCTGTCTCCGTGGCAGAGGAGAACCCTGGAATATGAGAACTCAAAGGATAGTAACATTGTCCCCTCAGCTCTATATCTCTACTTCACCTCAGTGGCTAGAGTCAGTGTTGCCAGATTGGCAATGTCCAAGTATCGTACCAGAAGTTCAAAATTATTGTATTTAGAAGAAAATTATCGTACACGAGTCAGAGTTATTTATCTATTCTAAACCAACAACATTTTGACACGACCTGCAAATTACCACAATAAATAAGAAGGCGTTTTGTTGGACGGAAGCTGTGAGACAAAAAAAACTATCCCATTAATTGCAGTGACTGTCTGCGTCGCGGCGCGTATTAAAATATATTAAAATGATTTTTAACACTTGCTTTGTCTCGTCCAGTGAAAAAGGAATTTAGCTGTTGCTGCATGGTGCAGTTAACATCTGAGCCGCTGTCACTGGATGACTGTGTGTTGCCAGATGTTGAAGGGGTTCTTGCTGTCATGGTCCGCAACTAGTGCTCGTCGGCTTTAAAGCACTCTCCTACATTCTGTACACAACCTCAGGTGCACACGAACACATTTAGAGTGTCTGTAATGAGCCGATTTCGTGTATGAGTAAAGAAGCCCTATGACTGCAACTACCATCATTTACATTTTCATAAAATTCTCAAATTATCGTACATTACGGGATTTTTTTCATTATTGATCGTACATCATACAGAGGTAATAATTATCGTACAAATACGATAATTATCGTACGTCTGGCAACACTGGCTAGAGTTGATCTGCACCAGTGTCAGCAAGTAGGCATCGCTGCAGCCCGGAGACTCCAAGTGGGAGGAGCTTTTGCCGCAAGTGGGCGGGACTTTACAAATGTGCATGGTTTAAGCGAAAATCTCACATTGCAACATTGCCTGGGTGTGTGCGAATGAGGATGGTTTCAAGTAGCGATACTAATGAAAAATTATAATACAAACTGTTGGTAATAAAATTTTAACTACAATGAAAAACACTAAATCTGTTTTCATTGTAGTTAAAATTTTATTACCAACAGGTTGTATTATAATTTTGTGGCAACTGCAAACACTCAAGTATATTAAAAGATATTAATTTTATAATTATATCAGTATCAAGAAAATGAATTAGAAATTTAGAGCAATAAAATGTATACTGTATATTGTTTGTCTTTAATGTTTTTCCTTTAATGCAAGGGGAGCCCACACATGGAAGTGAATTTTACAAATAATTAATAATAAAAAAAAAAAACATTCCAAGACTTAAGTGGAAAATATTAATGATACCAAAGTCATCGATGCTTCAATGATACTCCTTTCTCCATCTCCTTATTATCACCAACTCAATCACAGGTAACACTTCACACGATTCAAGATTCAAGATTTTATGTCATGTACAAGTTATGCCGTTTCCAGGAAACATGACGTTCAACACGGAAACCGTAGCAAAACGTTGCGCACCGTTTTGAACTTGAACATGCCTCAGGTACTTCGGTACCAAGTCGGTACTAAATTTAAATGTGGAAATTAGGAAAAGCACTTAATTACCATTGTTTATTTCTATACCAAATGTCATACACTTGCAGTGAAGCTAAAAATATAAACAACTACATCATTATGTTGATATCCTATATTTTTACAATAAAACTTACGACAAACATGTCTTCTAATATCCCCAGTTGTTGCGTATACCGAGCTGCAAGAAACACATTTTTACATTATTTTCCTTGAAGCCATTGTGCGAGTTCACTTTAATACCGCGTGCTTTATATACATGTTGCTGCTGATTGGACTGCAGTTCTGACACACCCACCAAACAAGAGAAAACGCATCTCAAACCCCGTTGCACAGCGGTGCACGCCGCCCAGCCAACATTCTATCATGGGGGCCCCATATGGGCTGAAAATATGGGGCCTACATGGGTTTGTCCATGGGTTCCATGTGGGCCCTATCTGAATTAACCCATATGAATCCCATATGGGGCCTGACTGGGGCTAATGTGGGGCCCAAATGGGCAATGTGTATAAGACCCATATTGGTCCCACTTATGACCCATCCAACAAAATAAACGTGGGACCTGACTGGGGCTAATGTGGGGCCCAACTGGGCAACACATATAAGACCCATATTTTCCCACATATGACTGGATTGCCAACACAACAACTGTGGGGCAAATGTGAGCACCATATGACTTTAAACATGGGGCTTATATGGGTTTGTCCATGGGTTCCTCGTGGGCCCTGTATGATTTAGCCCATATAAATGTCATATAGAACCTAAGTGGGGCCCAACTGGGCAACATTCATAACCATACATCTGTTTGACTATTCCACTGGTCATTCATCTACAAAAAATAAAAATAAAAAAGTATACGAAAGGTGCAATTTAAAAGTTCAGTACATCAAGTACTTTATTATAATTCATACATTTTCAATAAAAGTTTTTGTAAAGTGTTAAACACCAACATTAGCTGTTTATTTTAAAACAGGGTGATACTATCCCAACAGCTGGTTTTACATAACCAAACTTATGTAACATTTAAAAATATATAAAAAACAAACAAACAAATAGTCAAGATATGAAAACAGTGGGGGCAAAAACCTGGGAATTTTCTGTCTGTTTACCCAAACTTCTGATGCTTCCAAACAGTAATAAGATTTAAAAAAGAGATAGCTTTTTTCTGAAAATTCATGAATAGTTTTTATATGGAGAGACAGAAATATCTTAATTTAATTAATCACATTAATAACACTTGTGTTTCAGAGATTAAAGAAAGTCTTACTGGGTTTAAAGCAGCCCTGCGTATTTTAGTTCCAACCCTGTTCCAACACAGATTACATCTAGATTTCAAATAATCCTGAAGGGTTTGTTTAGCTGGATCAGGTACTTTTAATTAGGGTTGGAACCAAGTTCTGCCCTCCAGAATCAGAGTTTGACACCACTAGTTTAAAATCAATATAAGAGAGAGAAAAGATTTATATATTTTAGGTGAACAATCCCTTTTCAACACTTAAAAACTTCAACGACAACATAAAACACAAAAACCGTTCAACTTACAATACAGTATTAAAATACTTGGTCTTAACAATTTGTATGGACACACAAAACTGATCACAGTCCTGAAGACTGCTGTGACCTGATTGCTCTCTTTCCACCCCTGTCTCTAGCCCCCGTGAACCATTTTGAGAGTGCCTTTTCTATGTCTTTCTGGTTCACAGTCTTGGTCATTGTGCTCTTCTTCAGTCCACCTATAAAAACAAAAGTTTACACATTTAATCATATGAAATGTCCAGCTTCATACTTGGTTTACATTTTATTTTATAGTGTCCTTGTCGAAGTGTAGGTGTACATATAAATACTTAGTAATGTTAATTAACAACATTTTACTTACTACAGGATTAAAATGTAAGTTATCCCCAAAATGAAAATTGTAATTAACTCACTCTCATGTTGTCCCAAACCTATAAAACTTGTTCGTCTTCTAAACACAATTGATTTGTCTTCTGTCCCTCCACTGAAATTAATTTTTTGTAGGTTTGTACTGACAGGAGGCTAAGTATATGATGAATTAACTAAATTAATGTGCAGTTTATTTCAACAATATGTAAAATGTTACAAACACTGTAAAACCCATTAGGTCTGCGATTGTTTTTTCATGTCCGCGGTTTGAAGCAACCCCAATACCAATAATGTGATATTTAGCCCCTAAAATGTGAATTTTACCAGGGAACCTCCTGGAAACGCGATTGGGCTAGTTTAGGACTAGTTTTAAGAAGCAACAGGGCAGGATTTGTTGTGAAAACCTGGCAACCCTGATCTGAATGCACGTATACTTCTAATTACAGGAGCATCTTTACTGATGAGATGCGCATGAAAATCGCATTCGATTTTTTGCACAGCCCTAGTTGCAACCGTGTGCACCGTGAACTCTTTAATCCATTAATGCATCGTATACGCACTGCAAACTGAGTATTTTCCGCACTATAAGGTGCACCTTCAATGAATGACCTATTTTAGAACTGTTTTCATATATAGGGCACCGGATTATAAAGCGCATAGAATAGAAGATACTGCAGTCAAACGTTTGACTGGGTTTGTGTTATGCATCCACTAGATGGAGCTGTGCTAAAGGGAACATCAACATTTTGACAGAGCGCCTTGATCCATATATAAGATGCTCCGGATTATAAGGCGCACTGTTGTTTCTTGAGAAAATTAAAGGCTTTTAAGTGCACCTTATAGTGTGGAAAATACCGTAATGTAAACCTGGCATTATGATTGTTATTGATACATGGATGTTTTACCGAATGGTTCAATATTATATTGAGAATTGTAGTATCTGTAAGTTTGTATTGTGAAAAGTGCTTTAAACATAATTCTGCATGAGTAGTTAAACACTAAAACACATTTACCACATATGACGTCAAAGAGGCACAGATCTCGAAATCTTTTCTTGCCATGACGGCCAAAGAGATTGTACTGGATCGCCAATTCATTTGAAATCAGGAATCTCATCATCCTCCTCGTAGCATCATCCAGTGAAGAACCACCAATATCTGCTACCTTTGCAGTCTAAGTACAAACACAAACAGAATCATTTGTAAATGACATGCATAAATCAGTTCATGTGCAGAGTAATCTGAGAACATGAAGTTCATTTTAGATTTACTCTTTTTTTATAGTGTTGGCAATAGTACTGACTTTGGTACTGATATTCTTTTATATAATAGTAATAATTATAATAATTATTATTATTTTTCATATATAGCACATTTCCAATACCCAAAATGTGATGATACCAGCATTTCCAGCACTTGAGTTCACAAATTTAACAGATATGTTTGATTAACTACAATCATCGCTTCACCCTCCTCACTGAGCACTTACACAGATATAAACAGGAGAATTTCAGCATCTCAGAGGATTTGTCTACGATCAGATATATGAGGGATCCACTGACAGATGGTGGCTTTCATATGCTCCCGTGTGTCTGTGTAAGTGCTCAGTGAATAGCATGAATCAGTGATCATTGTACCCAATCACAGAGATATCTGTTGAGCACATGAAAACAATGGCCAATCATAAATTAGGGCTGCACGATGTGTCGTTTAAGCATCGATATCGCGATGTACGGATCCACGATAGTCACGTCACAGGATGTGCGATGTAGGCTGTCGTAGTCGATCAGTTATTCATTAACTGTACAGGCCAGCTGCTCCCCGGCCCTTGAATGTGATTCGCAGATTAATTGCACAGCTTAACCATCATAGAGTGAAAGTTTTGACAGGGCAGAGAGAGAGAGAGAGCGCGCATGTGTGAGAGCGAGAGAGACAGCACGAGTGAGAGAGAGCGCCCAGCCACAAGCTCACCGTCTTCATACAACACGAGCGCGGTCTTCCTCTCTCTCCCTCGCACATATTAATCATTTGACATGATGGTGTCGATGTTTAAATCATTTAAAATGAGAATGTAAGTGTGCTCACCCTGTTTGTAAGAATTTTTTTAAATAAAATTTTATATTGCAATATATATCGCAGAAAAATGAAATATTGCAATGTCATTTTTTTTCCCAATATCATGCAGCCCTATCATCCATGCTTTAATCTGCTCAAAAGTGCACAATATGTTTGCAGGATATTGCTGGTATAGTAATATTTTTAAAATTTCAATAACAACTGATACTGAAGTCGGTCCCTTTGACAGCAATACTCTCGTGTTGTTTGATTAACATTAATGACACTAACAGTAGTAGGATTATTTAGGCTCCTGGCTCTTTAAGAACTCACACATGGATATGATATACTGACACACTCTCTCTTAGGCCGGGTTCACACCGCAAGCTGCAGCAGAGCAGAAGCAGCGCGTATTTTTTTCGGTGCCTATGTTAACAGATGAGAGCGTTCACACCGCACGCAGAAGCTGCGCGGCAGAGCGTTGCAGAAGCAGAGCAGAAGCAGCAGTGCCGCGATCGTTTCGGCGCTGGGTCTATTTTTGCAGCGCTGCTGACGCTCAGTTAAAGTGAAAGTACACCTTTGATGGACAAAATAAATATGATTTCACACAAAAAGTGCTCTAACTGCACAAAAAAGCAAATCTAGGGTGTTTTAACAAGAACTAGAGTATGTTACGAAAAGGAAATTAATATAAAAAAATATGTATAGAAGATAAAGTGACCATGGCCAAAATGATCATGATCATGGCCAAAATACACATGTACTTAAACGAAAATGTGCCCAAAATTTGCATTAATGATATCTACTGTGTTCTTAGCGAATTACATAAAAAATGTATGATATTTAAAACCACATATTTTTCTATTTTTTATTATAATTTTATTTTTAATATTTTATTTTTTTTTACAAAATCTGTTAAAGTACTTACAGTTCTATCCAAAAATAGACTTTTTTGCCGAAATACAAAAACAACTTTAAATAATTTATAGTGCTAGCTTAGCCTTGGAGATTTATTTATTATTAGTAGTTGTCCTATTCTTTTAACTAGGCCTATGTATTGGCAGAAGAACGGATGTCATGCTAACAATCATAAACAACAGCACGTGGTGTCACAGGCGGTGGTCTTCAGAGTGCACCTGGAAAGACAATAATGGACGACACTCGTCTCATTGTGGAAGTTGAGAAATATCAAGTTCTTTATGATCCACACAATGTACTTTATAAAGACTTGCAGGAGAAGGAAAAAGCATGGGATGAAGTTGCAGCGGCTCTTATTGCAGATGGTATGTAATTTTATAGTGTTTTTGACGCTTTCGCTGGCACACGAGCAAACAACTCAATATTTGATTCAAAATTGATTCAATTGGAACCATTTATTTACAATTTCTAAATTACACATAAGCACACAAATAACAAAAGCAGGTGATACATGCATATATAATAAACAAGTAAATGCTGATTTCAAGATGAGCAGGAAGTCAAGGCTGTGAACCATTTACAATACACATAATTTAAAACCGTTTATTAAATTGGTTTTCAGGGTGTTTTTTGGTAAATTTGATTGCAAACAAACCCAGTGACAAGATGGTAATATGCACCATGTTCTCTCCTACGTCGGTTAATGGGATGAACCCAAAGTCTGGGTCTTTTTAGTCTCCTTAATAACAAATATAGCGCGATGGCCTTTCTTCTATCAACAACACGTACTGCAGGGAAAACAAAGACAGCAAAACAAAGATCCAACAAAAGTAACAATTAAATTATTAATTAAAAAAGCTTCTTGCCTAGTCTTTTTATTTAAATGTATTTTAAATGGGAAATAAAGCAATGCGAACGTACCCATTATAGAGCACTCTGATCAAAATCTGCTGTTCAGTTGTGCGCTGCCTCCGCTGCCGGTGTGAAAGCAAAATAGGCGCGCACTGCTTCTGCTCTGCCTACCTGCTGCTAACGCGCTGCTTCTGCTCTGCTGAAACTTGCGGTGTGAACCCGGCCTTAGATATGTAGGTAGATGCCACATTTGACTGCTCAAGACATGTCAACGCATCTGCCATCTTCAAATAATCAATGTGTGGTTTTGTCAATAAATGAGATGCCACAAAAAACACCAACATTTTAATTATCAAAAAAATTGTTTACTGTAACTCAATATTACAGCTTTTTAAACTATAGTAACTTTTTAATGTTGTTTGATAAAGGATTCATTATCTTGTATTGTGATAGGTTAGCAAAATCTATGGTTGCATCTCTCAAGTGTTCACAGACTTGCTCTCATCATTCTAATCTGGCAAACGGCTTGCATATTCTGTGTATCAGAAAACTTACTTGCGATGAGCCACTAAAAATAACTAATTTTAATAGACACACACTGTCTGAAAGGCAGCTTTGTGCATGCATGCTTTGAAATGAAATTATGTCTTGAGCACACAAGCACAATACCCAAGGACTGGATGACCACACAAAAATAAGATCAGCAAGCAATGTGAACTTACAACAATGGACATTAATCTTGGGTCATGCAACTTTTCATTCATTGCTTCCAAGTCTTCAGTTGTTGTTATAGGGAAGACAATTCCTTCAGGAACCTCTGGCAAAGACTCATCATGTTGCTTGAGCAAAGCATTTAACATATTGCTATGCACCCTCTGGGTCTCCTTCACTTCTTCTAATAGTGTTAAGAGTTTGATGAACATAGCAGAATCAGAAGTAGCAAATCTCTGAATCGTAGGTCCTGGCGACTCTCTGAGTGGAAGGTCCTGTAACGGCAGGTCCTGTAGTGGCGACTCTCTGAGTGGAAGGTCCAGTTTCAGTCTGGCCATCCATTGTCTTGGTGGTGACCTTTTGGGTTGTAATTTTTAGTTGATGGGGAGGTGTGGGTGGTAGTTCATCCTCAGTGCTGTCTGACTCTTCGCTGGTGAAAGGAAAAAATTTTCTATTTGGCCTAAAAAGATATTTGAAAAAGAAAAATCAGTTAAAGCCTTATCAATAAATGTCTAGGAACGCCACTATTTTGAGAATAGGCTAATTTTATAACTCCCCTAGAGTTAAACAGTTGAATCGAGTTGTTCCGATACTAGTATCGGAAATATCACCAATAACGCAACAAATTCTGGCATCTGCTAGTACATGAACCCATATACCGATCCGATACCATTTTCTTAAACAAGATCTAGTTATGACCGCTAGTTTTGCCTTACCGCTGCACAGTTCTTCTTCGCTGCTCAGAATGTATTGCAAACACAGGAAGTTGTGCTGTTTTGCCACAAGCAACCCCTGTTTAGAGCAGTGAAGAAATGAAAACGCGTTAGCAGCACTGATCTATATATGACTGGATCGCTCCTCGCGTTCTAAACTGCCAACAGACAGTGAAGCCGCTTCTATATTATAGATCAGTGGTTAGCAGTATGTCCGCTGTTTAGAAGTATTTCAGACTGGACCAACCAGACAGTAAAACGGCGACTAGGGATGCCACAAGTACTGCCACTTCACTACCACTACCAAGAGGATGAATAACAGTCGTATGGAGTGAGTTTTGGTTCTTTATTACATGCGAGAAAATAAAAGATCTGAGAGAAAAAAAAAAGTTTGAGAGAAAAAGTTATCACACTGATAGCAAAAAAACATTTCATGAGAGAAAAAACAATATTTGAGAGAAAAAGTTTTCATGCCAATAGCAAAAAATAATAATATTTGAGACTAAAAAAACTTTTGAGAGAAAGTATTTTCTCATAGAACATAAAAAAATATACATTTGAAATTTTTTTAATTATTTCTGAGAAAAAAAATCTCTCTCAAAATACTTTGAAAAAAACTCTCAAATATATATTTTTTGCTATCAGTGTGAAAATATTTTCTCTAAAAAAAAAAGTGTTTCTCTCGAAACGCTTTTCTTTGCTCTTGATGCAATTTCTTGCTCTGGTGTCAGGATTTTGCTTTCACTGTGAGAATTGTGTCATGGGCGGGGCCACATTCCTATTGGCCAGTCGGGTGAGCATCGTCTTGTCTTGGGAGTCGAACTGAATCATTACACCATTGTTCGGTTCACCTGCATAGAGGCCGCCTCTGCCTTATGGATAGTTAAGTTGAGCAGTGAGCACGGACACACCAATGTTTGGGTAAGATGATGACACACAGCTGGCTGAGCAAGTTCAGTATCACTGAAGATTAAACATATTCATGAATGAATGTGTATTATATTATTTGCTTGCTAATCGCTAGTAAAGCTAACCAGCCATCATGCTAGGTAAACTTGCAAACTCACCTGGTTTATACTATGTTTAAATCAAATGCCAAATTAATGTTTTGATTTAGATAGTTTCACGCCTTATTTAGTGAGTAGTGAGCTAGTTTCTACCTTTGCACTTGCTAGCCTCAAAGCACCTGAAGAGTAACTGCTTGTTCATACAACCTCCCGTACAACTTTCAACTTCGAACAATGGTGTAATGATTCAGTTCGACAATATATATAAAATATATATTTGAGAGTTTTTTTCAAAGTATTTTGAGAGAGATTTTTTTTCTCAAAAATAATTTAAAAAATTTCAAATGTATATTTTTTATGTTCTATGAGAAAATACTTTCTCAAAACTTTTTTTAGTCTCAAATATTATTATTTTTTGCTATTGGCATGAAAACTTTTTCTCTCAAATATTCTTTTTTCTCTCATGAAATGTTTTTTTGCTATCAGTGTGATAACTTTTTCTCTCAAACTTTTTTTTTCTCTCAGATCTTTTATTTTCTCGCATGTAATAAAGAACCAAAACTCACTCCATACAGTCGCACATCACAGATCAGGTTTTATTTATCACATGAAGAGAGTGAGTCGAGCTGACTGACAAGAGTGAGGTGAAAAAGACAAGATGATTGCAGAAGAGTTTTTAAACCAAATGTAAATGTGCCAGTTTAAAAAATATTTTGGATTTTGAAAAGTCTTCTGCAATTAAAATCACAAATGACATGTAGCTATCTAATATTTTAGTAATTGAGTATTCTACCAAAAATTCCATCGATTAATCTGATCAAATTTGTTTTTGCTTAAAGTGCAATATTAATTATGCAAGAGAAAATAAGGGCCTCTTAAAATGAACAACTAAGTTTTCCTTTTTAGAATTTTTTTTTTTTTTAAATGCATAGAATGCAATGCATACATCAAAAATAAACATTTAATTAGTACCCATTGTTTCTCTGTCTGTACTGTGAACAATGACAATAAAGTTGACAAATGAATTAAGTGCATTTAAGTGACATTCAGTTGGGGTTTTAAATAAAGCATTTTCTGAGATACACATTAAACATTAAACACAAAACATTTAATTTACTTAAATGTTAAACTTAACTTTTTGGTGAACAAAGGGGGTTTACTATTAAAAAATAAAACATGGAAGAAATGTTTATGTGATTAAACCTTGAAAAAGATAATGTTTGATTATTTATTTTTTTTAATAGCAGGCTATGTTCATTCTACTGAACAATAGTAATACTTCTCTGGCAAATACAGGACTTTTATTTTGACGGGTTGACGTACCTTTACAGTTCTGTGTATATGAAGTGACGCTAGTTTTACTCAAATCAAACGGTCAAATGCTCATGAAGTGACTGTCAGAGCAGTTTTTTCAGAGATAGTGTTCATGTGTTCACATCCTTATTTAGTGAGACAGCAGACGCTGAAATCACTGGAGCGTCACGCGCTTCAGTGTGTGTGATAAAGGAAGACACGCTTCTGCTCCATTCATTAACACAGACATGCAGAACATGCACGATTCATATTTACTGTGTTTTTCGGACTATAAATTGCACCTAAGTATTATTCGCATCAGTCCAAAAATACGTCATGCTGAGGAAAAAACATATAAGTCGCACTGGACTATAAGTCGCATTTATTTTTAACTATGAAAAAAAGTGTGACTTATAGTCCGGAAAATACGGTAAATAGACTGTTCCGGCTTAATATTTACAGATATTAGTTCATATCATGATTTGATGGAAGTGCAATTACCTATTTTTGATTAATTCATTCAAAATTTGGAAAATTCCGTGCCATTCCATGTTAAACTGTAAATTCCGTTTTTATGACTGGATTCCGCGATTCCCTCCGCGTTTTCTGCATCGCGGAAATCATAGGGCTCTAGTTGTGGTATGCCAGCTCTATCTTGCAATGGACACATGCCACGACATTCTCTTTACGTTTGCCGTTACCCTCAAAACAAAACACTGCTGACTCCTTGTGTCTCCTTTCGCTTTGTGGGTGACGTAAATACGTTGTGTCACATTAAAAAAATCATTGCGAAAGAACCTGACGTGAGATTTACAATAAATTAAAAGAGGCTTCGAGGCAGAGGAATTTGCCTCGTTCATTTTTTGTAATTGAGTTACTCGAGGAATCATTTCAGTCCTTTTTCATATTTATTTGTTCCTCATTCTTTAATGATTTTTTATTTTGTATAGGCCTACCTATTTAAACTTTGTGTAAGTTATTTGTTATTTTATATTAGGCTAATACTATAGGGCCGTCAAATGCTTGAATCTTCAATATTCCTCATCAATTCAATTATTATGAATGGATTCTGCAATTCTGTCTACGTTTTCCACATATCTTAAATCATAGGACCCTATTTAAGCAAAATAATGTGTTTTGGTATAGTATAGCTCCTAACTCCAACTAGCATTTGGAGAAAGTGAGTTTTAACTTACAATCTTTTGCGCTTCATTGGCACTTCAATGTCAGTTTGTATATCTGAGGTCTCCTCGGCCTTACTAAGTTTAGCTCTTGCTGCAGAATACGTCTCTGTAAAAAACAAAACACAAATACATTTAGGAACAAAAGTATTAGTCAAATAAAAAAAGTATTATTTGAAAAATGTAAAACCAGATGGTTTAAGTTACCTGCATTTCCTAAGACACGTATGCTGTACTTTTCCCAGTCTGCTCCAGGAGTTAACCGTTTTTTAACAGCCTTGCTGATGTCCACAGTCCTACCAGTTGGCCAAAAGCATTCTTCTCTTCCTGGACCAGTAATCCAGCTTGTAGGGATGACATCAATGACAGTCCTTCCATTGTCTGTGTACTCATCAATGAACTCCACTACACTATAAAGGGACATCCTGAACCATTAAAGTACAGAGTCAGTAATCATGCAGCTGAGGCAAAGCCACATACACATCAGTCATAGGGAGAAGAACAAGTTTTTTTGAAAGTTGTGCCACTGGAACAACAAAAAGCTGACCAGTGAGTGCTGAGACGACAGTAATCCCCAAACTTGAAGAAGTGACAGGGTAGTCAAAAAAACATGCTCCTGTATTAAAAAACTCACATACTGCAAAAATGTCTGCCATGGGAGAAACCAGAAGATTTCTAACAAGGGCAACTCTGCTATTAATTTCAAAGCAGTTGTTTCCCGGAGAGCAGGAGATGGTCATTCCTTTGTATTGGCATTGCTTAAACTGTTTGTATGTGGAAAATCCTAGTGGAGTAGGTCCAGAGAAATGTGGCTGTTTAAGATTTTCTTCCATTGTTGAACATCCTTTTGAGTCCCTCTTAAAAGCTTGTTTCTCATCCACACGTCTCACAATTTGTTCAACAGGATTTTGAGGTCTCCTAACCATCCTTTTCAATTGTCCTAAATAGTTTTCATATGGAAAGCATGATACAGAGTCAAGAGCACCATATTTGCGAGCATCTTGTGCCAAATGTGTAAGGCTGTGAGTGTTATATACAAGAAACTCAGATCCATAGATTTTGCCAAAATTTGTGACAAAAAACTTCAGTAACTTTTCAGCATAATCACAATAGACACTGCACAAATCTGGACACAAAAGAATTCTTATGGCAACTGATAAGACTAAAAAGTTCTTATATACACGTTTAGGAAATGCATTGAACAACACAACAGGGCCAGTATATAACAAAAACTGCCTAAACTCTGTGGCTTTCCATTGACTATATTCATAAAGGGACCGTGGTTTTCTTGAGAAATTCCTAGGCAAATTTTGCCTAAGTCGTTTCAAGTTCTCAGATACAACAGAAAGAACACTTGATGAAATCCTACATGTCAAGGGTCCCTTAACCCACAGTGAAACAAGCTTACGGACAATTCCTAAGCACACTAAATGCATGTAATCAAGGACAAAAGATGTCACTAAACCTACTCCCAACTCCCGAAGAGGTGACATATCACGATGGTGTTCCTCATCTAACATTTCATCAAACTGGGCATCTGTTCTCAAGGCTGCTTCCATGTCTGGGTACACTATTTTTCCATTTAAATGAACACCAGGATGCACACAACGCTCACAAGAGCTGTAACCCGAGTGACCTTTTATACATTTGAGAAAAGCTCGCGCAGGAGCATCACATATAAATGCATCAGGCAAGGGAACACTGTAATGTTTCTCATTGAAGTACAAGCCTTCCTTTGTTAGTCTTTTAAATTCCTCAACAACATCTTTCATGTACTCATGAACTGATGGTGGTTTAGATGGGCCAGCATACAGACTTATCATAAACACTTTTGAGCTTGGTAGCTCCTTAATTTTACCAAGGA
Source organism: Carassius gibelio (assembly GCF_023724105.1). Lineage (NCBI taxonomy): Eukaryota > Metazoa > Chordata > Actinopteri > Cypriniformes > Cyprinidae > Carassius > Carassius gibelio. Next base: position 11,373,021 of record NC_068374.1, read on the forward strand.
TGGGCCATAACTGTGCATTAGAACTACGGAAAAGCGGTATTCTATCAACATTTAGTCTTAGAGTTAATGTGTCTGTGAGTTCAACTTGTGCACTCTTAAGCTCTGCGCATATTGCATTACAAATGCCAAAATTATAGTAACTTCCACTCCCCATTTTTTTTACTTCACAGTCTTTTAAAGTGGACATAAGTGTTCTTGGATCTTTAGGCAAGTTAAGACCTTCATTTATAAGTATTTGCAATAATTCTGACAAAGCAGACTGAGAGATATTCCGACTAGCTGCCCATTCAGCCAATTTTGTCTTCATGTCAGGCTGAGGCTCCATTTCCTCTTCATCAGAATCTTGAAATGATTCATTTGTTTCATCACTATCCAATGTGAAATTCAGTTGATCTGATACGTCAGTTTCAAAAAACTGCTCATCATTGACACTTTGCTCAACAGTTTCATCAAGAACTTCTAGAGCATCCACAGCAAAGCTCATTAAATGTTCTTGCACTTTTGTTTTGATTCGTCGCCTTGTAGTACGTGAGCTTGCACCGTAGTACTCCATTATCTAAAAACAAAATTAGGAATAATTTCAATAGTGTATATGATATAAACAACAATCTACATATAGTACTTGTTATATATACAGTATATTTTATATAGACAGCAATCAATGTATAAAATCATGTATAAATGTGGCTGACATCAATATACAAATTAATTTACTATTATATATAAATTGCTTAAGAACACTATCAAACTTCTAATTGCAGTTCGTGCATGATAAATCGAGCACAGCGTTAGTTCAGTCATGGAGGCAAGGCTGTGAACAGCATATGCGGTCAGCTGTCAAATTGCTCCAATCACTATCAGAATCAGAATCAGAATCAGAATGAGCTTTATTGCCAGGTATGTTTACAAATACGAGGAATTTGTTTTCGTGACAGAAGCTCCGCAGTACAACAGAATGACAGCGACAGAACATAAAACACATAATAAAAGAATAAAAAATACAAATATGTAGACAGTGAATGACAATATACAAATGACAATTGTAGGCAGGTATATTACAAAGTGAAGTTATGTATGTACATATATATTGTGTGCAAAATTTAAGTGTATACTAAGTATGTGTGTTAGATAAATAAAGTGTGTGTGTGTATATAAATATAAAGTGTAGTGTGTTCGCCATTATCGCCACTATCTCTCTCCTATTAGACACAGGACATATATAAGTGGCACTCCTGCTCCGTAAGTATGCTCAACGGCCCACAACCCTCCCTCCCCATCATAAGCACGAGCACATTATTGCCCAGTAGCAGTAGGGGGCCTTCAACATGGCGGCCACGCCAAGTGATGACGTCACGACGCCCAATCCCTACACCTGAACACTGAGGCTGCGCCAGCGCCCTTTCTCACAGCGCTCTCAAGAGTTGATCGTTCCTCTAGTGTTTAAAAGAGAAAATTCTCATGCCATTCTTGGAAACTAAACTTAATTATACGTGTCATGCAGACATTCATAAGAGGAGTTTGACAGCAAAGGTGTCATTCAGAGGACAAATTGTGTTTGTGAACATGAAAAAATGAATGGAGGTACTTTAACGTTACTGAACTGATGACCTAGGTCTGGCTACGGCCTGCACGCACAGCAAAACCTAAAGAATGGTGGTCTCAAAACTGTCTCAAATCCACCCCACCTGCCGATTTTAGGAGCAAGTTACTTCAAATGTATTAAAAACTAAGTATTTTGCCATTCAAACGCGGTTAATACTATAAATTGTGTGGAAATTCAGTTTCCACTCAGGCGAAGAAAATGGCGGCAAGACGGCCACAAAATGCCCAAGTGAAGCATAAATGAACAACAACCGAGAATCCTACTTCATTAATGGCAGGCAAGATCAAAACTACACCTTTAAGTCAAAAAAATTGACATGCTTAAAGCCTTTATATACATTTTAGCGATAACGCGGCCAGAAAAAAATACAACATCACAATTTTAAAGGCTACATTATGTTAAAGGTAATTTAAACGATCAAAACAATGTTCCCAATACTTGAAACCGTGGATAATTAAACAATTTCTAGAAAATATGCATTTTACCTGCTTGTTTCTGATCCGTGTCGACCACTGCTGACTGTTAAAAGTAGTAACTCCTGCCATGCTGCCGCACCACTGTGCATAGAAGAGACTGTATCCGCGCGCCAGCGCGGGAATTCCTTTTATTCTAATATTTAAAATCTTTACAGCTATACATTTAAATGTACGCTTATTTTCATCCAAGATCATTGACATATGATATTATATGATACAATATTATGTGAAAAAAATCTAACTCAAATTTTAATACGACAGGACTACTTTGTCAAGCGGAAGGTTGTGAGAACATTTGAGTGTGTACAGTAAGGTCTATGTGAGACCGATATAATTCTACTCTGGAGTAAAATGTAAAAGAATTTAAAAAGGGTTGTCCCTGCTAACGTGTGCAGTAAAAGAAAAATGTATTTTTGCATAGGCAGGGTAACATTTTAATATCGATCATTTTAATTTTAAAATACTTTTTTAAAAACATTCTCTTTATTAGTTTTTTTTACGTTGGCACAAAAACAAAAAAAAATTCCAATACACATTTTTGACACTTTTATACAAATCCTGACAGGTATATTATATTTAATATTATAATAATATACCTGTATGGAAAAAGAAAAATGAAAAAGAAAAGGGAAAAAGAAAATAATGTGTGTGTGGGCGTGCTTGTATTAGAATTCAGCTACTGCTTTCTTATTAAAATAATTGATAAATGGCTTGCATGCTGCATACCTTTTTTTTTTTTTTTTGCTCTATTTTATCACCGACACCAAAAACAGTGTCTGCATCCAACTGCTTCCCCAACACTTCTGACAGCAACTGAAAAACTGAAATCCAATAATTACCAATCTTAGGACGACTCCAAAACATATGTCTGATGCTGGTGATTGACTACACCTATCACATGGGTCAGAGGAAAATATATTAGAGAGCTTTTGTTTAGACAGGTGGAGTCGTTGTAGGTTTTATACACATGGAAGAATAATTAACTTGTTCCTGTGCTTCATCCCATTGCCAATCTTTAATATTTTTTCTATTTTTTCCTAAAAAGTGGCTTTTAACCAATAAACTTTAAAGGTGTAAAGATGTATTTAAGTCTGAAATTATTTTGCCCATACAGATCCCACAAAGGTCTCATATCTATATGGGACCCACATTGTGAAACACACATGGGACCCACGTAAATTGCCCATTTGTAGCCCATGCCCACATAGATCCCATGAAGGTCCCATATGTTCAAACCTAAATGGGACCCACATTGTGAATCACACATGGGACCCACGTAAATTGCCCATTTGTAGCCCATGCCCACATAGATCCCATGAAGGTCCCATATGTTCAAAACTAAATGGGACCCACATTGTGAATCACACATGGGACCCACGTAAATTGCCCATCTTCAGCCCATGCCCACATAGATCCCATGAAGGTCCCATATGGTAAAACCTATATGGGACCCACATTGTGAAAAATACATGGGACCCACATAAATAGCCCATCTTCATCCCATGCCCACATAGAACCCATGCTGCCCAGGTATAACCCATATGGGGCCCACATATCAATGTTGGCTGGGTGGTTTGGGCGTAACGTGAAATAAACCAATCAGAGCGTCATCCAACATTCCCTTTAAAAGCAGGTGCGCAAGTTCCATTATGGATTGCTATTATTATGGCGTATTTACCACAGGTGCAAAATAGGAATGACACATGCGTAGGTGTACAAAGTCAATTGCGCTGGGTGCAAGATAGGGCCCTAAAAGCACATATTAAAAGAAACATATTTTATCTTTAGGGAACGTTTAATATTGTGTCTGATGTTTAATTACACTTTTTAAATAGCTCTATACTCAGAGAGCATATAAAAGAACGTACACAAATATGGTAATGATATTACGTGCATACGACGTTGTAGTTACCTTGCCAGTAAGTCATGAAGTTACCAATATATTACCAATAGAGGACCTATCTGGGACGTTCTTGGTTATCTGGTCACGTTGGAAGGACGTACTGACAACGTTGTGAGTTGGTAATGTGATGGTAATAAAATTACCGTCATGCGACGTGGTAGTTACGTTGTCAATTGGTAAGTCATGGAATTACCAAAAATTACCAGTACGTTACGTAACTGTTACGTCGTGTGTTAGCAGGGTAGTTTCTGTTTTGAAGGCAATAAGTACATCTGTCCATCATAAAAGTGCTGCACACAGATCTGGGGGCGTTAATAAAAAATTGAAGTGATGAGTTTTAAAAATGTCCTTATTTAAAACATTGTAAAATAAAATAACTAGGTTTATGTTTTGTCATGTTTAAAACGTTGTAAAATAAAATAACTAGGTTTTGGCTCAGTGGTTCATGTAGGTTGTCTACAAACCAAAAGGTTGGTGGTTCAATCCCCGGCTCCACCTGACCAAGTGTTGGGGAGTCCATGAGCAAGATATGTAACCCCAGCAGCTCCCGACAAGCTGGATTGGCTTTGGTGGCCATAGGTCTGTGAAAGCGCTATATAAATGCAGTCCATTTACCATTTTACCAATTTAAACTTCATAAAGTAAAATAACTAGGTTTTCTCAATAGAAACATTGATTCCACTTAAGTTTAACTGCAACTTATGTGTGTATTGTACTGATGATATTTACACTACACCATGATGCACTGTGCTACTTTTGACATTGTGGTGTGCAATTTAATGATTTTTAATTGTGGATATTTAAAATGTCTCTATGTTCAACTTTTGAATAAATATTCTTGTATTGTGTACAGTGCATTATATCAGTTCAGTGCTTTTGCCCATTAACATACTATACAACGTGATGGCCATGCACATCATATGTTAATGCAGAAGTACGGAACACTGCAATTTACAAAAATGTATTATTTACATGTGCTTTAAGCCTTGGTTGTTAAACATTTCAGTTGTGGGTTGATGTGCTGTTTTAATGTGCACTTTTCGGAACGTACACCTGATGTGTAGTAAGTAACAGTGTTCCAGACAGTGTGTATCTATTGTACTACGTTATTTTTAAAGTCTTTCAATTCAATTCAATTCAAGTTTATTTGTATAGCGCTTTTTACAAAATAAATCGTTACAAAGCAACTTTACAGAAAATTATGTTTCTACAATATTTAGTAGTAGCTAGTAGTTTGTGCACATTTGACAGGATTTTAGAAAAAATAAAAATAATAATAATACAAGACGTAGTCAGCTAGACGATGAACTATCAATATTATTAATTAAGTTATTATATGATTCAGTGACACATTTAGCAATAATTGTTAGTTCTGTTTGTTGATTCAAGGTAGCATCATCTGGGGTCCTCTGTGGGTCAGCATCATCTCTTCTCAGGATCCAGACTGTAGCTTGTTTAAATCCTAGTTACCACGGGATGTAAATCCCGTGGCGAAACATAGAAACAAAATACAGACATCATTAGCATAGCTGCTGATCCAACAAAGTAAAACTAGTTTAACCCAAGTTAATGAATAAAAATGCACCTTTGAACAGATGCAACTACACTCACAATTAAAAAGATACATTATTCGAATGCTTGGCGAAAGAGATGTGTTTTTAATCTAGATTTAAACAGAGAGAGTGTGTCTGAACCCCGAACATTATCAGGAAGGCTATTCCAGAGTTTGGGAGCCAAATGTGAGAAAGCTCTACCTCCTTTAGTGGATTTTGCTATCCTAGGAACGACCAAAAGTCCAGCGTTTTGTGACCTTAGGGTGCGTGATGGGTTGTAATGTGGTAGAAGGCTAGTTAGGTACGCTGGAGCTAAACCATTTAGGGCCTTACAGGTAAGTAATGATAATTTGTAACTGATACGGAACTTAATAGGTAGCCAGTGCAGAGACTGTAAAATTGGGGTAATATGATCATATTTTCTTGACCTCATAAGGACTCTAGCTGCTGCATTTTGGACGACCTGTAGCTTGTTTATTGACGAAGCAGGACAACCACCTAGAAGTGCATTACAATAGTCCAGTTTAGAGGTCATGAATGCATGAACTAGCTTTTCTGCATCAGAAACATGTTTCGTAGCTTGGCAATGTTTCTAAGATGGAAGAATGCAGTTTTTGTAACATTGGAAATATGATTTTCAAAAGACAAATTGCTGTCTAATATAACACCCAGATTTCTGACTGTAGAGGAAGTAACAGTACATCCGTCTAGTTGCAGATTGTAATCTACAAGATTCTGTGTAGTGTTTTTTGGTCCAATAATTAGTTTCTCTGTCTTATCCGAATTTAATTGGAGAAAATTGTGTGTCATCCAATCTTTTACATTTTTAACACACTCTGTTAGCTTAGATAATTGGGAGGTTTCATCTGGTCTCGTTGAGATATATAGCTGAGTATCATCAGCATAACAGTGGAAGCTAATTCCGTATTTTCTAATAATATTACCAAGGGGCAACATATACATTGAAAATAGAAGGGGACCTAGGACGGATCCTTGTGGCACTCCATATTTTACTGATGATAAATGAGATGACTCCCCATTTAAGTAAACAAAATGGTAGCGATCGGACAGGTAGGATCTAAACCATCTTAGAGCCTGCCCTTGAATACCTGTATAGTTTTGTAATCGATCTATGAGTATGTCATGATCTGTGGTGTCGAACGCAGCACTAAGATCAAGTAAGACTAGAAATGAGATGCAGCCTTGGTCTGACGCAAGGAGCAGGTCATTTGTAATTTTAACAAGTGCAGTTTCTGTGCTATGGTGGGGCCTAAAACCTGACTGAAATTCTTCATACAGATCATTTTTATGCAGGAAGGTGCTCAATTGAGCAGACACAACTTTCTCTAAAATTTTAGACATAAATGGAAGATTTGAAATAGGCCTATAATTTGCCAGTACACTAGGATCTAGTTTTGGTTTCTTAATAAGAGGCTTGATAACCGCCAGCTTGAATGGTTTTGGGACGTGTCCTAAAGATAACGACGAGTTAATGATATTGAGAAGCGGTTCTTCGGCTACAGGTAACAGCTCTTTCAGTAATTTAGAGGGTACAGGATCTAATAAACATGTTGTTGGTTTAGATACAGTGATAAGTTTATTTAGCTCTTCCTGTCCTATGGTTGTAAAGCACTGCAGTTTATCTTTGGGTGCCATGGATGAAACTGAAGTGTTAGACGCTGTAGAATCTACATTCGCTATTGTATTTCTAATGTTATCTATTTTATCAGTGAAGAAATTCATAAAGTCATTACTATTTAACGTTGGTGGAATATTTGAATCAGGTGGCATCTGGTAATTTGTTAACTTAGCCACTGTGCTAAATAAAAACCTTGGATTGTTTTGGTTATTTTCAATGAGTTTGTGTATATGGTCTGCCCTAGCAGTTTTTAGAGCCTGTCTATAGCTGGACATACTGTTTTTCCATGCAATTCTAAAAACTTCTAAGTTAGTTTTTCTCCATTTGCGTTCAAGACTACGAGTTAATTTCTTGAGAGAGTGAGTATTACTGTTATACCATGGTACAGTACGTTTTTCTCTAACTTTTTTCAATTTGATTGGGGCAACAGCTTCTAATGTATTAGAGAAAATAGTGCCCATGTTGTCAGTAATTTCGTCTAATTCGTGTGTATTTTTGGGTATAATTAGCAGTTGAGATAGATCAGGCAGGTTATTTGCGAATCTCTCTTTGGTGGCTGGAACAATAGTTCTGCCCAGACGGTATCGCTGCGACATATAGTTAATATCAGTTCTACCAGAAAGACTCGGGAGATAGAGGAATGTGCGAAGCATACATTTATTGACAGCTCAGCGAGCACAATTATAAATTTCTTTGGCGGAAGGCCCCGTCCATGGTTCGTAATCCGAGGGTAGCGAATCTGCATTTCCTGCCTGAAGACGAAGGCAGGGGCGCAGCAGACCCCCCCTGGAAGGTAAGGACAGGGCCATCCTGGTGGTGGTGGGGAGGGTGGAGGTTGTTGTCGCGTTGGCATCTGCGAACTCAAACATGTGTAAGTACGATCTTTTATACAGGAGTATAAAGACGTGATTGGATAATGATGAAGGTAATTAGTGACGAAGTGATTGAGTCTTCCTGGCAGAACTTAGGCTAAAGCTTCCATTTCTACCAGAAAGACTCGGGAGATAGAGGAATGTGCGAAGCATACATTTATTGACAGCTCAGCGAGCACAATTATAAATTTCTTTGGCGGAAGGCCCCGTCCATGGTTCGTAATCCGAGGGTAGCGAATCTGCATTTCCTGCCTGAAGACGAAGGCAGGGGCGCAGCAGACCCCCAAAATTAGGTGGATTATGAGACCTCCAGACGGGGCCAGCCTTCCCCCCAAAATAAAGTAGATGAAGTATACCCACCAGTTGTGAATCCTAAGGTTCCTGGAAGAAATAGAAAGAGAGTTAGCATGACCAGTATAATGACGTTAGATTAAACTTAAGTTTTACAGAAATAGGCCAGACACAGACAGCAACGATAGGCAGGACACAGACAGCCACGATAGGCAGGCACGGACAGGCCTCGTTAGACCAACAGAAATAGCCACGATAGGCAGACAAAGACAGGCCTCAATAGACCAACAGAAACAGCCACGATAGGCAGACACAGACAGGCCTCGATAGACCAACAGAAATAGCCACGATAGGCAGACACAGACAGGCCTCGATAGACCAACAGAAATGCCACGATAGGCAGACACAGACAGGCCTCGATAGACCAACAGAAATGCCACGATAGGCAGACACAGACAGGCCTCGATAGGCCGAACATAAATAGCCACGATAGGCCAGACGCAGACAGCCACGATAGGCAAACGCGGACAGGCCCCAATTGGCCGAACATAAATAGCCCGATAGGCCAGACGCAGACAGCCACAATAGGCAGACACAGACAGGCCCCAATAGACCGTACATAAATAGCCACGATAGGCCAGACGCAGACAGCCACGATAGGCAGACACAGACAGGCCCCGATAGACCAACATAAATAGCCACGATAGGCCTCACGCAGACAGCCACGATAGGCAGACACAGACAGGCCTCAATAGACCAACAGAAATAGCCACGATAGGCCAGACGCAGACAGCCACGATAGGCAGACGCAGACAGGCCTCGATTGACCATACATAATAGCCATGATAGGCAGAACACAGACAGCCTCGATAGACCGTACAGAAAAATAGCCATGATAGCCAGACAAAGACAGGCCTCGATAGACCATACATAAATAGCCACGATAGGCCAGACACAGACAGCCACAGTAGGCAGACGCAGACAGGCCTTGATAGACCGTACAGAAATAGCCATGATGGCCAGACACAGATAGGCCTTGATAGACCATACAGAAAAATAGCCATGATAGCCAGACACGGACAGGCCTCGATAGACCAACGGAAATAGCCACAATAGGCCAGACGCAGACAGCCACGATAGGCGGACACGGACAGGCCTCGATAGACCGTACAGAAATAGCCATGATAGCCAACACAGACAGGCCTCGATAGACCGTACATAAATAGCCACAATAGGCCAGACGCAGACAGCCACGATAGGCAGACGCAAGACAGGCCTCGATAGACCATGATTAGCCACGATAGGCAGACGCAGACAGACCTCGATAGGCCGTACATAAATAGCCACGATAGGCCAGACGCAGACAGCCACAATGGCAGACGCAGACAGGCCTCAATAGGCCGTACAGAAATCGCCACAATAGGCAGACACAGGACAGGCCTCAATAGACCATACAGAAAAATAGCCATGATGGCCGGACACGGACAGGCCTTGATAGGCCGTACAGAAATAGCCACGATAGGCCAGACACAGACAGCCACGATAGGCAGACACAGACAGGCCTCGATAGGCCGTACAGAAATAGCCATTATAGCCAGACACAGATAGGCCTCGATAGACCGTACAGAAATAGCCAGGATAGGCCAGACACAGATAGCCACAATAGGCAGACATGGGACAGGCCTTGATAGACCATACAGAAAATAGCCATGATAGCCGGACACGGACAGGTCTCGATAGACCGTACAGAAATAGCCACGATAGGCAGACACAGACAGCCACAATAGGCAGACATGGGACAGGCCTTGATAGACCATACAGAAAAATAGCCATGATAGCCGGACACGGACAGGTCTCGATAGACCGTACAGAAATAGCCACGATAGGCCAGACACAGATAGCCACAATATGCAGACATGGGACAGGCCTTGATAGACCGTACAGAAAAATAGCCATGATAGCCGGACGCGGACAGGTCTCGATAGACCGTACAGAAATAGCCACGATAGGCCAGACACTGATAGCCACAATAGGCAGACATGGGGCAGGCCTTGATAGACCATACAGAAAAATAGCCATGATAGCCGGACACGGACAGGTCTCGATAGACCGTACAGAAATAGCCACAATAGGCCAGACACAGATAGCCACAATATGCAGACATGGGACAGGCCTTGATAGACCGTACAGAAAAATAGCCATGATAGCCGGACACGGACAGGTCTCGATAGACCGTACAGAAATAGCCACGATAGGCCAGACACTGATAGCCACAATAGGCAGACATGGGACAGGCCTTGATAGACCATACAGAAAAATAGCCATGATAGCCGGACACAGACAGGTCTCGATAGACCGTACAGAAATAGTCACGATAGGCAGACACAGACAGGCCTTGAAAGACCATACGGATATAGTAACACCACCACCAGTAATTGCATGAATTTACCTGATTAGTTACAGGAGAGCTTGCTGAGCTTCAATAATGGTTTTGAATCAGGTCTGATGTATGATTCAAATGCTTAGGAAGACCATCTGCCCATGATCTTAACAGCTGATGTAGAGATCCCTCATTCAGCTGCTGAAGTAGCTGCCCCAATTCTGAATGAATGGCCAGTAGATAGACTGCAGCTTTGAGAACAGTGGTTAAGTGAGTTCTAAACAGCCTTGGAAAGGGGGCTCCGTTAGGAAAAAGAGCGCTGGTGCGTTTTAGAAATTCTAGGTCGGATTTTTAAAAAAATTTCACCATGCAGAGAAGGGACAGGATAATTGATTTTAGAATTGTTAAGGTGACTCCAGAACCTTGCACATGGTTTTTTTTTTTTTTTTTTTTTTTTTTTGAGTGCTTGGGGAGAGTGTGAAGAATTTTTGGTCCGAATCATAGATCTGAAGGAAATGCCGCGAGCAGGATCAAATTGATTGGTTTGAAGTGAATTCCCCTGGAAGCATAACCTGTAGAAAGCAGATAAACACTGCCTCCAGAAGAATATTGAGGTAGTTTGAAGGAAGGCCGTAGCAGATGGAAGTAATTCATTTGCAATATGGGCAGGGTAATAGGCAGACATTTGTCTTTAATTTGTTGGAAGATTTAGCTAACCCCTCAAGTAGTAATAGAACTGAATAACCAAAAGCTTGAAAATTTGATTATAAAATTTAGCGTGGATTAGATGCTGGCAAGGAGTCTGCGAATAGAGAAATTAAGATTGCGATTTTTTTTTTTTTTTTTTTTTTTTTTTTTTTTTTTGGACAAGAAAGGAGCAACGGTCGAAATTAGAATAGGAACGCAAAAATTGGAAGGAAAAACATTAGAAGCGGACCATGCAAACGTGTAGGCTTGATTGTAGAGGGAGCGACGCCTTAGAAATGTGATTTCCAGCTGACGTAGCACTTCGTTTAGTATTATGTCTGCTAACGGAGGGCAGACTGAAGAATCCGGGTTGGCTGAGGGCACAGCTGTCTGAAAGTTTAAAAGTGTAAGGTGAAAGGCGCAACAGCCGAGTAAGAGTGATGAACCAACACCAGTAGATGCGCGAATATAAACAAGCCTTGATTGTAGCTTAACCCCTTAACTGTCACTTCCCAATTTTTTTTTTTTTTTTTTTTTTTTATAATATTAAGTTGAGGTATCAGAGGTTAAGTTTAAAATACGCATAAGTCGAATTGACTTACTAGCACACATTGCTAATCTTGATGTAAACAATAAAACGTTGTTTGTCTTAATCTTATCAAATTCTGAATATTTCCACCCTGTAACGAATAATTTTTCTGATGAGGTCAGTTTGACAGCATGAGCAGAACCTACTTAACGCGCCCCTCCAGACGTTAGTTAGTTATGAGTGATGGGCGGTCACACTGCACTTTTCTCTCCATTGACTTCCATTCATACGCATGCGAATGCGTCGGACCGGAAACGCAAGCTTATGCGAAAAATTTTGCATTTCGCTGCGTTCCAAAGTTCAAGTTTGGTGAACTCGGAGCAGGGAATTGCATAACGTGAGGATGTGGACCAGTAGAAGAGCGATACATTGCTGCATGGCCTCTGTACAAAAATTCAAAAAGGAAGCGCTATATACTTTAGCTGTTGCACAGGGTCCTAGTTTATAATACATTAAAAGATTTATAAAAGAAAAGCTGCATGGTTTGTAGTGTCGACGGGAACAGGTGATACATTGAAATGACAACGTTTTATATATATATATATTTTTTTTTTTTTTTTTTTTTTTCTCTCTCTCTCTCTCTTTCTTCTCCCCCTCCTCCCCTTAGGGTGTATATATTTATAGAGAGATACAGAGTAACGTTACAATATAATAAAACGCTTTTGACGCCGTTGCAAAAGACACAGTGCTAGCGCACATAATAATCCATCTTGTGATAATTGAGGGGAGACTGTTTTATCTTGTTCCCGCCCATATTCGCAGTGGCGTTCGAAATAATTTTGCATGTTTAAAGTCTAGTGTGACCGCACCTTGAGACGGAGACCAGGAGTGCAAACAAACCACGCCTGCTAATTAATATTCGGTTTAAACTGGAGATATGTCACTACTCTGAAATAAGGTCAGCAGCAACTCGTGTCACGTGGAGTAATATATGCCTGCTGACGGAGCATTGAGCCGAATCTTACCTACGACTCAAAAGAAGGGTCCATATACGCATCAGCTTGGTAGATCCAGTGTTCATAATTCACTAGCCCAAGAGTAAGCCATGTAAAGATGAGGTGGGAGCAGCGGTTCCCTGCATCTGCAACCATAGAATCCCATTAGAGTATGAACTTTCAGGAATAACGCAAATGAAAGACTGAATAAACAAATATTAAAGCATAGGATTAAAACAGCGAATCTCAAGTGTGCTAGACAGAGCTTTTTTTTTTTTTTTTTTTAAGAAATGCGAAAAATCTTTATCAGAATAAAGATTGTAGCGTTTATGATGAGCCTTAAAGTGCCTCATTACGAAGAAGTTATTCAGAAAATTGCATGCACTATGATCAACATCTTAATTATGCTGTGCAAGTCAATAAACAAGCACGAAACGCCCAGTGTTTTATTTGAACGTGCAAGTAATCCTTGCAGAGAATAAATTAATGCCCAGGCGCCGCAAGTGCATAGAACAAAATGATACTTATAATGCTGTAGACTTGTGAAGTGATGGAGGCGAGATGCCGAAGAGACTGGCAGCCTTAATTCTGTCTGCTGGTCCGGAGAAACTTCATTGCTGCAGGTTCACGTGAGCGTACAGATGAATATTTGTTGATTGAGACCAAAGTCTTTTCAGGTGTTGAGACCCAAGCAGCACTGACGCGACATCTCGGAAAGCACCAGCGTTGCCAAGACCGTATTTTTTTTTTTTTTTTTTTTTTTTTTTTGTGGGCTGCCTTTTCTGTCCTGGGTTTGAGGTGATCCCAATAGTGTTATATATAGCCCCTAGAATGTGAATTCTACCGATAAATCCCTTTTGAACGCGATTGGGCTTTTTTTTTTTTTTTTTTTTTTTTTTTAATAGTAGCTGGTGGTTTTGAGAACCTGGCAACCCTGGCCTGGAAGCACACGGAACTCCGCCAATGTTCACATCCTCTGCCGAGAAAAGCTTGTAAATCATCCAACACAAACGACTGCAGATAATCACCGCGACACAGAGCTAAGCCAACGATCCCGTGTGCATCTTAGAGGAACGTCGAACTCTAGATAGTTTGCGGGGCACGAACTTAATTACAGCAAGTAGATGAATAAACACAACAGCTTGAGCAAGTACAATCGCGTCGGAATCTGCGGTTGTTGTCGCGTTGGCATCTGCGAACTCAAACATGTGTAAGTACGATCTTTTATACAGGAGTATAAAGACGTGATTGGATAATGATGAAGGTAATTAGTGACGAAGTGATTGAGTCTTCCTGGCAGAACTTAGGCTAAAGCTTCCATTTATACGCAGCATGCACGATACAAGGCAATGGTCTGTAATATCATCACTTTGAGGTACAATATCTATAGCAGTAAGATCGATTCCATGCGATATAATTAAATCTAGTGTATGATTAAAACGATGAGTGGGCCCGGTGACATTTTGCTTGACTCCAAAGGAGTTTATTAGGTCAGTAAACGCAAGTCCTAATGTATCATTTGCATTATCAACGTGAATATTAAAATCTCCCATGATTAGCGCCTTATCAACTGTAACTAGAAGGTCTGAGAGGAAATCTGCAAATTCTTTTAGGAATTCTGTATACGGCCCTGGTGGTCTATACACAGTAGCCAGAGCAAGAGATACATTAGATTTCTTTTGCATGTCTGACAGAGTAACATTTAGCAGAAGTATTTCAAATGAGTTAAACCTGTATCCTGTTTTCTGGGTAACATTGAGAATATCACTATATATTGTTGCAACACCTCCACCACGACCAGTCTGACGGGGCTCATGCTTATAACAGTAGTTTGGTGGAGTAGACTCATTTAGACCAAAATAATCATTTGGTTTTAGCCAGGTTTCAGTCAAGCAGAGTAAATCAAAACTATTATCTGTGATCATTTCATTTACAATAACTGCTTTTGGTGCGAGTGATCTAATATTTATGAGCCCAAACTTTAAAAATTGTTTTTGTTCATTTACTTTACATTTTTCTGGTTTAATTACGATAAGATTTTTTCTAGATCCTACATTATATTTATATTTTGACCTCACTATTCGGGGAACAGACACAGTCTTAATAGGTTTTACAGCGCAAGTACTTTTAGCATTTAAGCGGTTAGAACAAAACTCATCATAATGGTTATTTGAGAATTGTCTTACTAGTCACATGGAGCAAAGTGTCCTGGAGATGCTGTCAGAGAGAAGCTCCGCTCCAATTCTGCTGGGGTGTAATCCATCAGCGCGAAACAGTCTAGGACGCTCCCAGAAAAGATTCCAGTTATTAAAAAATAGCAGTTTCTGTTCTTTGCGCCATGTCAACAACCATTCATTTAAAGCAAAAAGTCTACTGAACCTTTCGTGTCCTCGTCGATACGTGGGCAGTGGTCCTGACACGACGATCGTCGCCGCGGGCGTCGTGCTGCGAACCGTCTCGATCAGGCTCCTGAAGTCCCTCTTCAGCGTCTCCGTCTGCCGCAGCGTGGTGTCGTTAACCCCGGCGTGAAGCACGACCGCTCTGGGGCTCTCGCGTCCTTCAGGATCGCGGGTATCTGCGCAGAAACATCGAGAACACGAGCACCAGGCAAACAATGAGTGTGCACTTTACCTTAGGCTAACGCAGCACTTACGTGTCGGACGATGGAGTCTCCGATGATCACAGCGTCGCGTCCTGTCTCGCGGAGGGGAGCGAAGCGGTTCCGGATGGAGATCTCGAAGGCAGGAGGGGGAGAAGTCGTCGCCCGGGGCCCGGCTCACGTCCTCCACTGTGGATGCACCCAGGGTCCGTGGTGTCCCGGCGTCGCAGTGAAGGACATCTGGGAAGATCGCGTCCTGGGTGCACCGGGCCTGCGCAGAGAAACACACGGAGTAGACGTGGTGGGACTGTTAACAGCACGCTGTATACTTACCCCGGACTTGTGAGCGTCAGCCCGGGATGATTCCAGCGCGGCTCTCCGCTCTCTCAGCTGGGCCTGTCTCTGTTTCAGGTCGCGAATCTGCTTCCCCACGGCCTCGAGCTCGAGCTGCACAGAGTGGAGACATTCATCCGCCATTAAAGCAAGTAACAGTGAGTACAGCAGTGGTAATGTGTGAGAATAGAGTATTAGCAATGTAAGCGCAGTTAGCAGCAACCAAGCTTGCTGATGCTAACTGGCCAAAAGCTAATAGCGGACCCGGGAGATCAAAATAAAACTAGTGATAGCGAGGCGCTCTGATTGTTTTTGTTGTAGAATACAATAGAGGATATATTCACGCGTTATATAAACGGAAACAATGATGTATAAAATTGATTTTTAAGTTAAAAATAGTCAATGAAAAGAATATAGTGACGGAGCTCAAACGTAGTACAGCCATCAACAACAGACAGGAAGTCTTATTGTCTTATTGCGCTAACACTGTCAAATACATACAAAGTTTACATAAACATTTGGTTTTGTTTAACATAAAAGCAAACATTTGTGAGAAAATATTTTGTCTATGTCATATGCATGTATGTAATGTTTTCATTACAGATTGTATTTTTATTAATGTTATAATATTGTTTGTATTTTATTTGAGTGTTTGCCAAGAATATCTTGATTATATTAAATGTGGATGAATGATTAAAAGATTTATAGCTGATGTTGGGAATTTATTAATTGAAAAATGATTGATTTATGGACAAAAAATAATTGTTTAATGTTGACTATATATATTGAATAAATGCATGTAGTAAATGTTTGTTTTTTTAGTTCTTGTTTTTCTTGTGGAAAAACTAAATAAAAAATTACAATGTATTGGTTGCAAGTTGTTACAGGTTTTTAAATATTATTGTATAGAAGCAAAATATTTAAAGTAGGTAAAGTTTGAAACTTTGAGTAAAAAATATATTAAATCTATTTTTCTTTCCCAAAATATGAAAATAGGTAGTAGTTTAAATCTGGTAATTGTTATAGAAATAAAACTGATATGTATTAAGAAATATATAGTGGGTTACTCTTACTGATTGTTAATAATTTGTGATAAGTAAACAAAACAAAAAAAGAATGACATTGTTTACAAACAGCCAGTAATTAAGTAAATATAATTATAAATATATATCATAAGTAGGTTATGTATGTCCTATTCAAATTAATAACTCATTTGTCACAAAATAAGTTATGGTATTTTGCTTGGCAGTAAAATTGTATTGATGTGTAAGTGTGTTGTTGTCACATTGAATTAAGTACTTTTTTGTTTGTTTTGGATTTTTAGGTTAATGTCTCGTGAAGATTCTTCAACTGACTGAAGACCAAGTATGTGTCACAAGATCCCATCAGAAGATGAAGAAAAGATCTTATGATGTATTGACACTGTAATAACAAGATGTCAACAGTGTGGGGCGTACTGCAAAACTGCTGCTGTTGTTGCAGCATACAAAAGTGACTATCGAAGATTTTACTGACAAAATGACAGAGTTTGTCATTGATGACTACGTGCTGTGCCAACTTAAAAATGTAGGCACTGAAAGGTTATTTGAAACGGATCTTCTGGTATCCAAGCTGCTTGCGGAGGACAGAATCCTGTTAACGGGCAGAGATAATCGATAATAGCATTTTTGCCTCCATGTTCTCAGTCTACTAACGAGATGGATCGGGCAACAGATTCAGATGATCTCATGCTTGAGGAGTTTTTTAGGAGTGAAACTGGTGAAGAGTTGGATAATGTGAATGAAAAGAAGACTGAGAAGGTGGATGGAACTGATTGTAAGAGAAAAGAAGAGTGTGTTGAAGGAACCGTAGAAGAAGAGGTGAAAGTATCAGCTTGTCGAAAGCATGGCAAATTTGACTGGAGTTTGAAATATCAAGGGAAGACGTGGAAGAAGAAGGGAAAAATTGTGAAAATCACAATAACAATAAAGATAGATAGTAGTTTAGAGATAAAATTAGTATAAAAGTTTAAAATGTAAGTTTTATATAAATGATAATGTGAAATTGATTTAAGTTTTAATAATTAATCGTAGTAGATTATAATTTATTGCAGTTAAATGTGAAGTTGTATTTGTTATTTTTCATTTTAATGTTTAAATGGATGTTTATTTTTGATTGGTACATTTATAAAGGATGGTCAATAGTTGGATTTAATATTTAAATTAGAGGTGGGCATAGATTAGTTTTTTTAATCTAGAAATTAATCTAGATTAATCTAGATTAAAATGGCTCATTCGAATTCTGCCGAAGGCATTCAGAATATGTGTGTTACCCAAATAAAATTGACAAACAGTAAGTCTTTGAGAAGGGGTTTATCAAGCTAGGTGGTGCATTAGAAAAGGGGCTCATCTCCTGTTTCCAAAATGCATCACAAAGTGCTTGAAAAAGCTGTAAACTAATTCCACATTGCACAAGGTGTAAACAAACATTGGTGTGAAACAGGAGTAATGTTAAGTTTTTTTCAAGTTTGTAGGTGTCAAGGTACAGAAACCATATAATTAAATGTAAAATAGCAATGGATAGTCTTCAATGTAAAAATGAAATATACAATCAAACCTACATTTATTCAGACACCTTTAACATTTGTCACATTATTATAGTTTTGCTACATATATATATATATATATATATATATATATATATATATATATATATATATCAAAAATTATATCTGGTGTCTGAATAATTTTTGGGTTGACTTAAAATTACAAACTAATTCAGTCAAGAGCAGTGAGTGATTTTCATTTTCTTGGATTAACATTACAGCAGCCAGTAGCTAAATTAGGCGCGGTCACTTTAAGAGAAGATGAACACATCCAATATAATACACATCCCATTTTTCCCCTCAACTGTTTACTTTCACTTAAGAAATAACCGAACACCAGTAACCAGCTACTCCGTTCATCTTTTCCGCGTCTTGTGTTTGGATGCTTTAATGTTTGAATCGACAAGCGGTAAGGCGTAAAAACATGTGAAAAAGATAAGCTTTTGTGACGATGCGCAGCAGTGGCCCGTCAACTGTCCTGAGCATCTTTTTAGACTGGCCTCAGCCAGATGGTTATATAAAATATCAAGGTGAAAGTCATCATAGCTTGCTTAGTATACACCCAGCTCCCAACCCAACTTTGAGAATAGATTAACGGCGATATTTTTTTTATCGCCCGATAAGAGTCTCGCGTTAACGCAGCACGTTAACGCCGATAACGGCCCACCACTAATTTCAATATATACATATAAATGTGTATACTTTTTGTTTGTTTTGTATTTTTTTTTAACTTGCGAAAATTGATCATTGTTGTTTTTGAAAATAAAGGATTGTACCTTTTCTCTGACATTTCATGTTTTTTTCCAAATGCCCTTGTGTAAGTTAAGCTACTAATGGTACTATTTGTATATTAAACAATTGTGCAACATGAAAGATTTAGTGGATAATATAAAGGAATGTTTAGCCAATATTACATTTATGTAAAGGGTTTCACAATAAGATGTTTCAGCAAACATTTATCTTTTGATTTTGTATAATTTCTTTCAGTGCTGTTTAAGTGTTAATTTTATTGAAAATATTTGATTTTTTTAGAGTAATTGAAATAATGAATTAATTATTTGATGACCAAAATGTCTATAGCATTTAAAATGTAGGAATTTGTAGTTTGCATATATCAAATTATAATCATCATATTTTGCCATATGTTTGCACAGCAGCAATTTTGCATGTTAAAAATATACTAATTATTAACTCAATATAAAATAATTTTTTGTAAGTGTATATCTGTGTTTATTGGTATAGGGTTTTATTGTTCGATTATTAATGGCTTAAAAATGGCATAAGTAGGAAGTTTTTATGTAATTGTAGTTCCAACTTTCTGAATGGCAATTGCCTGTTAACTATGGTTGACAAAAGAAAATGTATTATGTAATCACATTTAAGCCTGTTTAAAAATGTAATATAATTATCTAAATGTTTTTCAAATAATGTTACACAAGAAAATGTATTTAGACATTTCATTTATTTTAAATTTAAGATGCACCAGTGCTGATATGTAGTTGGTGTGAAGTTAAAAGTGGTTGTGTCCAAAGTCTACTATATCATATTAATAAATAGGGGCACTATTCTGGGACACGGGCATTTGTAGTGCTGTCCAAAAGTACACATCAAGTATACTCCTTTGATCTAAGTATGAACTTCAATAATGAGTGTAGAACTGATGTATACTTTGTGGTTACTATTGGTTAAAGGTTATCCATATTACACTGTGACAGATGTGTTTAATAAATTTGTACATTTTATTTATCAGTTTTATATTTGTTTACTTAATATTTAATTGATGTAGATAAAGATATATATGTATTTTCAACTTATTACTGGAGCTGACGGTTACCCAACTGTTAAATGATTATAGTTTATTGTCAGCCATGCATTATCAAATTCTCTCTGTTGAACTGAGTGCCTTTGGTGCTGCTGCTGTCAAATATTAGTCTGGGGAAAATTATAAATTATATTTTGGGGAAAAATGTGAATACTTACATTCAGGGTGGGAAATTAACTCTTTTGCCCACCAGCCACCAATTTTACTAATCATTTGTATTTTTTACCAGCTACTTTTTCTGGAAATCAAATTTATTAAAGAAGTGTAGTAGTATATTTTGAATTGATTCAATAAAATATATATAATCTTATTAATATTCACATTTATTAATATCTTGACGTGTAGGTTTTACATTGTACAGTGCAAGGACTGGTCAGCGGGAAGTTAAGCTAAGTATTCCCTCGGTTTCTCTGTTATCAATGGGCCACTTATTCGAAAAGTACCTTCTGTTTTTCTTTACTTTGCCGTCTACAGTTTGTACATACAGTAGCTACTGCTGATTCCGGAGCGAGAATAAAATCATCATAACTATGTTTACATCCATGTGTGATCTACTGAAAATATGTTCCCTTAGAATGACCCTTTGTTTCGACAGTAGTGTGGCTGGGGCCTAAATGGATGTTAAAACACTGACAAACAATTATATGGCGGTGGTGCAATTAATAAGACTATGCCTTTGGTGTGAGAGACCCGGGTTCAATACACCATTGTGTCCCTGAGCAAAACACTTAACCCATAGTTACTCCACAGGCGTGCGATCTCTGACATATATAGCAGCTGTAAGTCACTAAAATAATAAAATGTAAATGTAAAATGTTTCTACAGACTCCATCGGTCCTCACCCATGGAGTCTGTCATGTTGAACATACATGTTTCTACAGTAGCCCAGAATAGACAAACAGTGACCACCATAGCTTTTCCTTTTTGTAAGGAAGGAGAGAGTGAGGATAAGGCAAATCTGGTTATACTGATAGATGCCACTAAATCCTACAAGCCTGTCCTTTTCTAGGTTTTATTTTAATATGACCTTCCTTTTCAACTTGTTATAGCACAGTGCAGTCTTTATTTCAATTTGTCTTGCAATATAAAACGTACACTAACCAAAACCCCCTCTATTTATACAAGACTGTTGCAGAGCAGTGTTGAGGTACAAATGGAGGTAGGCACAGAAAGCAACCCCCCACTCCCCCAAAGTGAAGGTAGATCTGTGAGCACACTGACAAGACCACAGGAGAGTCAGACAGCAAGGGCCAGCAACTCAGGGCCAGGTCAGGGAAATATGCCACCCTGGGTACCACGTCAGGGACATGTGCCTACTCCTCAGACCTACGATCTACTTTCCTTTGAGGAAGGAGGCTTTGCTCCTTTACGTCATGGCCAATGAGTGATGTAGATGTTGTCATGTGACTGCATTTTGGTTCGTTTCAACTGGTACGGACCAAAGCAATCAGTGTGGTGTGAAAAGGAACCAAAAAAGCTGAAAAATGCTACAATGTATAATTGTTTGCCCTTGGTTCGGACAAAATGAATCGAACTAGAGATGTGAAAGCACTCTCAATGACATTGCATGTCATAGCATTATTATTTACAGCTGTGCTTTTCCTGCTTTAAGTTGTTCAGTCTGATCTGTGTACATTGTTAAAAAGGAGACAAATTAGAATTCCCTTTTTTTCGCCATGTGTTTTTCTGAAACAACCAGTACTTGATCATTGTGATTTACATAATGTCTGTCTTTCATTTCATTTAAAACTGTCACCCTCTCCCATATACGGGACACTTACATTTACTTCACTATATTACAATTAAATCTAATCTAATCTTGATAAAATATATATCTTTGTTGCCTTTTTCTCTATCACATTTTAGAAATCATCAGAAATTATATATCAACTGAAAACGTAAAATCTTAAAATTCATCCTTTAAAACCCATTTTAAAATCAGACATTGCATTACCATGTAAATGAAATGTGCACTATAAAGTCAATGTTCAAAAGTGTGAGTGACAGTTAAGGGGTTAAGCAAAATGCTTCAAAACACCAAATATTAACCACAATGGGACAGTTATGTCCAAGGATGTCCAACAGGTTTGAATTGTGTTCAGGACGAATTTGTTCATGAGTATGTTGTACAATCCAGTAAGTATTTTATATGAAGGCTGCTGTCAAATAAAGACAATGATTTCTCTTAGAAATGTCTTTAATTGTGATTTTAACAAGAAAATTGGAATCTTACAGGAAATCACCATTAGTATCACAGCTGTTATAAAGTACAGCATTAACTACTACTTGCAGAAGGTTCAACCTAAATAAGAAGCATCTTACAGTTTTTGAATCCAGAATTTACAGGAGCATTTCTGATAACTGGCTCACAGTTTGTATGTAGACATCCAACACATTGGACAGAGGGCCACCAGGTTTTGGTAGTCTTTCCTGCTCTTTAGCGAGCGCTTTAGCTGAACTTCAGGGACCACAACATCAGGCTGACGATAACCATTTGGTCCAGTCCAGTCAACTCCATAGTCCCTGACAACCTTTTAATGCAGAAGGAGTTATTGTGGTAAATTTACCACAAATTACTGCTCCTTGTTTAATCCCAACATTATAGCAAGAACAAAAAGTTAAATTCTCCATTTAGTTCCTAGATATCAATCTAACTTACAATATTCTACTGATAAAGGTGTGCAGTACAGGACATTTGAATGGTCTGTACCTGGATTGACAATTAAATCACTGTAGTTGTACAATATCAGATGAGGTGGTTAGAATGTAGACATACTATGTAGGACATAGAACAATAATAAATTCAAACCTGCATGGGGTCCTGCTGTGCCTCGTGTTTATGGCGAGACCACAGCTGAAGTGGGGACTGATTTCCCTCAGTGCTCAGTCGGTGTCAGTTCCAATCATGCTGGAAAACCTCAAGGTGCTTCTGAACGTGAGGCAGAAAGCACCAGTGTTGGGAAGGTTACTTTGGAAATGTAATAGGTTACAGATTACAAGTTACCCTGTTTAAAATGTAATAGTAGTGTAACTTTTTCAATTACTTTATTAAAGTAATGTAACTAATTACTTTTGAGTACTTTTTGATTACTTTTCTAAATTTGTGAACATTATAATAAATAAAAGCATATATATCAACTCAAATACAGTTATCTAATAAGCATGTGTCATATGCTGTTTAATAAACTCCTGAAACATTGGTGTGTTTTTTTTTTTTTTTTAAACTGCTGTCTCTTTATATATGATATGATGATAGTTTTCTCAAAATAAGTAAAATGCATGAAGTGACAGAGCAGTTCTAGAAATTATGTGTATGTGCTCGTGTACTCATATATTGAGACGGCAGAGGTTGAAAACACTGTGAGCTTCAGTAGGCCTATGTGTAGTAAATGAAACTGCATGTCTTTGCCATTAATTTACAGGAGGGGCAGACTGGGAAAAAAAAATCAGAATGGAAAATTCAAACTCATACAAACAAATTCATGGACAATACAATTTTTTGTATGGACCTGACATAAAAAAGGTTTAAATCTTTAATATGGGGACATGTCAAATAATTAAAAGTTCTCTCCTGAACTGCACCTTCACTTCCATTTTTCTCTTCAGTCTCATTATTTTGCCCCGTTATCCATCTTAATACTCAAGATTGAACAAAACTGTACTTTACAATACAATACTCTACAATACTACAATATATTTATAGAAAAATCCTAATACTGTACACGAGTCATGTTTTTCCCTTACAAAAATTGACCATGCTTTTATTAGCCTATATAAAAGTACAATAACCTTGTATGGTTTTTTTGTTTTGCAAATGGATTTGTATTTATTTTTAAATAAATACATTTGTAAAATAATTTTAAATTTTTGCTTACCACAGTTAAACAATAGTAACCATTTTCACTGGATTTATAGTAAAATAATAAAATGTTAATTTTCGCAAGGGTTGTGTCAAAAAAGCATCTTTACAGATGAAACTGACCTGAAACCCTGAACAGTAGTTCTGCTTCTCTGTTCCAGCTGTGCGCTTCCACAGTCCACTCTTTTATCTCTCTTTCGCATTGATTACTTGGAGTCTGATCCAAACCGTTTGGCGGAGGCGCGGAGATTTATTAGAGATTTAATTATCAAATGGCGGATTCTTAAATGATCGCTTTAGTACATTCGGCAGGCAATTATACAATAATGATATTAAAATATTGGGACAAGTTGAGGAAGACTGAGGAAGCTGCCAGGCCACCGGGAATTGTCCCGGTTCTCCCGGTGTCCAGTCCGCGCGTGATTTCAACTGACACGCAGAACGTGCAGGAGTCATATATTGCATTTTGGGGGCTTGATATTCACAGACACCAGTCCATGTCATGTTTTGATTCAAGTGTACTGACCTACTTTTGATTTAGTCATCCAAAATGTGGCATATTCCGTCCGCATTAGGCATTCCATTTTTCTGACTGGATTCTACGAACCAGACTGTGTTTCCGCATCCCGGAAATTATTAGGGCGTATGTCTTAGAATAGTCAGTGCAATTTGGGAAAGAAATCAGTTAAATCTGTATGTGGATGTGTGTAAATATTCAAATGTAATCCCCTTTGTAATCGTTAAAAAATAAGTAACTGTAATTTAATTACTCTTTTTCTTAGTAACTGTAACTAATTACAGTTACATTAATTTTGTAATTAAATTACGTAACGCCGTTACATGTAACTAGTTACTCCCCAACACTGCTCATTTACCAAATGGGTGCTTTCTCTTCATCCTCCACAAATAAAGTTATTGTAGGTAGTTCGGTAGCGAGAAGGTATCAGGATTATGAGGTTTTTTTTTTTTTATTTTTTTATTAATCACTTGGATTAATCATTCATTTTGACAGCACTAAAATGTTTACTATGTTTAATGTGTCCTGCAGCTAAGCTTGGATGTACATTTACATTCCATTAAAGGTTATTGATGACATGCCTCTAAAGTTTGACTTTTTGCACCATAACAATACTTATTGGCAACTAGTCATCATATCTCTAGTCCTTTAATGTATTTGGATTGTACTAAAGTGCGTTCATTTTAAATGGGCATATATGTGGCTTAAACAGGCGGGCGAGTGCATCCCAAATTTTTCAACATGAACATTTTAATATAACATTATAGTCATTATGGCCTATGGCCTTTAGAAAAATGTTTATTTGAGGAGGTAGGGTAGTGCACAATAGGCCCCTGTGGCGCAGCCTAAGCTTTTGTTCTTAATGGCTTTTTTTTCTTTACATTACTTTTACTTTTATACTTTTAGTTTTTTAAACCAGTACTTTTACACTTTTACATGAGTAAAAAGCTTGAGTTGATACTTAAACTTCTACAAAAGTGTTTTTAAACCCTAGTATCTATACTTCTACTTGAGTAATGAATGCCAATACTTTTGACACCACTGCTCTGTAGTACCGGTAGTAAGTTCGAGTATATTCGGTCCCCGCAGCTGCGTTCAGTCGCTTCCGTGTTAGTCTAAGCGCAGGGCTCCAGACTGTAGCCGAATATATACTAGTGTCTGAGAATATTAAACTGCAAAATACTATTTAAATATTACTTCTGCAAATTCTACATCTCTGTGAGTGACAGGCGCAGATGCGTGGGAGCTCGCTGTTTTGTAGTCTCTGCCGTGTGTCACTATATGAGGACACGAACGCATAAACCGTCACTTCATGAGAATTTACCGTTTAATTTGAGAAAACTGTCATATCATAAACACAATCACTCAAAGATCTTCATGGCAGCCCATTAAAATAAATGTTCGGTTTAGCATGAGTAAATTGACAATATGTTAAACTATGGTTGTAGCCTAAAGTAGATTTAGCTATGTCTCTATGTAGTAACAATAATACGTCTCTATTAATAATAATAATTATGCCTAGACGGTTGCTTGTTTTTTACTTGTTTTGTTGTAAAGAGATTATCTGATTAATATATCATTTTTTATATTCCTAGGCAGTTTTTTATACAGTTATATTGTAAAA
Organism: Carassius gibelio; assembly: GCF_023724105.1. Classification (NCBI taxonomy): domain Eukaryota; kingdom Metazoa; phylum Chordata; class Actinopteri; order Cypriniformes; family Cyprinidae; genus Carassius; species Carassius gibelio. The sequence continues at coordinate 11,399,287 of NC_068374.1, forward strand.
CTAAAATAGCTTTTTTTAGTTTGCGGTGTTAGATTTTTGGCTGCATTTGAAGTTCTTTTTCACTTAAGAAAATAAATATTACTGTCAAATTCATGTCTGATAATAAAAATACTATAATGAATACCATAGTTCACCATGTATTTGTTCATGTTTTATTAAGGGAGCAGTCTGAAGCACACCATAAAATAATTCTATCAATTTACACAGGGCTAGTAGTATATACAGCTGTATATACAGATACACACCCAGGTATCGGATCAGTACTGGGTATTGGCCGATACCCTGAGCACAGGTATCAGAATCGGTATCGGGAAGAGAAAAAGGAACATCTCTAGTTGTTAACATTACTAATTTGAGAATAAAGTATAACAATAATAATCAATTGAATTGGTTTGATGTGATATGAGCTAATCGATCATTAGATTAAATCACCATTGGTAGCGTGATTTATTATAATGCTTTTTTCTCAGTTGGTCAGAAAAAACATGGCAGACTTGTTACTTGTTCAGATGACAATATATGGTGAAAATTCTTATTTGGGTCATATATTCCAAGACGTAGGCTAGAATTTGTGATTACTAAGTATAGGATTCACACTGGTGTTGTGACTGACTGCCAGGCATACTCCTCAAAACAGTAGATTCATCCACGCTGGAACCATGCCAGAGTACAACCCATGCAATCAGAATAACTCCGCAAGTAACTGCAATTACAGGTTTTTAAACAGAGATGCCGACATAGAGGCAAAACTTAGGACTGCAGCTTTAAGTGTGGACATGCATGGTGGCAGATTCTACACACAAATACAGGGCAATATATACAGGGCTCCAGACTCACATTTAAGAAAAGTGGTACCAGCATCTTATTTAATATTAAGTTTAAATATTACATTTAAACAAGGTGTGTGCATTATTTTTTTGTACAATCTTAGAGTTAAAAAGAAAGGAGCACCATGCAAAATATGGCCATTCCAATCATACAGCAGTAAGCATACAGCTAAACCCCAAGATCTCAGAGACCTTAATTAACTAATCAGAGATATGTCTTGTTGACAATCATTGTTAGAAAATGTAGTGCAAATTTCAATGATTAATAAAAACTCATATTAATGAGAAAATCTTTAAATCGTGTCCCATCAATAAGCAGCCATGGGTGATAATGTTATTTGTCACAATATACTAAGCCATATTGTCTAAAAACATTAAGGCACATGCAAGTAAGTTTCTCACAAACAAAACGAGAGTTTTAACATTTAGAATTGGCATTAATTCCAGATGACCATTAGGGGTCATTATATCTGTTTCATGTTTCTTTGGACTGTATTATGAAGCTTTGCCCTGTGGTTTTGTTTTGTTTTTTGTAAACCTTGTCTTCCTCTTTTTAATGCCATGTGATTCATTATCTTCAGTATAAATAGCCCAGTGTTGGTTCTGGACTTTGTCTAGTGTTGTACCTGTATGCTCATGTTTTCTGGTGAGTCTTGTTTTTATTGTTTTTCCATTGCATCTCAACATCATTACAATTTTTCCTAAGATGATTGATTACTCAAAGCTTTTCAGCACCATGTATGTTGCAGTAGTCTGGTAGTCATTTTCACATCTGGTCATTAGAAAACACTTTAGTGGTGTGATTTTATAGAATTTAAGGTATTTGCAGTATAAGAGTTTAACTATACTGGTCAGGTTGGCACCACCACACAAACAAAATTAATTAAAATAGTTATTGTTTTTCATTGTGCTTGACCCATGCAACTATATTAGGCTAGAACACCAAATTTTAAATACGAATGAAATTCACATTTCTCGATTCCAATTATGACACCACAATAAGAACAAATAATCAAATGACAAGTCATAGTACAAATAAATACAACAGAACTAATATGAATAAAATAACTAATGAACAGTGCTTTTCATTTTTTTTTTTTTTTTGATAGGTCTAACAAGTAGTTTTCAGGTTCAGAAATTGAATGACTCAAAAGTATATTGGCACAGCATAGTCTTCACTGTAGAAATGGCATATACATGAATTCTTATTAAAGTTACAAATTCAAGAGCAGTGAGTGTGTGTATGTATATATATATATATATATATATATATATATATATGTGTGTGTGTGTGTGTGTGTGTGTGTGTGTGTGTGTGTGTGATGCGATGCGATCTAGGAAAACCCAACACATGGTTAATTTTTTTTACTTTTTTTAGGTTTTGATACCATATGAAAAATGAGTTTAATCCCTTTCTTAAACGGTTTTCATTTTTCCATAGCTTGAATGTAAAAATTATGGCTGTCTGAATTTGGCTGATAGCTATGATTTTCCGGAATAGAATCTTGAGAAAAATGGGTTTAAAGAGAGACTGGTGTCTATATATGTGTTGTTTTCTTGTGCTCCGCTATTTCACGGTATTCAAATACATAAATAAAACTTTTTGTGCGGTAGTTTAAACTTATTTTGATAATTTAACTGTTTTTGTAGTGTTAAGAGAAAGCACCTCCACAATGTGTTCTGGTGTGATAGGAAAACAGTTTTCAGCTATTTTTCTGAAAATAGCTAATCGCTATTTTTCTGCATTAAACAAGTACATTTTGCCAAGATATTTTCAGAGATGACAGACAATATGTTCTAGAATAATAATTGAATGAAACCCTAATTTTGACAAAACATTTACATACAACCTAAATTATGAAAGACCGTAGTATCAGTAAGTTCTGACGCTATCGGTTCTGCTTTCGGTACTGGAGGGAAAAAAATATATGTACTATGTATTTTTGTTAAATAATGTTGTCGTGCACATTTTATCTCACCAAAACATTTCTAATGTGTGATCATATTAAGACGTTAAGACATCTGTGAGATCTCTCATGTGCGCCGCGGAGGCTGTCTGTCAGACACACACACACGACAAGAACGAGCGCGCCGCACGCACACGCATAAGGGGCCGTTCACATATCACGTATTTTGCGCGCTCAAGTTCTTCAAATGTAAGCGTGCGGTATGCGCGCTCATAATGGAAGCGACGCGGTCTCGACGCGCTATTTTTTTTCCAGGCGCACCGCATCGAGTTAAAACATCTCAACTTTTCAGAATCCCGAAAGCGCACCACAAATCATGTAGCTTCTTCACCTTTTCCGTAACAATTCCGTCCATTGCTGAAATTTCCACATCTTCATGGAGAGAGCAGGTCATGGTTGCTTAGCAATGGCAGAAGCCTCAGGAGCGCTTCTGCCTGAAGGATTTGGGAGAATAATCAGAAATCGGCATACCTAGCATTTTCCACGCATTTTTAGACGCGATATGTGAACGGCCCCTTACAGTACGAAAACTCCCGCTAAATACATAAAGTGACGATGGCGGAGAGAGCAAAACGTTCCAAAGTGTGGTTATACTTCACTAGAGTTAATGCAGACAATGCTCATTGTCATAAGTTCAACAAAATTTTTGCATGTAAGGGCGGAAACACAAGCAATATGTCAAAGCATTTTTCAAAAGTGCATTATGTGCAGACAGAGACATGCAAAGTTTTCGACTGCCTAACACAACACAAAGTACTGATAAGAATACCATTAAAGTACCGGACCGTTAAGCAGTATCGGTAAGAGTTGTAATACCGTTAAAACCTTAACGACACCCATCCCTACTCACAACTGTGGCAAATGTAAATGGATCCACCATAAGTGCAGGCTTCATGAGCCCATGTCTTGCACTGCCAACATTGAAGCCACACCTCGTTCGGTCTGGAGTAGCTCTCCAAACAGACTCCAAAAATCTTCTTCTTTCTCAGAGTCACTGTCCTTCTCTGTATGCTTTTTCTTCTCAGTTTTGGTGTGTTGGCTTGTTTCCAGTGTGTTTTTTGTCAGTTTTCTCTTAACTTTTGTTGGCTGTCTCTTAACTTTGCTTTCTCCCTCTCCAAAGCCTCCTTTTTGGGGGTGTCTGTCAAGATGGCCGATTTGCATTTTTTCATACCGTTTGCTTTCGTTATCTTCCGTGGTCCTGCTCTGGGGTGAGGTCAAACAGTCTCAGGTGAGAACTCAGCATGCACTGGAGGAACTGTAGTAGAAGTAGGACTCCCAGCATGCACTGGAGGAACTGCAGAAGAGGCAGAAGTCCCAGCATGCACTGGAGAAACTCCCAAAGGAGCAAATGTCACAGCTTGCTCTGTAAGAACTGGTGGTGGCAGCCATTCTGTCACCAAAGATGGTGCAAAGTCACTTTAATACCTTCCTCATGCTTACCTCTTTAGTGCTGAGACCATAGAAAAGATCATCTGCTCTTTTCAGGTATTCTGCCAGGCTATCTTCCTGTTGAACTGAGAAGACCCTCCTCGGGGTCCAATAACCTGTCCTCATCTCCTCTCCTGGACTTAACCTCTCTCTTTCTCTTTTTAATAAAGCTGTAGAGGGTTGTGAATACTCTTTTGCCACAGACCTCACTGTCCTGTCGTCATTGCTCACTACAGCAGCAGCTAAGGACAGAATAGGTAGAGGGACACTCCTATCTGTTATCCTTTTCCTGTCTCGTGGCATACTGAAAAAACTGAACAGAAAATGTAGGATACACTGCAGCCTAGTGTGACTTTTAAAAAAGACACCTGGCTATTGAAATATGTTCTTTATCAAACCACTGATTTGCCTTTTATAAAAAAAAAAAAAAAAAAAAAAATCGTCATTATTATTGTCATCAGGGACAGTTGCAACACCATGTGGGGACAGTTGCAACAATGCGTTGCAACTGTCCCACCCCCCCTGGCAGCCATCTTAAAATTAGTGATGCTTGCCTAACAAATTAGCTTGAACACATTGTACCTAAGTCTGTTAAGAGCTAAGAAACTGCACATTCAAACTATAAAACTATAAAGATCAATGCTTAAACAGTTTAGACATTATGACAAAAAATCTTGTTGTAGAAAAAGTTACTTTTTTCCCTTGAATTTCAGTTCTCCCATAAGGTAGTTCAACATGTGGCTGGTAACTTCCAGAAAGAAGGAGGGGCATAGTGAGCATGTGCAGTAGGAGTGTCATGACTCCAGCTCATTCCTGATTGGATAAATCAGCAATGTTGCAACTGCCACACATTGCAACTGTCCCCACTCTCCCCTATATACATAGGCTACATATACACATATATATGATTAACACATTAGTAAGCACTAGCACTCAGTTAAATGCAAAGAACACATAATAATGTCTTATTCTTATTAAACCATATTTTAGATCCCTTAACCCTATCCCATACCTAAACTTATCAACTGCCTTAATAATTATTAATAAGCAGCAAATCAGGAGTTTACTGAGGCAAGGTAATAGTCAGTTAATAGTGAGAACTGGTCCCTAAAATAAAGTGTGATCAGTAGTTCTTGGTAGACCTCTGGGATGAAAATAGTACCGTATTTTTTGGACTATAAGTCGCACCTGAGTATAAGTCGCACCAGTCCAAAAATACGTAATGATGAGGAAAAAAACATATATAAGTCGCACTGGACTATAAGTCACATTTATCAAGAACCAAGAGAAAACATTACCATCTCCAGCCGCGAGAGGGCGCTTTATGTTTTCAGTGTAGACTACAGGAGCACTGAGCAGTATAGAGCGCCCTCTCGCGGCTGTAGATGGTAATGTTTTCTCTTGGTTCATGTCAAATTAAATTTAATAAATAAGTCACACCTGACTGTAAGTCGCAGGACCAGCCAAACTATGAAAAAAAGTGTGACTTATAGTCCGGAAAACACGGTAGTTAATGTTTAGATAATAGTTCATTTCCTCATTCAACCAAGTGTTGTTAGTAATTAAGCATAATTTTCTGTTAGTAGTTACTAGAATATTAATATTGTTACTCATTTGTTTTTGTATAGTTATTCATTAATGACAGAACAGTATTCTAAAGTGTTACCAAAAAGTTAAATACTGATTCTATAAATTATTATAATAAATAATAAGCTGCAAAATACAGGCCAATTTGACTCACTATAATCTTTTATACTCTGGAGTAAGAGATTCAGAGGTGCCACTTAGGCCCAATCCCAATTCTATTTTATACCCCTTCCCCTACCCCTCCGCCTACCCCTTCCCCTTGTCCCTTGAAACAGAGTATCTAGGGGTAGGGGAGAAAATATTCCCCTAAGGATTGGGACACCACTACCATGACGTCACACGCCATCATTCGTCATCTAGCTCTTACAATACACACATATACTGGTGAGCTGGTGTGCAATAGAGCCTTTAATTATCGTTCTGTATCAATGCCCTGCTTACTGACACACACACATATCGGAAATCGTGCAGCTCATGCATCCAGGAGAAAATAAACTTGTCAACGCTGAGCCACGACTTTTATTAAATACAGTTTAAATACTGAATCGCTACATTATATTTTCCAGCGACGAGAGGATACAATCACTATTTTTAAATAAACTCACTCTAAAAAGATAAACGAACAGACGCGAATACACGCAACTTCCATGGTTTAGTGATTTCTAATTATTGGGGGGATAAGCCCCCATCAGTGTCTACGGCAGTTATCGCCCTGATCAGACATATGCTGTGGCACTATCATGCAGTCTGTAATGATATGACGTTAGCAAATATTAGCAATTTCTTTTTTGCAAACATTTCTTTGAGTAACATGACCGTTAATATGAACTCACAATTGAATATAACATAAAACAAATGCATGAAAGTGACAAAAAGTGAGTGAAGGCATTTAATTAATATATTTAATAAATGCAAATAAATGCTGTTATCAAAAAATCCTAAAAAGTACATCATCATTTCCACACAAAATATGAAGCAGCAAAATTTTTTCAACATTGATGATAATGAGAAATGTTTCTTGAGAGTCAAACAAATTGTAATGATTTCTAAAAGATTCTTTTATATTTTTATTTTTTATATAAAAAAAAAAATCAGCCTTGATGAGGAGGTTGATTAGTTGTTAGTTATTTCATATACTTGATTAGTTATTTCAAAATCATTCATTATTGTAATGTATCCCAACTTTTGGCAGGTACTTTAATAATAATAACAATTCTATATACTTTCATATATTATACTGTAGTACTTTATTAAAATATTTCATTGTATTGTTGTCATGATTATTAAATGCTGCTTTTTTATTTTTTTACAGGACAGTATGTATTTTTACAATATAAGATATATCTTTAAATGAGATAAAATATATATTTTTAATAATGAGTGTTGGGGCGTTACTTTTTGTAGCGTGGTCAGATTTTCCTTCTTTTTTTGTCTCCAGCTGATCACATGCCTGCTCAATGCGAATTTTGTCACTGTATTGGAGCACACTGCCTTATAGATAACCTTTAGACTTGATACTAACACCCAAAAAACTTTCATTTTGATTTCATGGGGACTTTAAAAATGACACACCACTCACAGCAGAGCAGGGCAGAGTTTTCCTAAATTCTGTCAGGCTTTTTTGTAATCTGCTCTGTTGCTGTGGGAATGAGACTGCTGAACCAATCACATTTAAGACATTTAAGATAATAGCAAACATGATAAGCATAGTCGATGATTTCACACAGTGCATTATGTGTGCCATGAGGACTTTAGATGTCCTGATCATAGAAGATAAGAAGAGAGGAGAAAGGTGGTGATGTGACAGATATACAGGAAGGACTGGGAAACAAGCACTCTCCAGTAATCCTTACACCCCTGGTGCCACCCCACATTTTTAATTAGCTACAAATTCATCTCAATCATTATTTGTGACATGCAGACAATAATTTATAAACTTTGAATATTCAGAGAAATGAACGTTGATTGCCAGATTCAATGGTGGTCGTACATTGCACAAGAAGCACATTAAATTCGACTCACTCACATCTTTAAGGTACATAATGACTTATAGGCTAGAAGAGCGTGTGTAGACCTTTTTTTTTGTTTTTGTTTTTTATTTAAAAAGGTGTGCTTCATTAAGAGGCAATATAATATATTTCTCTCTTTCTGTTTGCTCTGTTTTTACAGCAAAACTCATCACTACTCTTATTTGATTCATTTCCTGTAAATTGATTAGATTTAGTGACTAGACGCTGGCCTGTTTCTTTGAACGTGAGAATATGATGTTGTGGTTTACCCTCATGTTTTTAGGTTTCCTGAACAATTTCTACGAAAGTTGAGTCACTGTATAAATTAACATTAGACATTTTGCTTCCTTACATTTTCTTCATTATTGCTCTGAATTTTATGTTTATATTAAAATAAAAGTTTGAATTAAATCTGTTCATCATTTAAAGCTATCATGTCATTTCACAAGACTTAAATCACTTAAAATATTTTTTATGCCTTCATGACCATTTAGTTTCTTCAAAGTAGTGGTTGTATGGACTGTCAATGAAAAGACAGAACTTTCTCAGATTTCAGTAAAATATCTTGTGTGAACAAGATTCTTATAGGTTTAAAATGACATGAGAGTGAGTAAATGATGACAGAATTGGCATTTTGGGTGACCTAACCCCTTAACATTTATTAAGATTGAGCTCCAACAACATCTGACATGGTCTGTCTTGGTTTTTGGTTTGTTCTCGCTTGTTTCTGTGGTTATCAATTATATTCACTTGAGTATTTTTAGTTGATAATTTTTCCTGGGTATTTATAGCCCTAGTTTCCTCAGTTCATTCAATTCTCCTTTAAAACTCACCTGTAATGTAACAAATTCAGCAGATCCTCTGAGATATTTGGGTGAGGAAAAAAACATGGGTGGAACCACACTCAGTAAGGGAGGCCCATACTCCTCTGGGAGCAACAATTTACTAACTATGCACATTATCTATATGTGTTAAACAAGTCATGATTGTAATGGTTTATAGTCTGTTTTGCACCAAATCAAATTAAGGTAAATCAAGAACATTTTTAATCAAATTGTGTGTTTCAGAAAGTCATTATACAGACATATCAGTAGAAATAAAGTGCAACATACTGAATCTTTTCATTTTAAATTGCAACCCACCCACAGCAACCATTAAAAAAACCTCCCCCACTCCCTCTGTATCACATTTGGTACCACCTAGATAGTGTATAACAAAATAATTACATACATTTGCAGAAGGCAGGTACAGTGTAAAGACATTTAAAACATGTCACTTTACTAACCAAGCTGAAATAGTTTTTTGGGTTGCACTTTATTTTACAGTACGTGTATTAACATGTACTTATAGTGTACTTACAGTGTATTTATTTGAGAAAGTTCTGGTAATACAAGGTAACTACATGGGGTAGGGTTACTTTTAGGGGTAGGTTCAGGGTTAGTACCTAGTTATTACATAGTTATTGTAATTACTATAATAAGTACATAGTATGTACATGAGGAACAGGACTGTAAAATAAAGTGCTACCGTTTTTTGAGTAGCACTGTGCATCCTTGTAACTGATAGCTCAATGTTTGCAGTGTCCAGGAAAGAGTACATCCAGTGTGGAGGATGCCAATGTAATTTGCTCCAGTCAATCCAGAGAATAAAATTTCTCTGGACTGAGAGAAACTGAAAGAAGAGTCATCATTTAAAAGCAAGATCTTAGAACAGCATGATATTTCAACTTCCACTACTTCTTTCAGACTGATAGATACCTGTTTACAAAAATTTACTTCAGGGCAATCCCAAAACATATGTCTGTATGTGCCTACAGAGTCTCAGAAATTACAGTTAGAAGATGAGGAAAGCTTAAACTGAGAAAAAAAAAATGTTTTCCTAGTAGTGAGATTTAGGAACTATTTTGTAGTGAATTCATTGATGATTAAGAATTTTTTTTTTTTTTTTAACAAGTTTAAGTTTGGACCATATTGAATCCCAACAGGTATCATAATTTCTGTCACTGTATCACACAGACACACATATATATAAATATATATTTAAAATTGGTAACTGCTTATAGGAGGCTGTTACATATGTTGCATGTAATTATTATTATAATAACTATTAATTATGCATAATTACATGCAAGTAACCCTAAACCAAACCCTAACCATGTAGTAAGTACATGTAGTTTATTAATATTACTCAGTACTTATATGTTTAATTACACTGCTACAAGGACACCTTCAAATAAAGTGCAACCTTATTTTCTTTATGCAAATCGTTAAAAATAAATTAAATATTTTTATGTGTAAGCTAATGCCAAATTAAATAAAAAAAGCACCTGCATGTAATTAGATCTGTTATTAATTTCTGTAATTACATTTTTCATTACTTTATTGAGCCATCCCTTAAACCTACCCATACCACCAAACCTGTCTGTTAACCTTACCTGTATCCCTCCATAGCAGCAATACAATATGAACACATTGTACTTATATATTTATTTATTTTTGTTGATGTAACTACATAGCAGTTAAAGCCACCTAATGTAAAGTGGGACTATAAGAAATCCTCTGTAATGCATCTTTACCACCAAAGAACAAAATGTGTGGCTTTATAAACAAACTGAATTAAGCCACTAGGCTTAAGAAAGTAGGCTACATATTCAATGCTTCTAATTACACTTAATACTTTCTTTTTAACAGGTTAAGCTGCCATGGATACTCTGAAGACTTTCCTCACTGTCCTTTATGTGCTTCTATACAGATGTTTCTGCTCAGAAATGAACTGTAATGATGGAGAATGTAAACCCATTAAGGACACCACACAACTATTCTGTGAGTGCCATAAGATGTACCGCGGTCCAGCTTGTATTATTGACTATCCCGCTCTGGAAAGTAAGATCAATGGTATGATCTATAAACCAGTCCCTGATCTGACAACAGTTTATTGTAGCGTCAAGGAGCTGAAGGACTACACACAAGAAATAGTTGAGTCTGTCCAACATGACACCCAGTGGACACAAATAGTTGTGAAATACAGCAATGTGATTCATAAGTTTAGGAACATCAGCACATTACATGCACAACTTAAAAATGGTACGATAACCCAACGGCACTATCTGTCTGAAGTTGGAGCTCAGTTCACAGAGGAAAACTCTTTTCAGTTTCATCCCACAGACTTTCACCACATGATGATGGGCACTGGAGAAGAAAACAACATTCTGGATGTTTTTCGCAAGTCGCTGGTCCAGGACTCCCAAAGACAGTCTGCTGAGCCAGTAGAGTGCACAAAATACTACACTGACCAGATTGATTATTTTGTGCGCTACATGTTTGCCCTTGAAAAGGAAGCTGTTTTAGCTTGGTCTAAATATTTAATGGTCACTGGAAAGTCAGAGAACATTGATTTTGTTGAGAAGGTTTTTAAGGACTATGTTTCACAGCAGTGGAGACTCTTCAATAAAAATGGATGTGGCCCTCTGAAGGCTGCAGATCTTCAGAACAACCATTGTAAGGAGCAGTACCACAGCACAGCCCAGCAGCAGGTCAAAATGAAATGTAGTGGATTATTGAAGCCCTTCCCCGAGTCTGTGGGGTGTTCTGGAGGACAGTGGAGTGCTTTACCTGTGTGCTACTCTGAGCAGGTAAACGGACGAGTTGAGTGCAAATCTGAAGGTGGAGTCACTGTCTGTAAGGCCACATGCTCGCCTGGCTGGGGCTCCGCCACACACCCTCTGCCTGCTGAGTATAAATGCCCAAAACCACCCTGTCCATCCTTCACACCACACACGTGTAACAATTGCACACAGAACAGTGTGTGTAAGGACCATGAGGTCTGCACTGGCTCCTTTGGGACATGTCTTGACACATGCCTGGTTAAACCCTGTGGAGTAAACGCCAAATGCTCATCCTCCAATCATGACAGGACCTGCACTTGTGTGAGCCCTTGGAAAGGAGACCCATACCAGGGCTGCAGGAGTCAGGACCTCCAGTGGGTTCAGACCGGAGGGGTGCTCAGCAGTATGCAAACTCTTTTACTTTACATATACTCTCATCAGATCAGAGGCTGATCCTCTCAAAGCATTGGGCTTGATTAACCCATAAATCATTGTGATTTACAGATGCTGTTCGTTCTAATGCCCAACTTGCTGTGTGCAAAGCCATTGGACCTGACAGCGGGTGGCACAGTGGTTTTGTAAACGATCAATGCTGTAATTATGAATATGATGGAAGAAAGCATCAGGCCAATAGCTATGAGGTACATTAGTGCAGTACTGTGAAGGAGCTGAACTAGGATTGTAATCCAAGATTGTTCTGATTTCTCTAGCCTTCCTCTTGATGTGTTTGTCAGAACACAGGAGTGGATCAGGTGGTCAACTTCAATCAAAGGGGTTTATTTAACACTGAAGATATATTCAAGTGTGTGTGTGGTTCAATAAAACAGAAATAAAGAAATAATCAGATTAAGACTTCAGTTTCAAAACAAATCATATGAACCTATACAATATACCAAACACAATATACAGTATCAACTTTCTGTGGCAGTGTACAACGTGATACAAAATTGTCCTAACATATGTAAACACAATAGGTCACATTAAAACTGAAAGTCCCGAATACTGGCAATGAATATCACACAGCAAAAAATTAAGTACTCTAATATTATATAAACTTCACAGAAATAATTCACAGTAGAGCAGCATAATGATATGAATAAACACAGCAGCAATATTATATTCATAAACGCAGCACATGAATGCGCTGAAGGTGCTAGCTTAGTATTAACACTTATTTCTGACATTCAGTTACAAATACCAAAATGTCTTGGAATTGAATATTAGCTTCAATGAAAAGTCTACAGAGCAGAAAAGATACTGACTATTAGTCACAGACGTTTCTATTGACAAATTATAACAAACACATGCAGGACAATTAACAGACTGTAGGCAAGGAGATGACTCCTCTCCTATTTCTTCAGTAATTACTGTATTTAATCTTCAGGTTCTGGTTGATCCGTGTGGAGGAAGTGGTTGGAAATGGATGGAGGGGGAACAGAGGAACATGGTCTCATATGATGAATCAAAGAGGTTTCCTGGAGTCGAATACTACGTGTGTAGGTTAGTGCCAATACAAATACAATTCATAGTTGCAAAAAAGAAAACCTTTATGAAACATGTATGTCTGCAGACTTTAACTGAAAAAGAATTTAACCCATCTCAGAAATGTCAAATGTTTTATTGAGATTGAAATATATGGTTATGTTGTGTATGTCTGTGATTGTGTTCTAATGTGTTCTTTGTCACCCTATAGCGGGAAAAGTGATGGCCTTGTAGGGAAGCTTTTCAACACGCGACAAGGATTTATGTGCCATATTGCCAAGGACAATACAAGAGATGGAAGTTTCTATGCTCTGGTTCCACAACCATGTATCTGAAGACCATGTATCTCAATGCCAAGTTTCCCTTTGCTGCTACCATGATGTAAAATTTGACAGCATGCAAATTACAATTTAAAAAAAAATGCTTCAATGAATGTTACTAGATTCACACTGGATTTCTTGTGTCAGTCACAGCCCTAAATAATGCTTGTGGCTTAAATATATTGTTGTTGACAGTCCTAAAGACAGTGTGACTTCATGGAGAGAATCAAATGCACATAATGCAACAATTTATTGATGATATTGTCACAATTTTATTCAGTTTAGTTAGTTTAATTTCCTGTCTGATGTGTTTCTATTGTGTTGCTTTATTGTGTCCAGCTGTGTTCACCTATATTGTTAGTTCTAATTATATTATTAACACAAGTTCATTTAGACTATTTAACATGCCCTGTGAATTAGTAATATGTTATCATGTTTATTCTTGTAGAAAATAAGGGAAAAAATAAGAGACAATCCAAATATTTGTTTTGCTTCACCTATTTATGTAGGCTACAATTATATATATATATATATATATATATATATATATATATATATAAAATATAATAATAAAATAATGTCATTAAAAAAACGATTGGCCTGAGTAATTTTGACCATTATAGAATTGTGACTTTAAAGATTAGTCATTTAGGTGGTAAAAATACTGTGAAATTAATAATGGCATGGATTTTAGAGCATAACAACTGAAGGTTTATGAAACATTAGCCAATAAAGCAATTATTTTTAAACAATGGAACTTAAAGTTGTGAACTAAAATATTATTTCAACCATACAGCATGTGAATGAATAAAATGCATAATTTTCATAACATTTCATTATTCATAAAATGCATAACGTTTCTGGTGTTTGGATTTGTACTTCAATATAATGAGCTCCAAGTTTAAGAACAACCCTAGACTAGTTTCTCTCTCTCTCTCTCTCTCTCTCTCTCTCTTTTTAACAGCATTAGCTCAATGAAATACGTCTTCCTTCCTTCCTTCCACATTTACAGTATCAACAATTTATGCACAGACCCACCCACACACTTCAGTCAAAAATCGTCAGACACAAAGTCTGACTCTCTATACAGCTGGGCTCATCAACCATTACTCCTTCGAGGGCAGCCAGAAACCTAGGAGTTGTGATGGATCATCAGTTAAGCTTCACAGACCACATTGCTACAACGACCCGGTCCTGCAGGTTTGCTTATACAACATTAGGAAGATTAGACCCTTCCTATCAGAGCAAGCAACCCAACTTCTTGTCCAAGCTCTTGTTCTCTCCAGACTGGACTATTGTAATGCTCTCCTGGCGGGCCTTCCTGCATGTACTGTCAAGCCTCTGCAAATGATCCAGAATGCAGCAGTGAGGGTTGTCTTCAATGAGCCAAAAAAAGCTCACGTTACTCCTCTTCTCATCAGGGTACACTGGCTACTAGGGATGTGCAACAGTGATCGAGTACTCGACCGCCACCTCGATGATCGATCACGTAAACGATGATCGCTTCCCACTTGATGCCTCAAAAGACGTAAGAAGACATAATAATGGCCTCAAAGTCACGTGGTGATGGCTGGCTTAAAACAGTTCAGGGTAAGCTGTGCAGCGCCAAAGCTTTCACACAAATCTACAACAAATACAATGCGCTATCATCTAAAATTTGTACACAAAATATCTGGCGATAACAGAGCTGCAACTCAGACGAGCACTGAATCACTTGCCGTAAGACCTAAGTGCAACGCAGGCAGAACCGAGAAGACGACAAAGCTGTTCGCTGAAATGGTGGTGAAAGATTTGCTGCCCATTTGTTTCAGGGACAGAGAAGGTTTAGTGGTGCCTGGCTGTTCCTGTTCCAGCCGAGCGAATTTATTCCACTAAATGTGAACAGGCTGCGCACTCGGCTCTCATCTGAGCACGTAGGCTGACTTATCTTTTTGAATAGACATTTCAATGTTTCACCGGTCGTGGTAAATATATTATCCCTTTTTTTTAAATAATATTATTATTTTAGTTATGAGTTTTAGCCATAGTTAAAATATCTAGGCTATTTGGTCTCTGTTTTATACCTTATAATAGTTGTTTGGTTAAACTTGGTGAACTTTTTTCTTATCTTTTAAAAACTGTTTCACCGCTGGATCAAAATATGCTGCTAAAGTTATACTGGAAGACAATGTTTTGTTAAAAAAATGCCGTTGAATAAAGTAACAAAAAAAGAAAAAGTATCTTTGTGTGTTCATTTTTAAATCACAGACAAATAATGAAATGGTCTTTATAAAATAAAAATGCACTGGATATATTTGTAGCCTATTAAACTTATTCGTAGAGATGACGAAAATTATTTGTTTGTAATAGTTTTTATCTTAAATATATTTTAAATCTCATTCAATTATTTAGCAATAATCAGCGATTTCCATGATGTTAAATAATATTTAAATAATATTTTGGTTGATCAGAAAGTGCAAATTGAATACAAAATATAATATACACTTTCGGTCAAGTTCACATCTGCATCGGCGAATTTTTTTCTAATAAAAGTTGCAAGAGCTAGTCTACGTCTGATTAATTAACATGAACAATTACGCTGAAATCGATATCATCGATTCGTTTCATGCTCAAATAAGCAATGCCCGATAATGATATTGCTCTTTATTGTTTTATTTTTCTATTATTGATATTTTATTACTGATGTTATAATAATGCAGCCGAGCTTTTTTTTTCGTCATATTTGTGGGCATAATTCAATTCATATGGCTTCGAAAACGCGCAGGTGGTTTGTGGAAAATAATTCATACAGCTGAGTCTTTAATCATTTTCAAGAAACATCTAAAGACTCCTCTTTTTCGCCTGCACTTAGCCAACTAACACTAGCACTTTTTTTTCTTTTTTTTTTTTTCTTGTCTTTTCATTTAATATATATATATATATATATATATATATATATATAAAAAAAAAAAAAAAAAACCTGGCTATGCATTCTATACTAGACTAACTGAGACTTGTCATGGCACTTGTATACTGTTGTTGTTCTCTTGTTGACCTGACTGCTTCTATTGTTCTCATTTGTAAGTCGCTTTGGATAAAAGCGTCTGCTAAATGATTAAATGTAAATGTAAACAAAGTATACATCTTAATGCATAGAAAAAGCTTACAGGAAAGTGATCCATTGGGTTTGTAGAAAGAGGTGGTAACCAGGTCACTGAAACGTAACTTCTGGTCACCCAGACTTGAACGTTATGTAACACAAGGTTTACACAGAATGTTTTTGTTTAACAAAAGAAATTCTACACCTTATACTGTTAAAGAAAAAGAAAAAACATGACTACAACATGCATTTTATTAAAGGGGTCATATGATCAATTAAAATTTTTCCTTTCTCTTTGGAGTGTTATAAGCTCTTGGTGCATAAAGAAGATCTGTAATGTTGCAAAGACTGAAGTCTCAAATCCAAAGAGTTATTCTTTATAAAAGTTAAGACTTTAATACATTACAGACAGAACCATTTTCTTAAAATTGGATTTGAAACTGTGTACAATATTGTGTATACTACTATACAAATAAAGCTGACTTGATTTAATACCTTTTCCTGTAGTTCAGCTCTTAATGGATGCTACCAGCACCTACAGGTAGCGCTCACATTCTGTAGTTTAGTAACAGCCTCATCTTTGTGCAGATTATCTGCAAGTTCAAACTGTGACAATGTTAAGGTTCTATCTGGAGAATGACCTAAAATAAAAAAAGAAAGAAAAAGAAAATAGTACACTTGCTCTAGCACAAACATTTTTTTAAAGGTTTTAAACCAATGACAAGCTGCCCATTCTTGTTCATGGAGAATTGTCTGACCCCATTGACTTCTGTATTTTCTCTAGCCTTGATTGGTTAAGCAAAATGTTGTGATGGTGAACTATATTTCGAATAAGAAAGATCTGAAAGCTGGGAGACATCATGTTTAGAAAGTAATTGTTCTTCTCCATTTGGGCAAAAAATTGTTCTGCCACTTGTGTATTAACCTTTCCAGCCAGTTCTGGCACCAGAGCAGTTCTTCTTAAAAAGTCTTTGGGATCTATGGCATTTGTTTCGTGCAGTTTGTCATAGAGCACATAATGCTCTGAACTCCCTGTTATAAGATGTCCATTGATATCTGGAGGATTTTGTGGCTCTGTTAACCAGGGAAGATTAACCTTGACCTTGCCTTCTTTGGCTAAAGAAATTATTTCAACAGTAGGGCTAAGAAGTCTTCCCTCGTTTGGAGAAAATGGCAACTTTAATGGGTCCCTCAGATTTCCATGTGTTGCTAGACCTCTTGCAAAATCATAAATGGTAACATTTGGTAAATGTTGCCATGACTGTAAAATATCAATGTAGTGATATTTTATCATGTTAAATTTCAGGGTGTATACCACTCCACATGGACACATAACTGTAGACCACCCTCCTAAAAACAACAACAACAATAATAAAGTAATGACAACAGATTTATTACAGGTTATAGACATGTACCGATATACACGATAATGAATATGCGGTATTGTTATTGTAGTCACTTAAAAATACTGTGAACAATTATTTATTAAAAAGTATTCAGATTTGTTGATTTGTATGCATTTTAAGAATACTTTTCCATTAACCAGTTTAAATGTACAACACTGCGTGTATGCTGCATCACACAAGCCCAACACGCAGGAGCAACATGGCAGAACAAGTGAAGGAGATGCACTGAATGAAAATGCACATTTACTCTCTGACAGCAGATGGCACTTGAAGAACAATACAAATACATTGTTACACTGGTAAGTAACCCCATAAACAAAGCCTCAGTGACACGAGGGTGAGTACTTAATGACAGAAACTTTTAACTGGACTACAACATACCCTAGATATTGATTGAAAATGTTCTGATTCTTAGCTCAATGGTAAAGGAAATCCATGTCTTACCATTTAAAAACCCCAGAGAAATTATATTTAAAGGGGGGGGTGAAATGCTATTTGATGCATACTGAGTTTTTTACACTGTTTAAGAGTTGTATTCCCATGCTAAACATGGACAAAGTTTCAAAAATTAAGTTGTACGTTTGAAGGAGTATTTCTGTTCCAAAAATACTCCTTCCGGTTTGTCACAAGTTTCGGAAAGTTTTTTTCGAGTATGGCTCTGTGTGACGTTAGATGGAGCGGAATTTCCTTATATGGGTCCTGAGGGGCACCTCTCCCGGAAGAGCGCGCGCTCCCGTATAGCACAGCAGAGAGAGGCTGTGCACAGACAATCACTGATCAGTGCGAGAGCGTCGCGAAATGTCACAAAAGGAGTGTGTTTTTGGTTGCCAGGGCAAGACAACCCTGCACAGATTACCCAAAAAAAAAAAAAAAAAAAAAAAAAAACAGCATTAAGGGACCAGTGGATGGAGTTTATTTTTACAGAGCATCAACGGAGTTGTGCAAGTGTTTTTGTTTGTTCCCTGCATTTCGAAGATGCTTGTTTTACAACAAGGTCCAGTTTGACGACGGATTTGCACATCGTTTATTTCTTAAGGATGATGCAGTCCCAACGAAATAGGGTCACGATCGTGTGTTTGAACCGCAGGCGGTGAGTAAAACTGCTTCAAATATCTCTGCCTCCTTGTTAGTGCGTCCCCTCCCATCGGAGACCCGGGTTCGAGCCCCGCTCGGAGCGAGTCGTTGCTGCTGCTGCTCTCGTTCAGTTTCAGCCTCGGGATCTGATTCTGGATCATAAATAAACGGCTGAATCTGACTGTTAGCCATGGTTTGTTTTGGATGATGGTTTTTTCCTCAAGGTAATGTCACAGCTTCCACATGCTTTCAACTCAAAAGCCTACTGGCGCTCGTGATTCTTTAGCTCCGCCCACACGTCACGCCTCCTGCCGGTCGTGTTTTTCCGGGAAAAATCGGTACAGACTATCTTTCTCTTATGAATATAATAAAACTAAAGACTTTTTGGAGTTATGAAGGATGCAGTACTACTCTATAGGTACTCAAGATTAACAGGAGATTGAGTGAAAACGAGCATTTCACCCCCCATTTAAGGACACAGACTTCCAGATGTCTTTCACATTAACTTTCCCAGTATATTGTAAAAGGTAACAAACATTGTTTTTCCATCACCATAAAAATAAATATTTTCAGAATAGCTTTGAATACGTTGTCTTACCTGGCATGCTAGACACTCCCTTTTTATGAAGATCCATAATAACCACAGGATGATGAGAGCCACAATTGATGCATGAATATTTGTAGTCATGTTGCACCAATGCTTCAAAATGTAGGTAGCCATGAAACAGACGGCTGTGTGGAGGTAGCTTCAAACCAGATGCAAGTTCCATTGCTTTGAAAACTCTGCCTGCTGCATTATGAGTCTATTGGCAAATGTAAACAAGTGTTATCAGTTGTTACAGGTATTAACATCAAACACTGAACAATTAACTACCATGAAAAAGCATAAAAATAGTTCATTTTCACTGATGGTAATGAGTCCACAACATGAGCAGAATTATTCATCTGTAATAATAATAATAATAATTCAACATGCTGTAATGTTCTGTCACCAAAGAGATTTAATTAGTTTAAGACCCAAAAATATTTGTGTTGACATACTTGTGTCACTAAGTCAGCATTTTGTGGAATAAAGGCTCCTTTAAAATGTTCAAGGATCATACCTGGAGTGATGCCCTTAAATACAAACATAAGTGGAGACCCATGTGAATGTGATTATCAAAGTTATGGATTCTATCCTCCCAGTCTTGGTAACATTACTCCATCCCACATCTTAGACATTTCTTGAAGTATGTGCTTTTTCCTGAATAAAATAAAATGATTAGATGGATATATGGGAATATACCAACATGCTGTAATATTTAGTTAGAAAGATATATTTTACAATACTTCCCTTCATAGACAGACATCATTGTCACAATCTTAGCTTTTGCTGTGATCAGGATGGGGTCACTTAGAGGCAAGTTATAACAGCATTCAGTGCAAACCTTCTCTGATGGCACAATGTGTTTTGGTGGGGGAGGATCAAACACTGGTTTGCAAAGACTTTCAGGAAGGTTTGATGGATACTGCTTCTTATCCAAGATATACTTTAAAATTCTTTGCAAAAGTTCTTTCCCAAGTCCAAATGGCTTTTCCTTGGTGCCCAATTGATGTTCATCCAAGTTATCTTCATCTGGTCCAGTTGATTTAACGGATTTAAAAAGCTGTCTATTCATTTGAAAGAGAAACCACTTCACGACACACTTATGTGGACATGACATCCGTGCATTAACACAAGGACAATGCCAGCTGTTTCTCTGGGCATCATACATAACTATCACCTTTCCCAATTTACTGTAGTATGAAGGTTTGTTCTCCAACAACTACAAAAATACCATTCACTGCATCTATACACTGACTCGCAAGATGACAGTCAGCACATATGTCCATTTTTTCAGTTGCATGCTTTCTTTTTATGTGTCATTGAAAATGTTTCAAGTATAGAGTAACATTACATTTAGAACATGAAACTAATTTTTGACTTGTTTAAAGATGTCTCAGCTCCTTATCCACAGAAGGTAGAACCCAATGTTTTTGGTTCCTGGTGGATGGCTGGTCAGTTGGTACATGAGCCATAGTGGATGGCTGGTCCCCATGTTCATTGGCCACGGTCAATGGTCTGCTGATGTGCTGCTGTTTTTGATCCATGCTGGATTTATGGAACCCTGTTGCACTGGCCACAGTAGGCTGTTGTTGTTCATGTCGTGCGATTTTCCTGGTTGAATGTCTTTCCGCACTTATATTTGTGGTGTCTAAGGAGGGGTTTTTCCAAGTCTGTTTGACGTAATATTGGTTTGCTACGGTAACAACAATGATAATGTGCAGCTTTGTGACACAAGAGGTGGTATTTATATATTTTGAAGCCTAAAAAAGTATTTTTAAAAAACGTCAACAAATATTACCTTTTGTCAATATTTACTGGCTATTAAATAATATTTATATAGTATAGTAGTATATATATATATATATATAATTTTTTTTTTTTATTATTATTAATGATTCCATAGGCTCTCTCTCGTGCACCTGCACGGTTTAAAACGCCAAGTAGTTATGCTATGACAAGAATAAAGGGTCTCTCTCTTACTCCACCCATGCACCATAATATCGTCGTTCTTAAGTGCTGAAATATGACGATTTGACAAATGACCAGATCGCTGATTCATGGCACTTATTTGGGGTACACTGGCACAGGAAATTCGATTTATTTTTGCATGCTTAATTTTAAAATCCAATGAGTGCAACAAGATTTTCTGACATGTTATCAGAAGCAGCTCATTGGATTTGTTAAACAATTATGCAAGTAATCCTCATAGCATCTACACTTTTAGACAATCAAATTGTTCTTAGTATTGAACTCCTGTCGAATGCTGCAAGAGCCCTCCCGGTTAAAAGCAATCTTGGCCTTTCCATCCGACTACCAGAGAAGCCCATTCATGGCGTGAATATTGAGCTCCCATCTGATGGCGACAAGAGCTTCCCGGCTACACAACCCTACCTTTCTGTCTTACATCAGTGAGGCTATCCGTTCGATGCAGTGAGTATTGAGCTCCCGTCGGATGTTAGTGAAAGCCTCCTGGCTCGACAACTACCTTTTCTTTTCTTTTTGCCCGACCTTATCTTTTCTTTTCTTTTACTAGACATCCTAGTCTATCTTCGAGTACCTCTTTCTTAGAAATTCTCAGACGCAATTCCCCCACAAACCTCTATTTTTATACGACTCAAAAAACTAAATAAAATATAACTCTATCTAACTCTTCACTGTCTGGCCAAATACTAGCCATTTAACTTTACATTTCCATCTTACATTTGGAGAGGCTTTCCCAGTTGATGTTGTGAGTATTTACCGCTCATCAGATGTTGGCGAGAGCCTCCCATTTAGACAACATTACTTTCTCCATGCTACGGTTGGCAAGGCTTACCCGTTCGAATGCCTTGAGTTTTGAGCTCCCATTGGATGCCGGAGAGTCTCCCATCCACATAAACTTTACTTTCTCCATGCTACGGTTGGAGAGGCTTAACTGTTTGATGCTCTGAGTATTGAGCTCCCATCAGACGTCGGCGAGAATCTCACAGCCCCCTTACTTTTCATTCCTGTTTGACAGGTGACGAGGCTCAGCCGTATGACGACAAGAGTCTCGACCTCCCACCAAACGCTGTCCAAATCTTTTTCCCCCGCATCCTGATCTCCCATCGAATGTGTCGAGAGCCCGCGCAGTTGGGTTTTCCTTTTCCCGCTCCCTGTCCGGGGAGGCTTACCCATCTGATGCAGTAAGTATTGAGCCGGGAGCACTGGGAGCTCAATACGGCTTATCTGCTCAACTGAGAGGACCTACACATCCGTCGCCCGGAGTCTTGATCTCCAGTCAGAGGCTTCATGGGTCCTCTCGGTCAGTTATATGCCCGGAATCCCACTGATTACAAAAATGCATTATAATACTTCAGCTAATTATATGTAAGTGTGAACTCTTGAATATTAGAAAAAAGAATGCATTTTGTCTACATTAAATCATGTAAACCTTTTCTAGTTGACCCTCTAAACAAAATCATAATCTGGAAATGAGCATAAAAGTGACCCTTTAACAAAAACTATACAATCACAGGCTAGAAGTTCATTTTATTTTCTCAATTATTTTATGTGAATTAAATATGTTAATTTAAGTGAATAATTGTGTACATTTGTGAGATATTTGTAAAGTAAGACAGAAAGACTTTATTGAAGAGAGTTTTCTCAGAAGAGACTGTGACTAAAGGAAGTGAGCTGAGAAACCACTGAGTGTCTGGTTCTGGTTGTGTGATGAAGAAACTGCAGACGTGGTGTGACAAAAACCTGCTGTTGGTGGTTCACTTCACATTTCGTGAGAAAACTCTCTTTTACAGCAGATCCCCTTTTCATCCTCTTCATGTGATTGTCAACATAAAGATAGATAAAACACTTAAATTGTGTAATGTATAAAACTTGCCCTATTCTTCTACTGGAACAAATTGATCTGAAGTCTGTTTCCATCTGAACTGCTGTGGTGATGGAGGAGATGTTACCCATGATTCAGAGACACACCTCAAGAGATTCAGAGCTTTAAATGTGAAGTAAAACTGCAGTTAAGAGTCACCAGATCTACAGTAATCTGAGCAGCTGAAGCTCCAACAGCTTCAGCAAATGAAACACATCTGACTGCTGAAATAACAGAAATAAATCAAACTCAGTCATTTATATCTGTAAAGACACAAGTTTTTAATTACAGCTTCATTAACTCACACATGACACCAGAGTAATTCTCTTAATGTTCATTTCTGGAGCCACACTGTTATAATGCTACATGTCTGAGACACTGATTCACACTCCTTTATTTCATCACATAGATTCACCACTGCATACACCTGCTGTAGAGGATGTACTGCAAAAATATTGTTTATCGATTTAACAAAAGTTATTCAGAAATATGACTGAAAACATACTTTGTGTATGTGACACTGAGACAAACGTCCAGAGACGAGACTGTAGCACTATTCGGACAGGACTAGTTTTCTAAACTACATTTGAGTTTCGATTCTTACCACCTGACGTCTGTGATTTTCATGTACCAATTCGGACGGGACTAACATCTCCGTGTTTATTACAGAGGTGGGAGGGTCTGATTTGTGCATCTGGGTGTCACAGAGATCACGCGCTCTGTATGCGTGCATTGCATTCATTCAGAATGATTGCCTTAGTATTATTACACAATAAATACTAAATGGCTAGTATAACAAAACCATGTTAATGTGTGGTTCCTTTAGATTAACTTGTTTTCCTTCTTTTTTTTTTATTAAATGTAATTAAAACATTATGTAACTGAGTACATAAATGAACGTGAGTATTCTTACCTGATGCTGATATTACAATAGCCGGTATTAACAGTTTACGCGATCTTGCTCTTGATTTTATTATTTTTTTATTATTATTTATTTGCCGCTAAGCAAATATATCAAACATCCGCGCGGTAAGAGCATCTACGGTAATTCTCGTTGGCCAAAACACACAAGGAAACGCGTCGTGATATAAAACATCACCGGCAATCACAGACATTCGCATTCGGACGGGATTAGTTTTCTCAGAGGATCACTGAGTTTGCTGAAAAACGGTAGGTAATTTGCTCTGGAATTATCACAGAGGTTGTGTGAGAAAAACAAAGACGTGGCAGATTCGGAAGGGATTAAAATCACCAAGTACGTCTGTGAAACGCAGATTTCTCTAACGACCCCCTGTAAAACTAGTCCCGTCCGAATAGGACTTGTGTCCCTCTTCTGACTGACTGCAGTAGAGTTCAGCATTGACTAGAGATAAACCTCTGTTCATTCTCAATATGAACTTTTGTAGACATGCAAAAAAGAAATCAAGTCAAACGGTGTATGAATAAGTGAAGCTGGGAAAGCTGTTTAAAGTTTAATCATCCTCTGCTGAGTTATTATCAGATTTAATATATAGTTGATCTAATCGAAGGCTGTAAGGCTGGAAGTCAGTCGCAGTTGTTTCTCTTTCATTCAGTGATTCTGCTTGTTAACAGCAGGTGTTCATCACTAATGCTCAATCAGCACTTCATTATGTCATTAACTTCTTTACACTCAAGTACAGACTTCTATAAACACCAAGAATTTTGCAGAGTATGAAGCGACAGTCTGTCTTAACACTTCATCAGCACACTTCCTCTTATCAGTTACAGCATCTAAATACAATCATTTTAGTGCACGAGGAAGAGTGAACATAGAATAATACTGTTATCTTGAGCTGTAATCCTAATATTATTTTATGTAAATATCATTTTGTAACATGTAAAATTTGTATATGCATATGTCACAGTGTCTGGTCTGTGTATCCCTGGGTGTCCACTAGAGGTCTCACTTTCCCTTGTTTGGTCACCTTCCTCCTTGTTTGTGTTAATTGATTGTCCCCCGCCTGTCTCCACTTCCCTCATCATCCTTCTGTGTATTTATAACCGGTTTGTCTCAGTCTGTTACGGAGTCCTTGTTTAATGTCAGAGTTATTTCATGTCTGTCTGTCTGTCTGTCTGTCTGTCTGTCTGCATGTATGTATGTATGTCTGCCTGTCTGCCTGTCTTGCCTTGCCTTCGTGTCTTTGTTTGTTTTGTTTTGGATCTTCTGGTTTTGACCCTGCCTGGCTTGTTTACCCGTTTGGATTATCCCTTAATAAATGACTTACCTGCAATTGGTTCCTTCTCCTGTGTTTCCCATAACACCGAACGTGACAGAAGGACTTCGTCACACTAGGAACCAGCGGTATGTAATTTTTTCGTTCCCCAGCCAAGCTGGCGGAGAGGCGAGCCAAGTATCTGAGATTAACCACCCTCC